>NC_088246.1:65101602-65436602 GCF_036013445.1 Caloenas nicobarica | reverse complement strand
TCCACTGTCTTGCAACAATAAGAAGCTGTTGGGTAACTTTGACCCCTTCTATGAAGTCTTGAATCAAAGTGATTCTCAGATGATCAAGGCACATTTACAACGCTAGGTTGTTCACATGTGTTCAAGCACAGCAGTGGATCTGAGTCTATGTTCCTTCTATGAATTTTCTGATAATGACAGAAAAATTCAGAAAGAGGAACGAATCAGTTTAAAAGTGTAGTTCCCTGCCAAACAAATACAGTGGCTTCCAGTACCAAGTGTTAGACCTAACTTCTAAATGCCCTAAAGTGCTACGTTACAGTTACGGAAAGTTCCTGATCACCATAGCTCATTATTATTCTGCCAGTCATGAAAAGAGTATTGGTATTTTGCAACTGAAAAGTATTACCATGAATAAAGTGCGATATTAGACCTTTTCTACCTAAAAAAAAAAGTAACCCTGCATTTCTTGCTCTGTTGAAACAAGGAAACAGGAGATTCTGTCACAGTAAAAAATGAGTTCTGATTTCTTTCCTATAGCCACTATTGTAATGAATCATACCTAGATATTTCAAAGCAATTACATGCCAGCAGTAGCTAATATAAATCTCTTTTTTTTTTGTTCATTTTTAATTAAAAACACACCCACATATCAGACTGGGTGTATGTAAGTTTAAAAACAAGCCACAAAGTACTCAAAACACAAAAATTCAAGTTCGGACCTTCTTTGTCAGTCTTTGAAGAAAACAACTGGTTGCTAAAAATCTAATTATGGAATTGCAAAGTCAGGTGCAAGCTTCTTCTCATCCTTCAGTCTAGTTCTCCCATTGTTTCTTGGGAAACCTATTACTCCACTGGACAGAACATTGTCAAATAAGGATGGCGTCAGTATCAGAAAATTCAGCAGAGAAATCACTCCAGAGGAGATAGGAAAAAAAAATCAGAAGTATATTGTGTAATGCTTCACCTTTTTAAAATAATTCATTTAACCATGGAATAGCAAAAGGGAAAATGCAAAAGTTTCACTGGAAACAAAAAACAAAACACATAAGGAAAGACAGACAAGACGGACAGAGAGAAAGAAAGAGAGAAAGAAAGAGAGAGAAAGAGAGAGAAAAAGAAATAAAGGAAAGAAATAAAGGAAAGGAAGGAAGGGAGGGAGGAAGGAAGGGAGGGAGGGAGGGAGGGAGGGAGGAAGGAAGGAAGGAAGGAAGGAAGGAAGGAAGGAAGGAAGGAAGGAAGGAAGGAAGGAAGGAAGGAAGGAAGGAAGGAAGGAAGGGAAGGAGAAAGAGAGAAAGAAAGAGAGAAAGAGAGAGAGAAAGAGAGAGAGAAAGAGAGAAAGAGAGAAAGAGAGAAAGAGAGAGAGAAAGAGAGAAAGAGAGAAAGGAAGGAAGGGAGGAAGGGAGGAAGAGAGAAAGAAAGAGAGAAAGAGAAAGAGTGAAAGAGAGAAAGAGAGAGAAAGAGAGAGAAAGAGAGAAAGAGAGAAAGAGAGAGAGAAAGAGAGAGAGAGAAAGAGAGAAAGAGAGAGAGAAAGAGAGAAAGAGAGAAAGAGAGAAAGAGAGAAAGAGAGAAAGGAAGGGAGGAAGGGAGAAAGGGAGAAAGATAGAAAGAGAGAAAGAGAAAAAGAGAGAGAAAGAGAGAAAGAGAGAAAGAGAGAGAAAGAGAGAGAAAGAGAGAGAGAAAGAGAGAGAGAGAGAAAGAGAGAGAAAGAGAGAAAGAGAGAGAAAGAGAGAGAGAGAGAAAGAGAGAGAAAGAGAGAAAGAGAGAGAAAGAGAGAGAGAGAGAGAAAGAGAGAGAGAGAGAAAGAGAAAGAAAGAAAGAAAAAAAGAAAGAGAGAAAGAGAGAAAGAAAGAGAAAGAAAGAATAAATAAATTTTCTGGAACATTTGCTCAAAACCAGGTTGTAAGTTTTAAGACTGAAAGCTAAGTAAGGATATTCTCATGACTAAATTAAAATACTGGATTAAGTCTTGAATCGAGTTCAAAATCTGTTTCCACTACAAATTACATCTGTGAAATTATGGCCTGATTTTCCAAAAATATCCCTGTGCTTACACAAGTACCTGCACACAGTGGGTGTATGACTGCTGTGGGAATTTGTGAGATTATATGCTTATGCTGGTTAGGCACTTCTGAAAATTTTACCAGTTCTTTTTTGCATATATATTTATACAGAGCATATTTGTGTCTGAACTGGGATGAGGAATGTGCTTTTGAACCAGATCTCCTGACTGCCCTCTCACCATGCATCTGCCTGCATCCTGGAACACTCCCTGAACACATGAATGAGGCCATGATGAAACCAAGCTGCAGGACATGCTCCAGGAAGGTGCTTGATACAGTCTAAATGCAAATAGAGTTTCAGCCCATGGGACTGAAAATGAAACAAAACAGAAGTTCAAAGAGCAGCATTTGATTAGTGACAAAGTGAGACCAAGGTTCTTATTTGCTTTCTGGTCTGTTTTTGCATTTTATATGAGACATTCACTGGATAAGTAATGCAACAAAATCTGTTGGTGAGGGTCACGGACTGTTCTCCCATTCAACAATGGGCAGCTGTGTAAAAGAATAATATCAAACAACTTTTCACTCTCCTTTACTGATCTGGTGAATCTTGAATAGCCTGCAACTTAATAGCAGGATAACATAATCCTGTAGGATTTAAGCAACTTTTCTGGGAGATTGAGGCTATTTGTTTGAGTTCCAGGAGAAGGAGTCAAGATATGGCACCCCCTACCATGGAGATTGTGTCAAATCCTTGCACTGGGTTACTACCATGGTGGTGAGAAGAAAGCAAGTACCCTTCTTGCTTTTAGAAGAACAGGGATAGAGGCATAACTTTAGGGGAGGATTACAGTAAGTGAGAAGTTTCCATCAACACCTCAGGAAGAAGAGGCTCTAAGTTTTCTCAGTGTTTCCTATTAGCATACCTCCCCTCAGAGTACACTGGTCTGCCTTTCCTTGGTGTCTAAACCTCAGTATGTGTTCAGAGGTACAGCGACCAGCAAGCTTTTGAACCTTTCAAAATACTAAAGTAGCTCTTCCTGCCTGCCCTCAACAAAAATGGTGATGCTGGTAGTCTCTGGAGCAAGTGGTCAGGGAGGTAACCTAATCCTTCTGAAACCTGCAATTTCATAGTGAGTAGTACCTCAGCTAGTGTGCTGAGGTCCAAACCAGGGAGGAAACAGAGGACCAGCAACCCTTACTCCTCCCCCTAGTACCATCAAAATTTCCAGTCTGGTGTGCCAGGACCCCCAAGCTGGGAGCACACAGTTCTGCTTCAGTTTTTGGCAGACAGAAGAGGGAGGACTACCTCCTGGTAGGACAGGAAGAGTCTCACCTCCCCACATGTGGATGGGCAATGACACCCAAGCTGTGCTTACTCCGTTTCAGAAGGAAGAATGATGGATGAGCAGAGACAGAAGCACAGCCATTCAGAGAGGGCTAGGGCACACGCAACACCATGGTCTGGAGCATGTCACCAGGACACACACAACACCACCACAGACTGGAGCACGTCAGTAACTTTACCGTAATAATACAGTTTTCTTGATGCCAAGTAATTTGGGATTCATGTATCCCCTTATAACTGCTGTACTGCTGTCGTCCTGGTATACCAGCCACCTGTAGTGGGCACCTGAAGGGTAGGAAGATTAATATTTTAATCCTGCACCTCAGCACTGCCCCCGCTGATGCTTACATGTGATACTGCCAAAACATGTGATGCCCAAAGCACACCAGAACCAGAGAATAACTTGGTTAAAGGGGTCTGTACTAAGCCTTTCCTGGCCTTCATACCCTCTCCACGATGTGGAAACCCTTGCTTTCCCTGTTCCGTTTCATTTACTAGATGGAAAACTGGTGCTCTCTCCCTGCTGTCTGAAACATGTAGTGCCAGGAATTAGGGAGCCAGAACAGGATCTTTAAACAGGCTAAAACCACAGGCCACCTCCACAAAACCCAAAGTACAAGGGGCTGATGACCAACTCTCACCTCATTTAAAAGAGCAGTCCTAAGAGGCTGAAGCATTTGGATCCCTGCGCTGCCTGGGCACAAGATGCTGGCCGGAAAAGACATTGCACCTCTGGTCTCATCCGAAATCTTCCTCAAAAAGACCACAAACAAGTGAATGTTGGCTGCATACTTAGAGCCTCCTGGGATGCAGCTCAGAGGGACAGGGAGACTTAGAAACTTAGACATACTCAGGGTCCTAGTTTAAGTACAGCCTTTGTTTCCAACACCACAGACTGTAAACCTATATTTAAATCTCTGGCTGAAAGGTTGTTTGATGGCAGCTTTCTTTGAAAGCATGTCACACTTACAAGCTGAGAGTCATTCCTTTGTTAACTCAGCATACTGCCAATTTATTTTTCACAAACTGTTACATCCCTAAATATTTTCTTTTAATATACTGTCTCAGAATTTACACAGTGAGCTTCCCCATGCTGCATGGCTGAGAGGAAGTGCATACTGTGATGATTGCAGCTCGTCCATGATGAAAAATATCTATCATGACATGCTGCCCCCCCAGTTCTTGTGTACAATTATAACAGCTACACTTGGTGCAATCAAAATGCTTTTTATAAACAACTTCCATATAATCAAGAAAAAAAAAATGAAAAATATGTCTGTACAAAAACACTGCTCAGGAGTTAATCCTGTTACAAACTGCCAGGCTGCTGAGGATTGCTCTCTGAACATCTGAGCTCTTTGCCAATGGAGAGCCCCCAGTAGGTGTCAAAAAGCACTCTGGACCTAGAAGAATGAAACCAGAGAGTGGAACATCGCTGAGACACGGTTTAGTGCTAGAGTTAGGTTAGGTCATGGTTGGACCCGATGATCTTGAGGGTGTCTTCCAACCAAAATGATTCTATGAGACTTCCTGGCAGCTCAATAGGAACATGTGCATATTTGGGACATGTTTTAGCAAAGTCCAGGTTTATAAGTTCAGAAGGTAAAAATGCACATTGAAGCCATGAGAAAATGAATATGGTAAAAAATTCAAATTCAAAACATCTACAAGAGTCTTCAATTAATTATACTGTGGACAAAATCATGACTGAAAGAAGACAGCAGAAAGAGGTAACTCTGAAACCCATCAAACTGACTGGGACCCTTGCATGCCTGAGCCAAATCCCACTGAATCTATGTATTTCCAAAATGGCTGTGGCTCAATCAGCTGGGGGATATCGCTTTCCTATGGCATCCTTTCACAAAACAGTGTGTTGGACTACACACAGGCTCCACACAGAAGAAAATTGCAGGAGTGACATTTTTTCTCCTGCCTCACAAAACTGCTGTTTTAAATATAAACACATTCTTTTGAAAATATAAAGGCTATTCTTCGCCAATTTTTTTTAAAAGCCAAAATAGTTCCACATGAATTTGCAAAATATCCCAGGTAACATGAATCTGCTTTTCATGGATAAAAAGCTTTGTCAAAAAAAAAAAAAAATTCATGCAGTTCTACAGTATACCTCCAAATAAAAAATAAAAGCGGGGGGAGGAGGAAGGATGGCTTGTTTCTAAAGGAACTGGAATGAGATTTGATGAACAAGCTCTCTTTCCCTCTCTCTTTCCTTGCCCACAGCATTAAAGGCAGCAGGGGCATTGTGACAACACAGACAGCTAATTGCAAGGAAATGGATGTCTGAGGCCATTAACACTACCCACTTTCCTTGGACATTTAAAATAAAAACAAAACACACCACTAGGCACACAGTTCTCTCCCTGGGGTGGAGATGAGGGAGCGCCTGAACTACATGTGATAGATGTTAAGTCAGATTGCTTAATGCACTACTGGAGGGAGCTCAGATATACCTAAATGAGGATAGTATTTGAACTCATATAAAACAGAACGGAATACTTGCATCCTGCAGAGTATATGTTCAGTCTTAATTTTAGGAAACAACTATAAAACTCCACCATTTGAAGCCACTGAAGTTGTCATTTAAGTGTTCTAAGTAATTACAAATAAAATTCTCTATAAAGAAAAATGACAACCCACTGTACTTAGGCCATACACAGGAAATTCTCCATATGAACTAGCACATAGAAATAAGTATTTGTGGTTAAAAAAAAAAGAAAAAAAAAAGGTTGCCTGAAAAGTAATCATTTGTCCTAGACTTGAAAGTAGGAAAAGGAAGGCCTGATGATATGAAATGATAGAAAGCTGTTTCGTATTTCATTGGACATAGGCATTACTCAAATGCATGGTCAGATGAAAAATAGGGAGAGAAAAAATTTAAATTACTGAAAAAATTGCTCAAAATCTCAGTAATGCTTGCTGCTATCTAATAATAAATGATAGATTTAAACTACTTTAAAAATTCAATTAATATATCTGTTTTGAAAATACACCTGCAAATTATCCATTTGCTGTAATTTTGAACAGCCATATTATAAACCTCAAAAAAAGTTTGGAAACACCAACAGATTATTAATTATAGTGGCACTGTTAGGCATCATTAGAATCATTGAACTTACCTGACTAATATCTGCTTTCAATTTGAAATAATACCTTCATTATAACCTTCTTGTTTTAATACAACACACATTGTTTTAAACACTTATTTTCACACAGTGAAACATGACCTTGACTAGATTAGACTGTATCATTTTCAATAACTCATTTCTCCTCTATTTTAGTTGTGAAACATAGCTCGACCATATTATTGCTAGAAGTCAGAATTTGAAGTTCTACTCTATAAACACACCAGATCATATTGTTATTGAACAAGATTTTTGTCAATAAGTGGCTCTGCAATTCACTACATTGCCTTATGTAGAGGAAAATCGAGTAGCTACTATTTACAATTTGGCTACAACTTGAATTCACTGGAATCAGTGGGAGATTTTCCTATTAATTTTGTTAGCAGCAGGATTTGACCATTAATGTAATAAAACAGGTAGTGTAAAAAAATTCCAGCTCCAATCACTACTGGATTAGCAATCTGCAATTAATTTGTACCATCTCAAGTTGCTGGATAAAATTAAACACCTACAAATCTAGTTATGAAACATATATAAAGTTAAAACAGATAACAAGTCTGACCTAACAAGATATTAAATTACTATTCAGTGTATAAACAAATCTTAATAAGTAGCCATTAATTTAACACAGTGATTGCCTAGGAAAACTAAATAGTATTTTTATAGCCAAAGTTTTTTTCAGTTTAACTCTGTACTTATGTTGTGCCTTTTGCAGCATATCTCTGAAATTATCTCAGCAGTAAATTGCTTGTGCCTGTCTGTTGATTGCAATGTGAAGAGTCTGGTTGGGTCAGCAGCTGAAGGACTCTATTTATATACCTAGCTGGTTAGATTGAATGGACCTGCAGGAAGAACCAGCCCCATCAGAGCTTCTTCAATGGCTTCCATCTTGACCTTGAGTCTGACCTTTGCTACAGTCCACTTCCATCTCCATAAAAATGAGCTAAAGCCTAGATAGCCATCTATTTGCTCTTTTATGTTTTCCTGCATTTGATTATACATTCCTAGAACAGACTAAAACAGATTAATTGTGACATTTTGGTGTGAATCATAGGAAAAGAGTTCACAGTGCACAAGTGAGTAGTTGTATGCAATTCCTCACAATGTTGAACTGACATTTTTATTCAAATCAGAAAATGCTGATTATTAGGATAATGGAAAGAGATTCCCACCATAGAATGAAATAAAAGGTTTAACAGCTTAAGGGGTTCAAACAAATAAAATATGCAAGATAAGCAATTTCAGTACTTGCATGGCTCTGATCTCAAACTGAGGCTCTTTCATCTGCGTCCACTCTCATTGCGAAGGCAGCATATACAATGAACAACCAGTTCACTAGTTTAGGTACAGCTTATTATCTTACCGGAAGTAATAATGAGAATTTCACTGCTCATGGATGCCAGTGTTTTCCAAATCTATCAAGGTGGGGACTTGATTTATCAAAGAGTGTTCCCTTTTAATTCATTTCAAATTAATTAAATGAAATGTGCACAGGTCTTGGTATCTGTGCCTCAGGTAATTATATTTTGTCTGTAAGAGGGGAACAGATTTTTTTATTTAATGAAACTTTTTATTTCTAGAGAGAGTAAAATAAACATGATATAAATTTCAAATACATTTTGTAAAAGAAATGTGACATATTAGCCTTGTGTCCGAGTAGATTATTTTTCATTTATGTTAAACATAATTTTTTAGAATTATTCTGAGTACACCCACTACACAGAGAATTGTACAGCCCCATCTGTTTTCTGAAATGTGCACATCCATTAAATAACGAGTTTGGGTGCCAGACTTTGTTTGGGGGTTCAATGATGACCCATTATTTTAATATCCTGACTGGGATCACTCCATTCTGGTATTCTTGAATTACAAGATAGCCTCACAGGAGGAAAGGAAGGCATGGTGCTGAATACCTTCACAGAGAAGGTGAAGAGTGCTGAAGGTGAGGTGAGAGCTTCATCAGTTTCAGTCCATTCCTTCCTTTAACTAAACCCCCTGCAAATCCCCAGGAGGTCGGCAGCAGAACAAGAGGCCCTGTGCTGCCCCGCAGCCAACACAGAAAACATAGTTGCCTCATTGCAGAGGCTCTATTTCTCCTTTGGGAGGACAAGACCAAAAAATGACATTTGTTTCTCCCTTCGTAACTTCTGTATTTGGCACATACTGCTAATTTGCTGTGACTTCCCTATTTCCTCAAACCATTTCAGTTTTGTACTTTGCTTCCCTCACGTTTTTACATGTATAATTTAAACAAAAGATTTTTAGGACCTGATCTTCTATAAGAGCTTTGAAGCACCTTTTCAATCTCAAACTATTAATCTTAATACATATTTCACAATCACCTCAGCTAGGATTCAGTCCTTCACAGCCAATCTCTTCAACTCTAGGCACTCTTTGGTCCTCTCTCATGCAGGCTGGAAAGAGAGTTTAAGCAAAGGTCTTCTACCAAATCTCAGCTAGTAGAAACCCATTTGCAAACTGCTTTCTTAAGAGATCACTCCAGCTTTGGGGAAAGACTCCTATCTGTTGGCACTGCTTCATTTCCTATCGTTGCTTGTGACAATCTCACAATGAAATGAAAGTCCTGTGTAGTAGCAGCCAGCGCCTATGGTATACTGAAGGCTGTCAAATTATTTGAATTTCTATGCAAACTGTGCGATCGTCATTTACCATACTGAAGACGAGGATGTGATAGCAAGTTCAAGACAGCTCAGTTGGTGGAAATAGGCTGATTCCCCACCAGAGTATCATAGCTTTAAGGAAACCTCCCCAGTCAGTTCCTATTTAACATGCAGTTGGCAGAGTAGATCTGTTCAAGTAGTAAACCAGTTTCTTTCTTGTATCTACTCTGAAAGAAGGGCAGCCACTTCATGGAGAGAGGTCTTCTCATGAGCTTTAAGTGGATTTTTTTTTTTAAGCCTGGAGTGACCACCACTTGCAGTATTTCTGTTCTGAATAAGTGTCTGTTGCGGTTATCCCATGTCAATGAGGTCCAGTAGCTGTAAAAGTCAGCCTGGTAACTTTTGATTAGACTTAGAAATACCACAATGAACTTTCATACTGTCTGCAGATCTGAATCCCATGGACATGAACCTAAAGATTTTTGGTATCTTTTCTCATAAGTTAAGAAGTGTGAGACTGACTGACTAGCTTGAGTTTTCTTATTGTAGTCACAACAAATCATAAAAACCCCAGGTTCCAAGAAAAAGCTGCTGGCAGCGAAAGATATGTAGAGCGATGCTGCTCTCAAAGATTTGGCCTAGAAACAATGTGTTGACAAGATGTGTCTGTATCAGCAACTGGCAATAGAGTGAAGTAAGAGCAGCAGCAATGATAGCTTATACCAAAGGCAGTTGTAGCAATAGGTACCAAGTATTGCATAATATTCCTTTTTCAAAATTTGTATGTGTCATTAGTATGTTTAAGTTTTAAATTTCACGACTAGACAGTTTCAGGTGATGGTTGTGGCAATGCTTTCACAAGTAGGATATGGGGCTGGGGACGCAGTTTGACTGCAATAAATATTATAGACGTTATTTGCTTTGCAGGTCTTTCTGCTGCTCAAAACCCCTACCATAAATTTGATTCCTTGTGTCAAAAAACAAATTTCATTTAATTTATTCAGATATTTTTAGCTAATCACTGATTTGAGTACATTTGAAAAGCAAATTTCAGAGTCAGCTGTATGAATACTTGTTGTAAGAGATGAAAGTGTCGGTATAGAAAGTACTCTTACAACTGCCCAGTAATGTACGAGGAAAAGAACTACCCACTACATCAGACCATTCACAGTCACTGCTCCAGCAAGTGATGGTGCCTTGATTTGTTCATCGCTTCTATGTGGTAACCAAGTAATGGATAGACTTTCGGCTTTCTCTTATAATTTCTGAGAAGGATTAATTGGTAAGCAGAGGCAAAGGAATAAAGGCCAAGGATGACAAGTAAAACGCTCTGTCTATTTGGACCTAGAAGCACATTTTTAGTCACCAGAACTATTCAGTTACTCATTAGGACTTCAAAAAAAAGTAATTAATTAGGCGTCCTGGGTCAAATTTGGGTTGACTCAGCAGAAAATATATTATTATACTCTTTTGTTCTGCCTGCTATAAATTACCTGCAGAAGGAGCCAAACAATGGTAGCGCTGTGGTAGAATGGACCACTTGACACTTGTTGTCAAGGAAAAGGTGCTCATTGCTGACTTCTGTACTGTTTGCCCTTAGATAAATAGACATACAAACTTCTGGCTACTTGGTCCTTACAATCTTTTATTCTCAGGAGAAAACCATTGATATTTTCGTCAGAACAGACATCAAAAATGAGAAGCAAAATACCCATGATTCCTGGTACCCTATTGCCTTGGACATTCTGTGCAAAGAGAGAGATTGATTTTTACTTTTTAGGGTGAATTTGTTCTTAAATTAGCCTTTTCTTGCAGCATTTCATTCTATAAAGTTGCAGTAATGGGGGGAAAGCAGAACCAGCTATGTCAACTAGATGGAACAAATGGATTTTTTTTCCCCCCATTCAGGATTTTGAGAGGAATTCCAAGCAAGTGAAACTTTTCTGGGTCCAAATACCATAGAGCACTGGCTTTAATATTATGATAACAGTACCAAATACCCTGTATCTGTGATACTTGTGTGACTTACTCCACCCACTGAACACGCTGAATGAAGTCTCACCTCACAGGAGGAGAAGATGGATCCCCATGTGCTGAAAGGAAAGGGGCACGGCCGTGGGCTGTAGCCTCAGGGTTATCAGAGGGGCACAGTGCCCATGCATGCAGACACACTGCCCTCCCATCAACCACTGGCTAGTCTCCAAGAAAAGCACAAGGCACAGGAGAATTACTATTCACATGTGTTTACAGAAACAGCTGTGAGGAGAAGGCAGGAGTTTACAGCAGCATCAAATACGTGTTGGCTGTCATACCCTAATGCTACTGTTCTCCCAGGGAAAGAAAAGGAAGATGGAGAATCAGTCTTCACATGATTGTTTTACATGCATGAGACTAAAAAAAAAAAAAAGGTCCTGTTAAGGAATCTTGTAGAAACTGATTGTAAAAGGTCTCTTGTTTAGTATTCTAACTTGGTTAAATAAAGAAGATTTGGTGTAGCTACTACCTTCACCTCATCCAAAAAGACTAAACAATCTTTTTGTGATATTTTTTTACCTTCCCTTGTTATGAGGAAACCTCAGTTTCATGACTACAATCTGCTCCAGATTAAAAAACCAACCAACCAACCAGAAAAAAAAAAGAAAGCCAAAATAAATAATCTGATATGGCTTCAAGAATCTTTCAAATCTCAGATTATACATATTACAACAGCAACATTTGACAGTGTAATCAGGTTTATTTAAATAGTTTCTAATTAAAAAAAAGAACATCCTTGACATGCTGAGAAAATTTTCATCTTGCATTTTGTAAATTTTTACACAACTCCAGCTACAAAATACTTTCAGGATGGAAAGAAACGTGATCTTTGACCTCTGTCCCAGCTCTGCACTTCTGAACCAACTTTCAGCAATGTAAAAGAAAGCAAACAAGCAAGAAATAAAATGATACCACAAATCACACTGCTATGGGATTAGAGGACAGGGTATGTTCACAGATTACTCTCTGTTTGAATAAGTTTATTTCTGCATGTGTTCCCCAGATGTTTTATTGTAAATCTGGTATTGATGACTGTGCTAGCCAAGAATTATCATTGAATTGTGAAGAAATTTTTTTTTGTGTCGATTCCACAGTAAATCTGGATTTTTTTTTTTCTTTCTGTTTTAAGATAGACTTTAATTTGGGGCAGGATGCCTTTATATCTAATTTCGCTGTGTTTTATTGCCTGGATACTTAGTAATGCCTCCTATTGCTAAAGCACAAAGAGTTCTGTCAGAAGAACTAAAGAATTTAAGTGTATTTAATACAGACTTTTAGCATATTCAGAATACGATAATTTAAAAGAGAAAATTACGTGTGACAATCTGGCTTCCAGTTGACAGGAACAAGTTGCTCAGGGAAAGGTCTGATCAACTAGGGTCAATTTTTTCATCAGGAATGGATTCCCACAAATCTTATTGCTGAAATTCTCAAAAAATCACAACTCCTTTATGTAACAGGGCAGCTCTGGTGGACCAATGCCAGATGGAAGCAAGAAAGAGAGGTGGGAACAGCTTAAAATTGTTCTTCACAAAACGCTAGTAGCTTTGCAATGAGCAGTTTAGGGACAAATACCTGCTGCAAGTTATGTCCCTTCACACTCAACGTCTCTTGTGCTGCTTTTGCATGCAAATGGGCTGGAGAAGGTGCTGCAGAGTCCTTGCAGCAACCTGGGCACCTAGGGGTAGCACCAGAAGAAGGAGGTGACACGCAACCTCTGTAATACAGCAACCTGCCCCTGTTCCTGCTGCTGGGCGGGGGAAACAATCAGAAAGGGGAGACAGAGGTTGGTTGAGTTGAGGAGTTGCTCAGAGGTGTCATGGAGAGTGCAATGGACTTGGACAGGTACCTCTCAGTTTTAGGATGATAAAACTTAAAAAGTTCTGTGGAAATGGAAAAATTTCCTTTGCTCACTCCAGAAGGTAATGAATTATTGGCACTAAAAGACTAGGGGTTAAATAAAAAACATTTTAAAATTCTGGTCACACATCAGTGTGGATGACCTTGGTCTTCTCAAGCATAAAAAATAGAAGAAAAGAGGATAAAGGCAAAAATTAAAAATCTATGTGTCACTGAATCATATTTTTGTATTCAGCACTTGCATATCTTAATGTACAAAGTCCTGAAAGTATTTGAAATTATTGTGAGGGGTCATGAATGGACAAGCCTTATAGAGCTATGAATAAACAGTGAGGAAAAGCAGCAGTATCATTGTTACAACCTGCACAAGATCCAAGATTTTATTTTGAACCTTTACACTGGAGCAGTGTCTGTAGTTCCCATATCAGCAGCAAGGACCTCTCGGTTTTAGTAGAAACACTTACCGAGCAAACGCCAATGCTAAGGCTTTTGGTTGTTAAAGTGAATATCCTGTGCTTGTTTACACTGGAGAGCAGAAAGAACTCAGAAGTTCAATGTGAAATTTCCTGGAAAATAAATTCCCTACTAAAATCATGACAAAACTTGGCTTGTAACTGACTTGGGGACACTCAGTGTCTATAATTCAATCTACAGTTTAAACTATAATAAGAAATAGTATTTGGCATCCTAGGAATACAGTTGTTGTTAAGACAGCTGGAAAATACTTAAATATTCAAATAATTCTGTCATATAAATTATTGTTTATAGTCACCAGAATAATTTATGAATCCTATGAGATCGTAGGATTTGTTTTTAATCTCCAAATAACTGTTGTTTTATTTTGTTTTACATCCTCACATTGTATGCATATTAGCTTTTCGGCATGCAGTGGCAAAAACTCACTAATAAATTGGATTCTGTGACACAGTTTCAAACATGCTTTAAACAGCATGCTAAAGGAATTTTGGAACTCAGTGGTCTCAGAGACGCAGGCAAATGCTGTCTCTAATTCAGTGCTCCAATTGCTGTATTCAAATGCTGCCCAGGCCTTCAGTCTCACTGTGCACACTGGTCCACTCAGCTCTGAATGACTAAAACTAAAACCTGACAACTTGATATGCTCATATATACATCATGACTATATTTCTGGATTTACAGCTTGACTGCCTGTGTTAGCACAGACTTCACAAAAAACTCTCAAAATTGAGGGAATAGGTACTTCATATGCAGTTAGCTTGGAGAATCGTCTTGCCATGACAGATGAAAGTTCACATCACATTTATGTACACTTATGCATCCCAACATGTCATCTACTTCTACACTAAACAAAGAGAGAGTTCTCAGAGAAAATAGACAGGAACTTTGTAGTATGGCTTGAGATTCACTGTGCCATTTTGCATCATTAACTTTTTTAAAGTCCACCTGTGCCATAATAGAAACTACTATGGAAATTCAGGTCCTGAATTATAGAATTTGTACTTTGTCATGGTTTAACCCAAGCTAGCAATATAACCGTGCTAACCACATGCTCACTCCCATGCCCCTCACATCCCCGGGAGGGGAGAGAATTGAAAGGGAAGAGAGGAAGTTGTGGATTAAGGTAAACACAGTTTATTAAAATAACAAAATAACACCAATATACTACTACTACTACTTATATACAATTGAAATAGAACATAAAATAAGAGATACTCAGTGCAATTCCTCATGAACTCCGTCCACACTGAGCAGACAGTCCCAGCAAGCAGCACCCTGGTCCCAACAGCCGATTCCAGAGAGAGAGGAGAAAAAGGCAGAAAGGCCCAGAGGCCTCTGCAAGTGGCAAGATGGCAAAAGGCCAAACTAAAGAAACTCCCAAACAGAACTTTCCTGAACAGATCTCTGTCCTGGCTCTGACATGACTTAAAGCTAGCTGAAGATCCTGAGTGCTTAAATATGAAGCATGACGCTAATGAGATGGAATATTCTTATTGATCAGACAAGAATGTCAGTCAAGGTCTGCCCCATCTGTGCCCCCCTTACTCGCTGCCTCACACCTGTGGGTGCAGTGCTCAGAAGAAGTTCTTGGGTCTCAGACTACAGCAATCAAAAACATTAACTCCGTCCCGGGGTGTTCTCTTCTTGTTCTCAAACTAAATCTGAATGACAACCATGCTAGCTACGAAAAAGAAAGGTTTCTAACTGCATGAAGAAAATTAACTCACTTTCAGTCAAACCAGCACAACTTTTATAGACTTAGCTTTAAAACTCAATCAGTCTTATAGTGGCAGAAATTATTTCCATCTTTCTCACTGCAGGATATGGTATTTGGGAGTACCCTGAAACTGTGTGCCGGTGTTTTACTTCTTACAGGGTCAAGGTAAATAACTCCTTAGGGTTCACTGACCACTACACCCATCCTGGGGAGGTGAACAAGTGCCAAAGATGTGCCTCTTCTTCTTGCCCTGCCTTGAAGGTGCTGCAGGTGTTTGCTGCAGTTTCCCCAGAGTACTCCTCTCCTGCTGCTTGATATACCCTCTGGATTTCCTTTTGTGTTTCCCCTAGGTCTCCAAAGCAGGAGGGTGGAAAGCAGGGTGAGGAGGAGTCTGTTAGATCACTCATGTTCATCACAGTGGTGGAACGTCAGGCTGCATGGGCAGCAACTCAGAAGCTTCCTGTTCGGACATACCTCAGTGTCCCAGATGCAGTTGAAAAACAACTGCCCCACAAATAAAGCAAATGCAAGGATATTCTGCTTATTCATTGCAGACAATTCTGTTTGAGTTTCAAAATGCATAAATTGAAAATATAGCATTCTTAGCTTAAAATAGAGGTAATACTAAAAATTAATAATGCCACTCCTAAAAAATTACACCCGGTTTTACAGAAAATCCCTGCAATTTCACAGTGTCAGATTGACATTGACTGTCTTGTGAAATGTAACTGGCTTAGGTGTAAACATCTTGACATTTAGAGGATTTACAACTCCAGGAAAGTCTTTAGCCTAAATCACAGTTATTACTACGTTTTCATAATGTAGTAATTTTCATTAGTATTGTAGTACATTTTCAATGTACTACATTTTCATAATGAAAACCTGCCAATTTTCAAAGCTGGGTAACTATTTTAATGTTTACCAACTCTTATGCTAGCCTTTCTATTAAAATACAAAACTATATTAAAAACAAAACAAACAAAAAACCAAACCAAACCAAACAAAAAACCAACAACAAAACCCAAACTAACCAACCAATCAAAACCAACCAAACAAAAAAGCTCACCAAACATAGGCACATATCCCTGTACCAGGCATCAGTGTATAAAAATGTGGTCACAAAGCCAAAATCTGGCAAGGCTGATAACATTATATTCAAGTTCAAGTAAAGCAGGTAAGAAAGAAGCAGTACCCCATATCCAAACTATAGGCTGAGGCGCTTTTGCACACGTGGATGTATGCACACACAAGCAGGAATATATATACTAGGAGAAGAGTAGGAGCTGGTAAGTGCATGCACACATGTGCAGACAGCTCTGAGTGAACCAAAATGCGGTTGTCAGAAAGTACAGCCTGTAGAAGAATGGCCACGCCAGGTTAAATGCTTTGTCCACTTGTTGCCTGTCAGTTCACCCTCCTGCTACCACAAGTTTCGTGAGACTAGTTAATACTCTGACCTATAACTAAGCTCGTATTTTTAAACAGTTTAAGGGCATCTGTTAAGACCTTTAGAAGAAATGGGATGTGTCTACAGATTAAAAACAGCATTTCAGTACTTTAGACTACTTAATGTTGCTGATTAATATACTGGTATTTTAACAAGCAAACTAAAAGTTTGTTATGATATTTGCAATTTCCTTGACTTCAGCAAAGAAAAATGAACAGAAAATATAGACAAAAATTGCTTAGGCAAATGGCTCTTTTTTCACTTGAATTTGAGGCATGTTGCTTTTACCACTCAACTGCCTAAATTATATATTCTTGCATATGCTTTACTGCTTCCTGGTTATACACTTTACATTTAATATAATGGATGTCATGATACATATTATACCTAAAATGTTTTCTGTTACATATAGTATTGTTAGTAATTAATTTTGTAGTTATGTGGGAAAACACAGGCAGGTATCAGCAAGTGATAAAACATCCTTATTATCTAGTGTATTAGTATTTTAAAAGAAAACTTCTGCACATGCTATTGATGTTATTTCATTAATATGATCCTTATAAGAAAACCGAGCTAGTATGTTCAAAACTTCAAGTATTATTCTGTTACAGAAATAGCTTTATTTTTTATGGATTGTTTTTTGTTTAAAGCATGACAGACTTATTATTCTTTGAATCTCAGTTACATTTTGATATCCAGAACATAACAAATGAATGAATCTAATTTTGGGGGTTTTTTGAAATGTTTTCGTTCTTTGAAAATCATCTTCTTGACCATTTATTTGAATTACCTATTTTTTTATAAATACTAAAAAAACCCTCCCCTATTCTAGATCTTTAATATCTTCCTTCTCCCAAAAAGTCTTTTCCAAACTGAAGAGTTTTATTCTATTTAGTACACGTCTTTCCATATCTTTTAGCGTCCCTGTCATCCTTCCAGGTCCTTCTCTAATTCTATTATACTATACCCATTTTGAATGTGCGGTGTTAGTCAACACAGTGACATAATGACATTTCTGATTTAGCTCCACTCCTTTCCCAAAAGGAAATTTCCTACAGTTCTCTTTTCCTTTTTGACTTATGATGAGAATCAAACCTTTTTTTCAAATACCTATCCACACTCACTCCCACATCCCATATTCTGTCACTCCCATATCGCCTGCATTAGTGCTGAGTTAGAGCCCAGCACTGGATGGGTTATGCTTCCAGAGGTACACTATGTTTCAACATCTCTATCAGGTAAGTTTTTCTACTGGTCTGAGAAACAGAGTAGAAACTTATTACTGGAGCATATTTTCTATTGAGCCTCAGCAGGTTTCACTTTTCAGCTGACCCCTGAGTGATAAAACTAGGAAAAAAATAAACTCTGTTCCATGCATTTCTCCTCTTCTTTCTCACCACTGCACTTCACTACAGAGTTTATGCAATTAGAGTATAAGTGATCTTGTGCTCCTGCTTTTGAGGACAATCCTACCCTATTGGTACTTTTCCTTGAAAGATGCCCATCAGCCAAGGAAAGGGATCAGGTCCGTGGAAGGCAACTTGAGAAGCAGGTTTTAGGTTCTCTGCAAGGAATGGATTACTACTTGCCATTGCAAGGCTGCGGCCTTCCTGGTGTTTAGAGGGTGGAGGAAACATGCTCATCTTTTCTTCTTTTCCTACAGAAAAGTAACTGGTAAGGTAACAGGAGTCATTTATGCCATCTGGGTGACACTTTGGCCACAAACCACCTGCGGTACTGATTTGCAGACTGGGATAGATCAATAAAACTCATCCACCTCTAAAAGATCTCCCAGACCTAGGTGGCTTATTTGGGCACTAGACATGCTCCAGTATATTCAGTATAAGCTGTATGTATTAAACAATCTGAGGAGAACATGGGTGCTGAATGAAGTGCAAAGTATTATATGCTGTTGCAAGGAAGGGGAGTTTGTCAAGACTGTAAGATCAGGCTGGCAAAGGAAATAACTCTATAATAGGCTTTTGTTAATAATGTATGCTTTTTTTTTTCCTCTCTCCTGAGCATGAGACAAAAAGAAAAAAAAAAGACCATTTGTATTACAGTTATTTGCAATCTAATTTGCCAGGCCAAAGGATAGTCTGAATGATCTAATACTCAATATACTACAGGACCAAGGTGAAGTACAAATCATCTTAGAGGATACAATAATTCTGTTTCAATTGATCAGCTTTTTAGGCAGCATCCTTTGTTTGAGACTTTTCAGATAAGTAAAGTAAATTAGGTTGAAAACAAAACGCTAGTTTCTGAAATGTGGATTTCACAATGTATTTTTGATCTGATAGGAGCTCGGTAGCATTTCTCCTATCTGCTTGAGGCCTACTGAGCTGTGCATACCGTACTCTATCAAAGCCCAGTTCTTTGCAGCTCAGTGAATAAAATACTGCAGTTTCTCCCATTGACTGACTGAAATAAAATAATCTATGATGCATGAACAAGTCTAAATGAAATAATAATATCCTTAGCAGTGAAAAACGGATTGCTAATACAGTAATTGAGCAGATTTATTGCCATCTCCTTGAGCTAGCCTGCTGAAACAGCCTGCTATTTTATTTAATCTCATATCAGAGGAATTACTGGCTGGTAATCCATTGTTAAACATCATTTAGAATGATGGATGAAAATGTCAGCTTTTCCAACATAATCAATTCATATCTCATTAGCACATATTATTTATGATTCTCATAATGGGACCTGCAGGGGTCTCCAGGGGGAAATGGAGACCTCAGCTGTTGTTGAAATGAGATGAGATATACTGTAGCTTATGAGTTAATAACTGCATATAAAAAATACTTCCCCACAGTATTGATTGTCCTTACCATTTTACAAATGAATTGAGTGCCTTGGCTTCCCCTCTTGCTGTGTACAGCAGCTCTTCCTTCTATTCATTTTGTTGCTCATAATTCAGTGAAAAAAATATTAAAAAGCATGTAAGAAAGACTATTTTACAAATAAATGTTAAGACCCAGGGGCAGGAGCCTTTGAATGTAAAGTAATAAGAAACACTTTACTGCTCTGTTGCTGTTTGCTAAGGACTTTAGGCACTTTTCCCCCCTCAGTCCGTATGAAGACAAATCGACATATTTCTCCAGCTACAGCACAGTTGCATTTTACGGATACTTTCTACTGGATGCTGCCTCAAAGACCAATGAAAAGCAAACCTTGATTCATGGATTTAATGCAGCTGGTGGTGCAGCAGTAATCATGGTCACAGTGTCAACTGCTACCTCAATTAAACTACATTTGAGAATAATTTTATGCTTCAGCTCATAAACATCAATAAAGGAAAATGAGTAATAAATGACTGTCTAGAGTACAAAGGACCAGCTCATATTTCAGATGAAAATGAAGACAAAATGTAGCTTTTATTTGCCTGTGGAATTCCCATTAACTGCATCACTGACAGGAGGGAGTTGGATCAATAGTTGGCTGGCTGCAGAAAACAGTTTCTGGCTGTTCAGCAGCCAATGCAAAAGGAAAACTGTCATATTGTGATCTTTATCAGGTAATCTTCATTATACCAGACCAATGATATATGTATATGCTGGTCAGCTAGAGGCACTTCTAATTTCTGCTTCTATTTGTGGTCTGAGCACAGTGTGCTCACAAATTATTTGTTTACAGCCATGAAAAACCTTCAATGTTCATCTCTTTTATTCTTTTTATAGGTAATCTATAACTTGGAACTTTCTCTCAAGACTACTTCATTCGCTCAGAATTTTTAAGAAAGCAAGCACTGTATCAAAACTTATCTTTCTTCCTGTTTAAGAGTAATCTGCTAGTATCTTTTGTGGCTGTTGTTGTTGAGGCTTAACTGAAGGATTTACTGAGTATCCCTCTGTAAGTTCTTGGAAGGAGTTTGTGGCTTATTACAAGCATTTCTGGGCTTGTTTGAACAAAGACGACTGCTAGCTGTGAGGAAAAACAAACACTTTATGAGCTGTTAGCTTTCCAGGTGGCAGCTTGTATGTATGGCAAACTGTACATGAAACACCATGATCTCCTACTTTTCCCCACCCCAGACCTGCAGAGCGAAGATACTTTACACCTTTGCAGTGCTCCGTAATTCATATAGCTTCATCTCAGTATATGTGACGTGAAGATCTGTATGGACAAGCCAGCAGCTCTGGCTCAGTTGGTATGTGGCTCTTGGAAGAGCAGGTTTTCAGAGCACAGCACGGATTTTTAAAACATCACCATTTACAGATCTAAAATGCGAGGGGAAAAAAAATCACTTCCTCTTCATGCAATGATAACAGAATTAAATTATCAAAACCTCTAATCTTAAAGTAACCAGATTTTTTTACACTTATTCATGACTTCATTCTTGTGAACTACCATTATGTACTGTTTCTCTGTTTAGTTTCCTGTTTTACTCTGACCCTGTGAAATTAAACTTTCCACTATGGAATTTAATGCCAAGTATTTAAAAAAAACATGGTTCACAGCTAATAATGAGATTTCTTTTAAAAACATTTAAAGTCTTACAATCAACATATACTTTAACTATAATACATAATGATGTTTGACTTGTAAATATATACCTGCATTTCAGGATGATAATTAAATCTGGTGTTTGTATGCATAAAGTGGATCTCACTGCTGCTCCTAAAAGTTATGCCCTTCCCCATCTCTCTTCCTCAGTCCTTGGATTCTGTCCTTCGTCCTCATTCTCTTTACCCCATCACCTGCCCTTCGGTTTCTATTTTTTATGCTTTTCCTCTTCTTCTCGGTTTCCTTTCTAGTCTCTAGGTGTAAACATGCCTCCGTTCTTTCCTGCTACACATTTCCCCTCACTTTCATTTAATAAAGATAGTAATTCAGAGTGATAATACTAAAAAATATGCATACTGTATGTAACTATAGTAACTACCTATTAGTACATTTTCCTTCAACATCATCCCATTTCTTTTCAGTCTTCTCAGTTGCCTTTGGCTTCTCCTCATTCTGACTTCTGGCTGTTTACCCCAACAAATCTCCAGTCATATACCAGGTATTTTCTGTCCCAAACATGCTTATTTGCACTTCTAGTCTCTTTCTACAAAACCTTAATCTCTCCTATCTCTTCAGATCCTTTTCCAGTGCACCTTTACAGCTCTCTCTCCCTTCATGTCTCTCTTCACTGCTTTAACTTTCTTCTTCTTTTCGTGTCTCCATGCATATCACAAATGCTTCCTCCAAAACTTGTCACGATCTGCTGATTCTTCCATTCTCTCTTGCTTTTCATGCTGTATCCTGCTTTCTATTCTCCTTTTTAAAATGAGTTTCCCTCAGGTTCATTCAGTTTGTCCTGGATGAGGTGGACAAAAACAATGCAAGGCACTGCCATCTTTTCAAGAGGCGGGTTATTTCCAGGTGCAAAGCTAGCAGAGATGATGGCCATCTCATCAGACAGCAGCCTGGAGGTGGCAGCTTTTGTGAATAAATGGAAGTCTGGGGGTTTTGGAGCCAGAATTGAAGATGACATTACACTGACTTCAGAAGACACAGTAAATTCATGATGTTCACAGCACTCTCATGAACTTGCACCGTTAAACCCATTTCACGGGATGCATCTGTTTAGAAATGACCGTGATCATGTGTTGGTCTTCATATTAAACACCAGCACACTTTAGGGCAACAGAAGATATCACACATAAAAATATAGAAAATATGTCAGGCTATAATATTTAACACTTTTAAATTGCCAATCCCCTTTTTTTCATATTGCTAAAATATTATCAACATTTTGATATTATTATAACCTAAACACTTTTTAATTATATAGATCTTTTAATATACTATTATTACAGTACATTTTAACCTACTGAAGTCTCAGTTTACCATAACAGAATATGGAGATTTTGTTGAAAAATGCTACCCAGCATGTCTGTGATAACACTACCATAGAGAATTATGGAGTCTAACATATAACAAAAGGACTGTTTTTCATACATACTCACACTGATAAAGAAATAATATTTTGAGCAAACATTAAGACTGGGAAAAAAATATATATTAATACATTTCTCTGCAGCTTAAGATACTCCTACAAAATGGACCTTTTAAAATATAGGTTTTCAGTTTCAGTCCAAATCTCAACAGTGAACTCCAGAACAGAAACAAGGATATATATGATCAAAAAAACTAGAGGATTCAGGAAACAATGTTTTTTCTGACTACCCAATCTCTAAAATGCTTTTTCACTAAAACCATGAAAATAACATTTGAAAAATTTGATTCTCATTTATCTTTCTCAAGAGAGGGAAAATATACTAAAAGGACATAGTTTATGTTATGTTCACTCCCACACAACTGCAGTTTTCTGGATTTGTCATTCTCTGAAAAAAATGCTTCAAGATCCCAACAATTTGCTCAGTTAGAACAATGAGACAGATACTGTTCTTGGGAGTCCACATAAGACAGATCTAAAAATATCATTGGATGCTGCCATCGTGCTTACCCAACCATTTTCAGCAAGGCTTCTACCATTGGAGCCCCTCTGCTCTTCATGTCAGTAAGAAATACATCAGCAAGAGTAGAGAGACAGTCTAGTTTTAACAAAAATCAGAATATTTTCCCTCAAATACTCAGAATTTTTTTTTCAACTAACGTTTTTCATTTATCTGAATTTCATTTTGCCAATACTTCAAACACTTCCAAAAAACCTGGCGGTTCAATCAAGTCGTTCCTGGCTCTTTAGCACAGAAAATGAGTGACTTCCAAGTAATATGAAATTCAGCTTCAAAAAATATGGAATAATTTCAGCCTTATTCTTTCAGTCAAATTTCCTTTTTTTAGTATAAGCACAGGGCAAATCAAAAAGCACCAAGAGGACAGAGTTTTCTGAAAGAAAAATCTGGTCAGCAGTGATCAGAGCAAGACAATCATTAAAACCAAGTGACTATCTGTCAGAAAGGGGGACAAGGTTTTAAATTACTACAGATTGAAAATATCTGACAATAAAAAATGCAAAACGAGAAAAATTGTTTAGAAGCAGCAGACGTCAGTGGCCTGTTTTAATATGTTGTTTTTCTTTTGCTTTTAGTGTATGAGAGTTATCTATGTAGGTAACCAAAATCCATTCTTGAGAAAAGATGGCACTAAGAAAAGTTACCTTGTTCACTGCTGTGACAATGGATGTAAACTCCAAACTGAGCCACCAGATAGTATTTTTATGTTTCTAAAAGAATGGTCAGAAATTGAAAAAGGGCTGCTGAGAAGAAAAGGGAAGGGAAGGGAAGGGGAGGGGAGGGCAGGGGAGGGCAGGGCAGGGCAGGGGAGGGGAGGGGAGGGGAGGGGAGGGCAGGGGAGGGCAGGGAAGGGCAGGGCAGGGAAGGGCAGGGAAGGGCAGGGAAGGGCAGGGAAGGGCAGGGGAGGGCAGGGGAGGGGAGGGGAGGGGAGGGGAGGGCAGGGCAGGGCAGGGCAGGGCAGGGCAGGAAAGGGGAGGGGAGGGCAGGGCAGGGCAGGGCAGGGCAGGGCAGGGCAGGGCAGGGCAGGGCAGGGCAGGGAAGGGAAGGAGGAAGTAGGAAGTAGGACAGGTTGCAGTATATGTGCGATGAGGAGTAGGGGTCTATGAGATGAAATGGAATAATATATTGTTCCTTCGTGGGATGTTGTGCTATGCTTTGATAAAGGCTTCAGGGCATTGCTATTTTTCATAATTTGCTATATGGCTTATAATTAATGCTAGGTTACCGCATTATCATTAGGCCACAGAAATAAAGATGTGCTTTTTCTTTTACAGTAACAGCTGATGCTTTAATTAATTTTTGAAAAAGTGGATGGGTGGAAGAAGAGCCTGATACTGAGCTTTCAGAATACTAAACCATTGCCCTGGATATGTTCAGTCTACAGCTAGGATGCAGCTGAATAGCATTTTAAGTCATGGTTAATGTGATAACAGTTTTATAAATATTTGCCAGGTGGTTGGAGAATTTAGTAGTATTCCACTAAATATTTGTGTTAAAATATTATTTTCTGCACTAAGATAAAAAAGAAATACAGCAACAACTTTGATAATTATGTTCATTAAATGCATTGTCTGCATGAACCCATGATAATTTAGATATAATGTAGGACAAGTGTCTTATCTCAATGACTTTATAAATAAACATTCTAAGTAAAAACATCAAAATATAAGTATTTACTACCCTTTACTCTCTATATAAATCAGGTTTTGGCCTCTCCACTCCTTTTTGCACTTAGTGGATATGTAGTTTGTTATACTGAATGAAAGCACAGGTATGCACTGCTTTATGCTAGGAACTATCAATAGCATGTACCTAATACACCATATTGAACGAAAGACTTAATAAATCAGTTATACAAGAGATCATATAATGCTTTTAGTGAATTTCCAAAGAGTCATAAAAACTATAAATCAATGTATTTTTGATTAATCAACTGACAACGTCAGCTTTTGGCAATAGTTATCAGTTGTGTCCTTCTTACTGGATACACACTAGGGAGAGGGTTATCATCTGTCAGAGGGAGGTTTAAGCAAGAATATAGGGAAAAAATCCTGCTACACTTTTGTACTTATCTAAATGAATCCCAATACCTGCAATGGAACAGATCTTAAGGCATGCAACAAACTGACCTGCAGTTTAGAATTTACAGTGGCAATAATGGAAGCTTTGAATGATGAAGTGAAACAGCATGCAAATCCTAATTCTGCTAAAGTTTACAGAGTGATAAACAAGCACTGAATTAAACATATATTCAAATCTTTCTACCATCTCATCACATTATTTACATACACTGAGTACTGAAGTCAATAAGATAGCTCCCTTCTCTGGATCTGACACTATATGGGCATAAGGGAGCAGAATCTCAAGTTTACCTCTGTTTTGTAGTCCATCTGCCTGCATTTAGAAAGAAACAACTGCAGATTCATTTTTCCAAAGAAAATGCTGTTGAACAGTGAAATCCCAAGCACATTGTAAAAGACATTTGACATCAATATTTAATTTTATTAGTTATACTACAGGTACTCTAGGGAACCTGATGGAAAGCCTTCTTCGTATTGATTAGAATTCAGCAATCCCTCTGCACACTGTTCAAAAAATTATTCGATTACAATTAATTTTTCAATTCAGAATAATTTAACATTTATCATGAAAAGTTAATAAAATACCTAAGTTTGAAACACACTGGTATTTATAATTCTGAGATGGAAATACTAGTTAGAAATTATTATGATTTTTAATTTGCATAATCAATGTTTTTAATTCATTCTATTTGCCCATACAGGATTACAGTAATAGTGTGTTTTTAACATTTTGTGAAAACTTCAGAATTACCTCTTTCATGTGTATAATGGTGAAATATAACTATTAGTGATACTGTCCTTTCTTATTTTCACGCAAGAGATTTAAAAGCAACAGTAATGAACAAATTGCTAATCAAAATGCATTGAATACATAACAGTTGATATATCTAACTTTGAAAAAAAAAATCAATCAGCTTTGTCATGTCAGAAGCCTCTAGACTTCTTCTCTGTGGCATGCAATGGGTTCCTTTGGGCTATCCTCAATTAATAAATGTTATTTATTTATTTTCAGTACACTATGGTTCCAATTACGGAATCGCCTACAACAAAACTGTCTGTGGAGGAATTCAGATTCAAACCAGATAACAATGTGTTTTTTTAAAAGTCTTATGAAAGCAAAAGTGGAACAGACTACAAATCATTTTAAGCGCAGTGATGTTAAAGCTCACAGTCATCTGGATTTAACCTAGTTACATGAAAATATTTCATGCTTTCTTAAAACACTCAATGTTAGAGGGACAGATTTAGAGCAATGTGTGTAACAACACTCACTGGCATTCAGGTATTCAGTGTTGGAAATAGTTGTTTGCTTTTTTTTATTTTATTTTACAGAAAACTCAGAGAAACAGAATATTTATATATTGCTGGCAGTGGAAATCTTTATCAAGACTTCATCTTCCCACCTATTTCAGGTAGCTCAGAAAACAGATGAAGTGACAGATCACACTGAGTGAAAAATTGAAAAGAAGCAGAAGAGTTTTGCAGACTTCCAAAAAGGAAAGCTAGCAGGAGCTAAGAGACTCCTACTGGACACCTGTAATTTTAAATTTCTCCTTACTAATCCTGTGGTCCTACATGAAAGATTCACCCCTCCTATAACAATATCAGCACTTAATTTGAGGATTAGGGCAATTGTCTGAGATTTCTCCCCCCAGATACTGCCCTGTGTCATCGCTCAGCCCTCCCAGAAGGCAGAGGAGCAGTTCCGGTAAAATAGAAAAGAACTGAACTAAAATTTTGTGCAGTCAAAGCATTTTGTCCAAGACAAATGATGAAAAGAAAATGATGATCATGTAAAACGTATGGAACTTCATCCAGGCTATGAAGGCAAGCTGCATGTTAAATTGCAATATTTGACCAAGATATTCAGAAAATTAGGATTCCCACAGTTGGTAACTCCCCTTATTTAGGCAGCTCTGGTATTTCTTTTAATCTTGTTTTAAAAAGTGCTGAGCTGCACCTGCAATACATGAAAGCAAAAGAGTGAAAGGTCAGTTATTTTCAAGAAGGTAGTCAGTTACGGACGGCAGATTTAAGAGTATACAAATGAAGAATTTTACTTTAGTAGAATTTGCAGCAGGTAGTGAAGAACCATTGGCTCATCTGCATTTTTTATTACTGCAGCTAGAGATTCTAGGCTTATTCTTTGTGTTTCTTTTTCATAACTGCTTCATTTTCAAATAATATAATATCTATTAAAAAAAAATGTTGGCAATGTCTCAGGAATAAAAAATAACTAAAACCTGCATTTTCAAAATACTTCAATTTATTTAAAATCTTTTCTAAATTAAATAAAATTATTACCAGATTCTAGTGTTGTTTTAAGGATATCCTCTAAAGACTCAATAATTAATTGGCAGCTGAAAAGAAAATGAGCAGGAAATTGATTCACTTTTAAGTCAGTGGCAAATAGTTAGGAGGGGGCTATTTGGGGCAAGGGTGATGATGTTTTGGATGAAGAATTTGCCTAAACCTGCTAAGCAAAAAAACCCAGGCATGTAGGTAAAAAGCTGACAGAATGTTTTAAAAGGCAGCCTTGCGTATCTGGATATAATATAGCGTAGACAAAAGTGCATATCAAACAGAGCAGTGTGGCAAGGATTTCATAGTGTTATTCTTGCTATGCACTGGGCAGGGACTTTTCATTTCACACATCATCATTCACAGTTTGCTGTGGTGACTCGACACAGTCAGAACATGTCAACAACACACAAAGTGAAATACTTCAGTGTGATTTTCCTTTGGAAAATGAAGGATGTGAGATTTTTGTTTCAATTACCTTATCTTACAGTGGGAAGAAACAGGAAAAGAGAGAATTGCATTTTCTGGTTTGGCAATGACCAAACATATCAGAAGCATGTTCTAAAGCTTACTGTCAACAAGGACAGAAAGAGGTATTTAAAGGTAGAAACAACATACATAATTAGACAGAGAGACAAAAGTTGCTGGCCAGTCTTACTCTTTTTCTGATATCCACTAATATACTGGGTTAAAAAAAAAAACCCAAAACCTGTCCTGTAATAAAACCCAATTTCTGAGCTGAGAGCAATAAGCAAGCTATATCTTGCCATTTTCAACCAGGACAATACAAGTGTTGTTTAGAGGAAGAAAAAAGACAATTATGTGCCAAAAAAAAAGATAAAAATAACCTCTAGTCAGACAAAACACAGTTTGTATGTTCTGAGTTCTCTCCCTTCTCATCCCCAAACCATCTCAGTCAATATGCATTTTTTTAAGGGTGAGAGTCATTCCTGTAACACATGGAAGAACAGTTATCAAGTTTTTTGCAGTATGAATAGCCAGGCCAAGGCAAAGGGTGTTAGACCATGGTCATGAAAAACAGGTGAATGCACAGGATTTGAATTAAGAAAACTTCTGGCAGAGCCCATATCTGAACTGGTATTTCAATTTTAATGGTTTTTAGTGAACCATTCTTATTAGTTGTGGGTGTAGCTGACTGCAATACCTTTGTGGCTTTTTATGACATCTTAAATCGGATTTTGGAAGATAGATACGAAACAGTGATTTCAAAAGCAACTGAACATGTACCATGCTCATAACAACACACATTTGAACCATTGCCAGGTGGAAGATTATAGCAGTCTAAAAAACCCAAATCCCAAATCCAGAGCAAATTCTGGATTTTTTTTTTTCAATTTAGATTATATAAATTCTAGAAATGTTAAAAACAATAAAAGAAACCACAATGTGCAAACCTCTAGATTGATTTAGAACTGATGTCTTTGGAACTGTATTGTAAGAATAAGAGGATACTCAGGCACCCAAAGCACCCTGAATGACAGTTTCTACAAAGTAAGTATGCTGTGCATAATTTTCAGTAATTTTCGATGACAATTCAAGGAATATTTTTCTTAACCACAATATGAATCTCCTTGGAAATATTTCCCAAATCACCTAATATCTACCACACAAACTTTTCAATCACATAGTCAAGAGTAATTTATACCATAATGGCTATTAAAGAGGGCTTTTTGTGTTTTGATGCATGATTACTTTCTAAGCTGTTTTAAAATTAAAATTATTTTGTGGAAAAGAGTGGTCAATATTCAATTCCAAATAGCAGTCATACACTGGATTTTTTTCATATGGTAAGGAGGTCTTTCAAAGCATTTCAAATATTAATAATTAGTCTTCACTGCTGTGCATAAACAGTAAAAAAGCTTATACACAGTGAGCTTGTTCCAATCCATACACAAGGTCATAGCAAATTTAAACTCAGGCACTTCTTACTGCCATTGTTATTTTCCAGCCAATAATCTAATTTCACATGTCTTTATCATGAGGAATACCAATCAAACTGGTAACTCATTTAGGGTTAGAATGATTTTTAAATGCATATTTACTGGACATCTCATAGGATTGGTCCAAAACAGAAATCTAAAAAGTAACGTCTCTTTTACTTTGTTAAATACGTGAGTTTCTACCCCCTTTCCTACAGTCACTGCTTATCCATGAATCTGGTATTTATTTATTTATCAATATTTTTCAGCTCAGACTGGCCATTTGAAAATGAAAAGCGGTTATCTGATAGGATAATCAAGAAGGAACCTCTGGCCAATTTTTGTACCAGTGTGGACTTTTACCAGAGAGGCATAAGTTGATATAACTTGAGAATTAAATGCTACAGTATTATTGTCATCTGCCTTGACTTATTCATTTCCTCTTGATAAAATGCAACATAGATTGCAATGGGACAGAAAAAAATTACATTGGCATATGGAATAATACTTTCGAACCCCATAGAAGTACTTTAGTGCTACCTCATTGTTCAGGTAAAAACTTACCATTAATTTGGCAGAACTGTTAAGGTTAACATTTGGTTTATGGCATGGACAAGAAAAGCTTAAATTCAGTATGACCTACTGGTTTCAAGGAAAACTTTCATAAACTATAGATGAATAACATGTTTTCCTTGACCCTTACTGAAAAAATGTTATTTTTTATACATAAATCTACTACCTATGAGCTTCCCAGAATATAAAAGCATTTGACAGTAAACATTATATTCCCCTACATGTGTCTCCAAACTGAAATCTACTTTAATCTGAAAAACAAACACTTGCAATGCAAGAACTGCAGAATGTGACTCTTGCTCCTTCCCAGACAAATTCCATACAATTTCACAGGAAGTATATTCCTCTGTAATTCCGATATATTTTAATTTGGATATACTTCCACAGAATAATTGCAAATACATAGAGAGTTCACTTTACGTGCTGTATAACTTGAGATGATTCCCTGTAGAGCCCAGTTCAGCGCAGCCCTACAAGACTTTGCAGGTGTTTAAGACCATGAGTCAGTGAGGGCACACACTGTGGGGCTGATACCCAGGAATCCTCTTCCTGCTCATCACTGTGGGTTCTCAGCCCCAAACTCCCAGTCAGCGAGCTGGAGGGGTGTCATGCGTGCGCATGTTGCTAAAGTTGAGGGGTAGAGGGACAAATTCATTGCTTCAATCCTTCTTTTTTCTCTAGTAAGCTCAGCACTGATTTTACACCACCCTCCCTCCAAAGGAAGGTATTGCTGATAAAAGCATTGCTGGGTTGATTTGATGGCACTTTCATGCTCTCTTTGGAAAACTGAGAGTTAATCAAGTTTGAGAAAGAGAGGAATTTTTACATCATTTACCAGCTTATTAATTTTGGCATAGTGTAAGCACATAAACTGGAACTATGCAATATAATCTTTCATTTTATTTTACTACTTACAAGAAAAGAGCATTGAAGCTTGAATTTTTTAAGAAACTATTTCTTGCCATGCTACCAGGTGACAAATGTTAACAGTACTGTCTGCTCCTTAAAATACCTTGGAAATGTCAGAAAAGCTGAAGCCCTTAGAGATTTCACATGCTTCCACTTGAAAGTCTATCCAAATAGTGATTAATTACCGGTTATTTCAACAATGAAAAAAAACTACCTGTAACTTAATAAATGCCTATTAATGAAAGATATGTTTTAGCAGTGATGTTCTGAGCTTGTAATTCACATATACCACATGCATTTTATTATTACAATCACTAGGGAAAGTATTTTTCATTAAATTTAAATATCAACTTTGTCTCAGTAGCAAGTCCACACTAAATTCATGGCATGTCAAATATTTCCATTTCTTTCTATTATTTTCCTTTAGGCAGAACAATTCAGTGTTAAATCTGTTTGTGCTTTGTTTCCAGATTGTGGGACCTCATTCTCGGTTCTTGGTTTCTCTTTTCTTTTCTTTTCTTTTTTTTTTTTAATTTTTTATTTTATTTTATTTTATTTTAAGAAAAATGGAGAGAATTCCCTTCTCAGAGTCACAACAGCCTTTCTTTTCTAGGTTGATACAATGCTGCCATCACATGGTCCATATCTGGTACAGCGCTTGAGAAGGAGAAGGTTTCCAATCTGACACAGCTGCACTCCAACCAAATAATTGTACAAACTGTTAGGCTGCACACAGATCCTTAGCAGCTAGGTACTGGTGATGCCTATCATAAAGCTAATAAGACCTAGTGCTTTCTTTTGTCATTCTCTGGATACATGGGAATCCTGGCTTTCAGAATTTAGAAAGATTCCTGTCTCTTACAACTGCCAAGGGAAAGTTGACAATATTACAAAACACACATCCCAGCTGAAACCAGAGGAAGTCAGAACACAGACGGCTTTTTTTTTTAAAAAACTTATCTAAACTTACCCTCTGTAACTTTATGCTGACAGTGAGGCAGGGTTAAAAAAGTCAGAGGGTTATAGACATGGTAACATGCACACCTGTCAATATCAAGCACTTGCAGGTTTTCTTTTCAAACATATCCTACCTAGTTTAAAAGACCACCTCATTTAATTTATCTCAGCATGACTACCAACATCTTACTTTAGGTAGAATGTCAAATTTTCTTTATTCATCACATGAACAAGGGAGAGATTGAATTGAACTAACCAAACCTCTGTAAAACAGTACGAAGTACTGTAACTTATTAATCCTGAATTTGCAGGAAGATTCCAGCCATAAGGAACTAAGATTTGAAACAATGATCCCCAAATCCCTCTAAAACCATTTGAAAGACTGCAGGCAGCTACATGAGGATGACAGAAATCATGCAACACATTATTTACCCAGAAGGAAAAATGAAGACTAAAGAAAATCTAGACAATCAGCTCAGGTACCAGAAATGAGTATTTGATCAAATGGATCCCATCCCCCATCATTACAAAAACTAATTACAAAGCACATAAGGAGATGGGGAAATGTTCCTACTTTGTGTTTTGTGTCCAACACTTTCCTTGCTAAAGTTACAGTTACCACGAAGACTTTATGCCCTTGTAACACAAGTGAGGAGATACTGATGCAAGTGAGAAAAGTTGACGTTCCTTAATGGAATGGTAAATTTTCTACATGCATTGCTAAGTGTATTTAACAGAGAGCAGTAGTTTCTCAGTCACTCAGGGAAAACTGTCTGATGTAAGCCAGCGTGGAAATGGAAGAGATGATAAAATGTTTCTATTTTGAAATAAAATATCTCAGCTTCAATGAGCAAAATTCTCAAAACTTTCTATTTCTCATGTGTTTTTGTGACACCTGTAGAAACAACTGTAGTATTACCACAACATTATGGTAGTCCTTCAACTATTACAGAAAGTTACATGACCTCGTGTTCCAAAGTTCACCAACAATTTTTCCTTTCCAGGACATACATCTCCTATTTGAAATTAGACAACAATTAAAGACTTGGTTGAAAGAGACATTTTCCCCCTGTGACTATTGTTGTGGCAAAGCACAGAAAAGCCAAAATGTTTCAAACAGTTGTTTGTTTTTTGAAATTGAATCTCTTGGCTACTTGGTTATTTTGGAGGCAGCAATAAGCTGCATTAGGAATATCTGGGGGAAAAAAAAGCTGTATTAAAATCAAATGGTTTGTACTTTAACAATGTGCCATCATTTGCTCACAGGATCTATAATGTTAACTTTCACATGCATCACTCTGTCTGCGAGTTAATGGAAGATGAGAATTGCCTAGCACACCTTTGGAAACTGAAGCCACAAACACAGTAATTGAAGGTCAAGTCATTGACAAAAATTTCACTTTCTTTTTCTAATTTGTCACAAGAATTTTATTAGCTTCAGAAACATGTGGATAGCCCTACTCCACACCCAGCAGTAAACAGATGAAGAAGATATTTTCAGATGCGTTGTTTTGTACATTGGGTGAAAGTGCAACTGGGCTGTTTCCAAGTTTTTCACAAGTGATTATGACGATGGAGCAGAAATGACAGTGATTGACTATTGCTTCTACTCTCTTCATAATTTCTACTTTCGCCTTAAAACACCCTAAGCTTTCAGAGTCTTAAATTAATGTGTTTACAAGCACTATAATGTATTTGTAAAGCTTAAGTTACAATAAAGTACTGATAATTTTTTTTCCTATTGTAAATGCAAGCTATAAAAAGGTACCACAATAAAGCAGAACAAATCATCATGGATTTCATTAATGTTATCCACACAACTGAGTAGCAAGTAGATACTCAGCTGAGACTGTGTGAGAGCTTGCTTCAGGGCTCATGAATAAGAAAGTGACCCGTTATTCCCAGTCCATTCTCTCAATTTTTTTAAAGGTGGATAACTTATTATTTCTATGCCTACCTCAAACAGAACAGTGAAAATTACACTTTCTTATGTAAATAGACCGGACAGATTATAGAAATCTTGTTAAATATTGATATTGTGAAGGCAGAAGTCCAAGACATAGTTGTTTAAATTGTATTAATTGATTTCAAGAAGTTATGGTGTAATGGTATGTGTTAAAATAATATGCTCCATATTAAATAATGGTTTTGAGCATAAGGTAACTGGACTGTAGTTCTGAGGGCAGGCGACATATATGTTTAAGAGGAAAAAATGATTATATACTTCCCTAAAACACTGCTTAAACAAGTCTTGTCCTGTATTTTGTTCTTCTAGAACAGACGTTACCTATGCCAAACGTACTAGCAAACCCAAAGAGCATCATTTAGAGTATATTCTAGGTAAAGTCCGGTAGCCTCACCTATCCCCATGATCCCATTAGGTGGCCCCCAGAGTCCAGACACTTTCACATTGTCCCATTGCTCCATGCTACATCTTCAGGTCATGTGCACCTATAAAGCAAACACCCCATAGTAGGGTCCTGGCCCAGCATGGCAAGAAAGAGAATAAATAACCTGCTTCGGTCTTCCAGTGACTGTTCTTCTTTTATCAGATAAGCCCAGCCAGCAGGTGCAATGATAAGTGGCCCAGGCCAGGCTCCATTCCTGCCTTCCTACTGCGAGGAGAGATAATAGATCCATTTTGTTGTACTTACTCTGCACTGCCTAGCCTTTAATTGCCCAAAAGAAGTATAGAGGATCTTGTTCTTTCTCTCCATCCTTCTCTTTCTGTCTCTCTCTCTCGCACACAGTTTGATCTGATCACTTCTTGTCTTAAAAAAGCCATGTTAGTTGGCAACTTCATATAATAAAGGATATTATCATAAATATAATGTTTAAATCCAGAAGATTTTTATTCATGATCACCATGATTTTAGTACATTTTGAGCAATACAATTTTGCCATGTGGGACAGTAAAACCATTTTTATCTGTGAATGAATACTGGAAAACTGTACTTCTCTGAATGTGCTTTTCTTGGAAATAGAATCATGAAAAACATATTTAGTTTTTATTCATTGTTATGATGAAAAGAAAACTATACAGGTAAGTGATTCATGAAAATTTGCAAAACTATTTCAACTACTTGTTTTTATTTATAAGTGTTTCAGCTAATGCAGTTGGAAGCTGTTCTCCCTGGGTACCACAGCATTACTTGAAAGAGCTGTTGCTTTCTTACATGTATTCTCTTTGGTTTTGGTTTTTTGTAGGTTTAGCTCTAGACATAATGTTATAAACTGTCAGGCGATATTTGGATGAGGATTTTTGTATGTGTAAATGCACTTCCAATGATTAAATTCAATGGTTTATTATGACTTTTTATTTTTACATATACAATCCAGAATATTTTCTAATAGAAACCTTCATCGGTCTTTGTTTTTGCTGAATGCCTTTACCACTTCTATTGTTCCTCAAATGAACATTTTAGAGGGGTCAGGACGTTTGCAGCAGCAAGTAAAGGAAACAACAGTACTCAAGTTCTCCAGCTCCACTTAGCACTGTAAGCAAAGGTAGCACCATTTTCCCTTTGGTGCCCCACAACATCCAGCCTCAAAGGATTGCTTTAAATAAATCTCCAAGAAAAGCCTATCGGTTCTGACTCTCACTAAACAAGAGAGTCTTGTGGGAATGGCATGTGCTTCCCATCATTCTAGGTATTCAAAATTTTAGGTATTGCTTTTCTGTTCTTGCCTTTTGGACCTTATCCTACAGTAACCAGATACTGAGACACTGGTAACATGCTCTAGCTGAGTTTATAAGATGTTTAGAAAACCAGTTTAAAAGCCTTGGCTGTTACTATAAGTACCAGCCTAACTAAATCTGGTAACACTTTTTCAAAATAAGTATTTTGAGAAGGCCCTGCAGTGGAGTGCATTGCTTTCATTAATTTATGCAACAATGAGGTAGCCTTTTTAATTGATAGTGATTAGTGAATTTTCTAAATCTGTAAAACTTCAGCAGGCTTAAGTATTCAGTAAATATCAGTGTTTATTTTTACTCCATAGCTTCCATTTAAAAGAAAAGCAAATACATCAGCCTGCAGCTGCTGATGCAGCAAACACCAAAAAAAGGGCATTTCTTCCACCCACAGTACAGTAGGAGTGTCTCCCTACATCCTTGCTTAAGGACTAAGTTATAGGTTTTTTCTCTGGCATTCTACAACCAGAAAGAGAAAACTAAGATTTTTTTTTTTCTTCCTCGGAGGATTATCTAGAGATCAAATATTTATCTCTGGCTAAAAATCTGGACACTATCTAAAGATCAATGATCTAACCAGACGGGAAGTGAGGGAGAGAGAGAAGAAGTTTTATTTTTCCTTTCATTTTACTGTCTGATTACTACCACTACCTGTTTTATTCCTAAATTTACACTGCTTGTGTAAAGTACAGTGTCTTTACCTGTTTCTTAGCACAAGTTCTGGAAATCTGAAAATTAAATACAAACAAATTATGTGATACCATTATGCTCTCAGCTGGAGCTCCTCTTTGTTAGGTTATGTATATATGCACAGGAGTACACAGAAAGAACCCAAGCATTGGTAGTCTGAGTGAAGAAGTCAGGGGAGAATTGGCATGCATTTTCTTGTCTTTTCATACCTGCTCCACAGCTTTTTTTCTGAGCAAATTCAGGTCATTACCAGCCAGAGGAGCAGGGCTCTCTTCAGAGCTGGATCAGGCTGCCAGGAGCCTCCTTTAGCTGTTTTAAATGGGACTGAGCTCCCAGACTCCTTGGGCAAATTGTCCCAGTCTGTTATGACTCTTCACATCAATAAATTTGATATTAAAGCCAGGTGGAAGTTCTCCAGCTGCAGCTTATGTCTGTGCACCTCACAGCTCATATCACTGTGCACCTCAGAGAAGTCTAGCTCCACCTTCACCACAACAACCAAAAATGTTGTGTAGACATCGCTAATGTCTTCCATTTGGCACCTTTTCTCCAGTCTGAAGAAAAACAGTTCTCCCAGTCTCTGCTTCTATGTTTTGTGCTCCAGTCCTCTCCTGCAGTTTGTCAAAATCCCTCCTGCACTGAGGAGTCCAAAAGCAGCTATACTCCAAATGCAGCTTCGCAAGTGATAAATTCATAGGAAGCATCACTTTTCTCAACCTGCCAGCCATGCAGGTCCACGTGGTTCCCCAAATTATTTTCTAAAAAGCTGATTTCCAGACAGTCTGCTGCAGCTTGTGCTGTTGCAAGGGACTGTTTCACCCCAGATGCAAACTTTTACCTTCATGAGGTTGCTGATAGCTCATTCCTCCAACTAATAACAAATAATTTTATTCTAAAATCATATTTGCTTCCATCCTCTGCTCCAAATAAAAAAAAAAGCAGCACACACACAAGACTAAACAACCTTTTAATTCTGTCATTAATCATCGAGACTTTTCTGTGAACTTGAATTTTTTGACAATACCAGCCACAATGAATATCAAGATCAGAAGAGACTTCATTCATACCAGCAGCATGTAGAGATTTGTATCAACACAGATACAGAGCATGAAACCAAAACAATAACCTCATTTATACAGGTTGAATTCTACGATACTTTTATATTAAATCAGAAACTTCTTTACCTCAGAAAAGGTTTTGCTGGAACCTGGATTTTTGTCCATGCCAGTGGCAGAAGCTGCACAATATTCTACAATAATTTCTATATTTTTCCCTACATATCTTTTGGCTTGACAATCAGAAAAGATTTTCTATACCCAGACAATAATGCCTCCAGCCACACTGACAGATACTTAAGTATTTCATGTTGTAAAACTACAGATTAAATTCGAATAACTCTCCTGTTCCACTTGCAATCCCCAAGTGTTCCTACAGGAAATATAGAAACGAGTAAACAATAGGAGCACCTCACCATAAAGCTATTGTTCTCAGTGAGCACTGAAAGGGTGCAGCGAGCATCCTTTCTTGCCCAACTGACTCCAGATTTCACATCTTGCAGAGTTCATCTTCTGCTGTCACAGCTACTCTTATTAGGAAAAGCTGATTCCTCAAGAAAATTGCAAGACTTGAAAAAAAAAATGTATACAAAAGTGTTTAATATCTAACTCAGATTTCTGAGGCAATTCTTTCTTACAAAGCAGAAACAGAGAAGGCAGACTTAAAATTAGCAAAAGGATATCCTGGAAACAAATTTTCACTTGAGAAATAGAAGCCTGTAAAAGCTAGATCCAGGGCAGCACCTATAACAAGCTGAAGGAATGAACCATGTATATTCAGAACTGCATGACGAGATTGTCTACAAATGCAGAAAACAGGGGTGGGAAGATCAAGTGATGGCAAGAATAAAGTACTGTTTGAGAAAGTGCTGCAAAATCTTATGGAAGGAATTGGTGAGTGTCCCAGCTTAAGTTCACTGAGACTAGAAAAGGATGCTTTTCAAAAAAAATAAAATAAAATAAAACCTAGCTTAGGTTTGAGTAAGTCATCAGGAACTACTGGTGAAAGTTGACTGACAAGGGATCAGTGAATGATACAGAGAAAATGCTGCTGTATGGTTGGCTTCTCCAAAGCCCAGCAAAAGCTTGCAAAGGAAAGATTGTTAGGAAAGAGAAATGTGTGTGTAAACCTCTATTGCTTTTGCCTCTCCATTTGCATGCTATGTATCTTTAGGTGAATGAATAATGTTTTGTTTTGAAGAAGCTGGTTTTGACTCATTTGAACCAGCCACTGTCACAAGTCCCCAGACCAAGAGGGCTTACAGGTGACCAAGACCGCTGAGCCTGTCCCCTAATGAGAAGGGTTGTGGGATCCAAATCAAGCACAAGAGGGACGTGGATGTCGGAGGAGTGGCTCACAGGGATGGGTCCCCCAAGTGGGACAAAAAGAGCCCAAAGCTCTACTCAGCTCTCCTAATGTGCCCTTGGACACCCCCCCCCCCCCCCCCAATAGTTTTAGCTTTGGACATAGAGATACACGCCCTCGTAAAGATTTTCCTGTTCATTATTCTCAGAGGGCGCATTATCTACAGAGGTTAATGAGCAAGAGAGAACTGCAACGACCAGCCAATATCCTGCCTTGCCAAGAAAGCTGAACCAGTCAGTGGCATCATATCGTTGTCATAGAAAATATAAAATTCAGGTGGAAAAGTAATCCGAGTTCCCGCTGTTGGGTGCATCACTCAGTTTCCATAAAGCTCTGTGTATAAAACCAGTTGCCTAGGCAGTACTACAGAAACAACAGCCATAGGAAGCTGGTTTTGGCAAGAAATCCAGCTGTTGGGTTAAAAATAATCTCAATAAAGATAATGAAAAACTAGCAGGTTCCAAAGGAAGAAATCTGATAAAATTAAAGTGTAACAGACACTTCAAACTGTGTGATCTGACCTAATAAGTTATTAATAGGGAACCATTACTCCTCATACATTTTTTATGAGGAAGGCATTGCCTTTTTGTCAAGATTAGTGGATTATAAAATATTTGTGCTACACAATATAAATGACCCTACCTATTAATAAGTCTCTGGAATGATATGCTTAAATTGAATTACATTAAGAAGAAAAGTGCCAACAGAAAATTAGGCATAATTAATGGGAGCACATAAATAAACCAGAGATAGAGGGAAAAGGACATTCTCTCCATTGATCATTTTGAGGATTAATTGCTGATATGCTCTAATGACATACCAACTATTACTGTTTTTATAAGGACCATTTCACAGAAGATGAAATCCATGTAACTGTGAATATGTATTGCAGTTTATTGCTGGGAGATAATTACACTGATCGCATATCTCTAATTAGTCAGTATAGTTTTGAAGGCTTACAGCCTTCAAGATACAGCTTAATATGTAATATACAATAGAGGCTCATTAAACTATTCCAGTATAATAGATTTTTTTAAATGATATTCAAATACTCAGCCTTCCCTGTATGTTTACAAGACAAGTCACACTGAAAGTGAGGACATAGGCAATATCAATATTATTTTCCAGATCCTTTAAGAACAATGATACCTTGGAGATGCAGGAAATTATTTTTCACATCTCATTCATGGGCAAAGTGAATGGAGTTAGACAGTGAACAAGCAGTCCGGTCTTCTCTATTTGCCAGCATATATAAAGGTTCCTTGGATATCACAGCATTGCCTCCAGTGTGTCCAGCCATATTCTGGTTTTCACAGACTCACAGAAACTCTCAAATTCTTTCATTTTTAATCAGAAATGTAAATACAAAGCTTTATTGCACAGTCTTTTAAATAATATCATAGAGATTGTAAATAGAAAAAATATTTTGCTCACAAAGTAAATTCCTCTAAATAAAATAATTTTTTTAAAAGGCCCTTTTTTTCCAGGAGGAAGAAAAGAAAGACCCATTCATTAGAAATAATCCACCTGAAAAAAAATGCCTTACACTAATCCCCTAAAAACCTTATCTACTCTTTGACACTGTTGTAACAAACACTTTCAAAGTACTGTGCCAACATTGCTCATGTGTTCAGTGGATTTTAATTAGAGTTCTGATAGCTTGGGAAAACTGGCTGAGCGAGCAAGCTTGCTCTTTTCAAATGGCAGCACAACTGTCCTTTCACCCACCTCCCAATTATAGCATATGTTTAATTAAAACCAGTGCAAATAATAGAGACAGAAAAGTCTCCTTCCCACGAATTAGTCAGGAAAACATGATTAAGAGGGTGCACAGCAAGCTGAAGAAAGCAACCCATGTTGTCCTTTAGTTGTACTCGAACTGGATATCTATGGATAGGTCTCAGGGAACCATTCTTTGTGAATGGTATGAATGGCTTCACATATGAGCCTCTTTAATTGCTTTAGAGACAGCAGAGATATTTAAGGACAATCAGCAAAAGGAAAACTACAGCAGATAATGGCACAGAGAGAGGCATAGAGAGAGTTCTGACTTGTTCTGCTGTTGGAGTAGTAATTGCCTGAAAATTTGTCAGATAATAATTTATTTTTCTAATGCACCATGAGAGAATGCCTATCCATCTGTCACATTCACTAAAGCAAACCAATATCCATCTCCTGCTCCTGCTATGGCATCAGCCTCTCAGCCTAGCAAATGCTCCCACTTTGCTCTGCTGTTGGATCCACCCAAGGTGTGAGAAAAAACCCACAACACTTAGGGGAGAAGGAGTCCAGCTCTAAGAAATTGCTGCAAGAGCCAAGAGAGAAAAACCTTCGGACAGTTGTGTTGTGATCATTCCAGCCAGGAAAATCAATCTCATTTGGGAGAGGCACAAGATGAAGAAGATTAACTGGAGCTCAGTACAGAAAACACACCGGTAAGCAGAAAGAATATGAGAGAAGAATGAAGATTAAAAGCAAACTAATAAAAGGGAGGGGTGGCAGGAAGGAAAAATGAAACTCAAAAGCGAGAAGGATGACAGTCATGAGAGTAGCCATGAATTAGTCACATCCTATGGGTTACTCTGATACCTAGCTATTGAAGTAAGTTTAACATTTAAAATACTAGTAAAAAAAATAGGACTTCTTGACACAGTATTTTGTCAGGGCTTGAACCTGCACAAGGAAATTCACAATGCTGAGCCTAAAACTGTTGTACTGCTTTTTAAAGTAAAGACATTGAAAAGCTGATGTTTCAGGGATATCAACCACATTTCATTTTTGAGATAATGATTCACGTAATTACAAAAAAGAACCATTATAGAGAAAATAATAAATACCAAGATAAATGTAAAGACACCTCAACAGTATGTGTCTTACTTCTAAAGGATCTGTAGTTAGTATTACCAGATGGTTTCTCCTACAAAATCAGACTACAAACAATATATACCTAAGAGCTGGGATCAGGAAGGGTACTATTGAGCACTTCCGAATGCTTTAAAAGTTCAACAAATGCCGAACACCAGTGCTAAACATTAAATAACTTTGTGATGAACTGCTGTGCAAATGAAGAGAAAATTCAAAAACGACCATAATCTATTTTTATACCTGCTGAAAAGTGAGGGTGAGGTCTCTTATTGAGGCACAGAGTAAAATAATAAGGATAAAAGCTCAGGAGTTCTTACAATGTTATTTTTAAACTGGTTGCAAAGTACACCTGGACTTCTTTATTTGGGCAGTTTTGGTTCTTTGATCTTTCAGATATATTTAGCAGACTAAAAAGAGAGCATAATAGAATTTCAAAGCCGATGTTGATGCACAATAGCGATTATTAAAAGGTACAGCTCTTTGGTGGAGAAAAAAAAAAAGTCTGGAGTCTCCTCTCCTGACCTTGGGGAGTAGCATATTGTAATGCAGATTTTCTGCAGAATCTCAAGATTTTTCTTTTCTACAGGCTCCACTGTAATTATTAAAAAAACCCCAAACAAACAAACAAACAAACCAACCAAAAAAACCCCAACATCTAAGCAAAGAGCAGTGATTTAAATCTTGAGAGGAAAGCTGCCACCTACAGTTTGATGCCTACAAGAGAATAACAACCTGCACAGGAAGCAAATGTTTAATCATCAAGTTATTGGTTATATTATAATAGCATGCAAAAGACTCTTCTAAAATGCCTGGAGAGTTCAAAGCTGTGTTTTCAAGAGCTGTATTTGGTGAGGTGCAGAAGCTTTACACTGGATAAGCAGAAAACAAAAGAATTTCCTAACCAATTACTGGAAGTTAATTGAAATTTTTGCAACTGTTTTTCAGATTTCTCATGGAAGCAGGGCAGCTGCAGGGAGGTGGTCAGTACCCCACACACCTCTGGAGGCAGCTATCAAAGAAGTTTCAGAAAACATGTTCACATCCCTAAGAGAGAGTACTCTGAAGTTAGTGGCAACTGCATTTTCACCCAGTGTTGAACCCATAATCATCTGTAACTGTAGTTCAATGTGTCCAAAACTATTTATCTTTTCAGCTCATGAGAAGATAGGAAAATTGAGTCCCATATGAAATATCTGAAGCCCATCTAAAAAAGAAAACAATTCCTATAAATACTACTCTACTCTCTAACTCTTTTAGCTTTCAATACTCATAACTATATAAAAGGATTTTTTTTTCCCTAACACCGTGTCCAAGTTATTTCTATGTCTGCCCTCTAGTGGCTAGGATAAAAAAACCCCATGAAGCTGTGAGATGCTTCAAGAACTGCCTGCTCATATCCAAAGTACTGCTGCCACTAGAATACCCTCAGTGTTAAGGCTGAGCTACAAAGTCTGTACATCTTGGTTTTGCTATGCTGACTCCTCAATTTCCACAAATGTTAATTTGGTTACTTACAAAAGTACATCACTTATATAGCAGGCTTTGTTTTGTTTTTTTGGGGTTTTTTTTGGGCGGGGGTGCTTTTTTTGGCAGGGGGGGATTGGTTTGTTTGTTTGTGGTTTTTTGTTTGTTTGGTTTTTAACTTTAAAAGTACTTGCCAATCATTCTACAACTTTTGTACATCTCACTCCCATCAAGGGCTCTTGTCCTCATAAAGCCAGCAGCTTCTAGCCTCCATAACCTTAGCCTCAGAAGCACCCAGAGCAACCAAAGCCCCAGATCTGCAAGAGCTGTCAATCCACCAGAAGAAATGGCATAAGGGAGGGGGATTGCTCTAGAACATGATGTCCTCCTAAACTACATGATGCATTCAGAGAATTAAATTTTCAACAAGGCATTTACTGGTAGCCACTCTGTGGGTGCTACTCCATCAGCTTAAGTTTCTTGTGGTTCCACAGGCATTTATAGGACAGGGCTTTGTTATGGAAGATGCTTTGTGGAAGCATTTCTGTCTTTCCCTGCCAATGTTTGTTCTCACCAAACGCAGTCAGAGTTAATAAAACACACCAAAAAACTCGATCCATTTAATGACTGTGCCCTTTAGTTTTCATAACAATTATGAAATAACAGCTGCCCTTATCAAGTGCGGTAGGTCATTAACTGAAGTCCATTCACTATTGATGGGCAGCAAGTGTAAATGAAACTGCAGAAGCTCAGTGCTGCAGGATTTTAGAGCATGTTTGTCACTGACCAGGTTTTTTAAGATCGTTACTATTTCACTGAAGCGAATATTCTTTGGTGGAACATTTCTTGCAATGGAATATATTTGCCATGCAAGAATAACAAGATGGTATAAGTTCCACCAGGAGGTAATATCATTATCATTTTCCTTTCCAGAGATATCAAGTTTTCCTTTTCTTCTTTTTCTTTTTTTTTTTTTCTCTCTCTTCTTCTCATGGAGGGCAGGAGGAGTTGAAAATAGTCACTAAAAGACCAGAGATCCCAGGTAATTGCAGGCTATGCACTCACTCAGATATAGCTAAAAATATTTCTCATCTTTTCTTGGCTTTATTCTAGCACAAATCAGGTATTTTCATCCAGGCCTCTTTTTCAGCTGTAATTTTTTATTTAATATCTAAAACAAAATAAATATATATATGCATTCAAATTTTTTAAAAAAATCTTCCCTATCCTTCAGGCTTTCTGTCTCCAAGTGGGTTAATTACTACTTTGTGAAACTTGGTACTGAATCTCAGAGTTCTAGTAACATGAACCAAGGCAATGATCTTTTGTATTGAGAACTAATCGTCCTAAATTATGTTTCCATTCCTGAGACCCCAGGCAAAAGCAATGCAGAGCCAGCAGTACAGGCTCTATGATAGGAAGCCATTTATCTAGGTCTTGGGAGTTTTTGTTTGCCTTATTACACATATCGAAGATCACTTTCTCACCCTGAATTCTATTATTCTCTTTTACTCCTTCCATATGTCTTTCCAACTTTGTTCTGCAGCTGTAGCTTAATACAGGAGCTGGAGTCTGCTATAGAAAGTCTTTTATGTTCTATTCAAGACTATTTGGGGAGTTAAGGTAGCTTCCTTTGCAGAAGTCTGCTCCAGACATCACTGACAACATTTTTTTTTCTTTTTTTTTTTTCCCTTCTCTTTTATTGGTTTAGTAGCCTCAATAACCTAAAGAATCAGTCAAGTCAGCAGGAGTTAAGAGAAATTTGTGGAAACTACCAAGCAGAGTGGACTTGACACGTTGTAAAATGAGACATTAGGGGAGGGACAAAAAAGAAAACATAAGACGACTTCATTTGGAATACAGGATGTAATTAAAAGCAAGCAGATTAAATCACCTCACACCACCAGCTGAGTGTAAGAATTTGCTAAGTGTCAGTAATTGAAGTCACATAGCACTGAGACCTGTGGGATAATCTTGTGAGGTTCATGAAATGAAACATATTAGGTATGATTTGGCAGGGTTCTACAAAGAATTTCTCTGTTGAATCATCCTGAAGTGGGACAGAAATTTGCACTACCGATTTCCATGATCCCTAAGTGGAATGGAGGTAGAATTCTGCTCTGTGAAGAGAGGTACTTGAAAACATGGTCCTTATTTCTTTCATATTAAAAGTCCTTCATGCAGCACAAATGGGCACAGCACTATTCCCGTCATAGAGATTTGCATCAAAGGTTTTGTTGACTTCACTATTCTCACCTTGTCTTATCCTGTGACTGAACTGATGACCCATTCATGACCAATATGAGTCACCTTACTTAAGATGTCATTATGATGAGCTCAGATGACAATATAAGAAACAGAAGAGTGGAGAATAATAGAATGATTCTGCCCTGAAAAGAGAATATGGGTAGTCTACAAGTTGCAGGACACTACTATCTGGAAGAAGTACACTAACAAGACATGCACAGATTTGGTGTCACTGAGTTCCTTGATCCCTCTCCTGTTATCTCCAGTGGTCCTTCTTTATGGCTGAAAACCATGCCAAGTGACAATTACATCCCAAATTGCTGCCTTCTGAAGTGAAAACCAAACAGGTTTTATGTCGTCTATAAAACACCCTGTGCAGTCCATTCTGTGAAAAGTTCCTTGCTTAAGCAAGGTCAGGTACAAATGGTGCTATTTGATCACACTGGTCCTCCTCTGCAAGATATCTGCCAATGAATGGAGACAAGAGGGTATTGCGATTTTACCAATTATTAAGCATTAATAGAGAGTCCACTTGATTAGAAGTGAGATTCCTTCATTATACATAACGATTACAATTTATAGTGGGATTTTAGTTCCATCCTTCAACTTGATTTCTCTGGCAATACAACACAAATGAGTATTCTGACTGCTTCATGACAGTTACCTTCTTCCCCAGTCATCTTCCTGGCCTAACCTTGACCTCTAGATAGACTTTAGCATTTAGTGATAATGTGGTTTGTGGTAGCAGTAACCACAAAACAGGATCTTCCCAGTGGCTTCAAGCCGGAATGTTACTCAGTAGCTAATGGTGGAATGGAATGATAACAGATATGGGTGAAAAAATCTGAGATTTTGCATTTCCATTAGTTTGAAATAAGAAGAAAAATCTACACTAGAAGTACTTTTGATCTTGCAGATTGTCTTTGATTCTGCAAAGCATTTTTTTGAGAAATTACAGTAAAGTGTTTTCAAATGTTTTTTCATGGATCTAACATCCATTAATGTCTCAGTTGTATAAATATGAAAAACATTCTATCTAGAAAAAAATCAATCTTGAGTTCTTACTTTTCTTTTTCCCAACATCATTTTATCACAAGAAACCATTTATCGAAAGCAAGGAGTCAAATTTTGCCTCAGGAACAATGATCTACTGCAGTACGCTGCATCATAAATGCAAAAAAGGACAAACTTTGACCCGTCCTCACAATATCTATCTTCTAGCAAGCCAATAAACTAAGTATGCAGCCAGTTATCATCAAAATTTACCCTTCACTCCACATAATACCTTGCATAATTTCCCAGGTAGGAAATGTCATAATGTCATACACTTGATCATTTTAACCATGCAAGCATGGATTGTTGATATGGTGGTGCAGCCTGACACTTTTGGTAAACTTCTGGTGCATGAATAGCGTAATCTTACTTCCACAGTGAAATTTATGATCTGTTCACCATTCTTTAATAAATATATTCTCCTCACTACCTATCTAGCACACAGATGATTCCAGACTTAGGCCTCAGTCAATCGAATGAAGTCCATCACTGTTTTAATACACTGAAAAGACTGGTGACAAAATATTGTCACTATTGTCTCCATTCTCATGGCCCTGTGAATTCTACTGTTCTTAAACTATTATTGCCCTCATAACAAAAACCAAAATGCTCAGTCCAGCATGTGATGGCATCTTCCTTTCACAGAAGATCTGCCCAGTCCAAAGATTCCCACTTTGTGACTGGTCTACAAGCTCAAAACAAGATTAATTCCCCTTAGTGATATATAACTACAGTAATCTTTGACTGTAAAATAATTTGAATTTATTTTCTAAGTATTGACATAATTATAAAAAGGTAAGTTACCTCCAGGACATGCAAAAAGACTTTGATTAAATATTTTTGAAAGATTTTCATATGCTATAAAAGTTGTTCTTAGGCATTTACTTTACCCATTATGCAAATATGTCAACTAATTAATAATTCAAAATAGGCAATGCATTAATAATTAGGATTCCCTGTTACAAATCTGACCTTTAACTCAATTCTATAGAAAAAGATTGTGAAAAATGAGCCTCTTGATTTATGCTAAGAATAAAGGTTAAAAAGCGTTTTCCTAGTAGATTTAATTTTTATCATTATTGCCTAAGCAGAAACATTGAGCTAAAGAACTTTTTTCCCAGTTCAAACTGGTTTTTAAGAAAGACTACTTCTAGGAAAAAAAAATATTAATATATATTAATTTATGCATAGTTTAGTAAAATGTGTCACTGGACAAGTGGTATAGCAATCATAGGTACTTCAGAGGCTTGAAAAAATTCAATCCTTTACCTTCATTTCTCTCTCTTCATTACATAATTCTTCTCACTTAACTAATTCTTCTTCATAAGTCTTCTTGTTAACTTCATCATAATGTTTAAAGGTAAAACCATTAACTGACTATATAAAAGAATGATTACTTCCATTCATAGAAAAACTGACAAACTGCTACAGACTGTTGCAATACTGTGAGGACACCGCTTCTGTGATTATTTGGCTTTCTGTTCTTAGTCCTTCCTAGAAAAGTTGTGTCTGCAATGCAATTACAACTTTGCAGACAGTTTTATGTCTTGTAAATCTTGAGCAAAAACATAATCAAGATTGATTAGAATACTCTTAAGGAAAAGGAAGAGCAATAGGGAAAATGCCTGGGAACACAACAGAAAACGAGTAAGGTTGGGGTTTTTTTCCCCCAAAAGGACTAGAAGAATATTTTATATATTTAAAAGAATAGTAATCAGCTTGGAAAAAATCTGATATACATCCTCGTTGCAGACAGAGTACATTGAGCCTAAATGCAAATAGACAGCTGTTGCCTGAAAGCCGTTGTATCATAATAAAACTGAAGTCCAACAAACACTTGGATGTCCCAACAGAAAAGGTTACACCTTGGCTGGTAAATCAAGAGTACTATTTGGTACTGTAGTGCACAGCAGAATCAATTCTTGCTATACAAGCTATCACATTGGTACGATGCTCTATAAAAAGTTCTAGCTTTGAGAAACTACAAATTTATCAAATTATTAGGTACTATCCATTTCAACAATTGAAGCTGCTTTATCACAGATATATGCTTTGAATATAATTAAAAGATCACAGCCTCTCTGTTCCTAAAAGGAACAAAAATAACCAAATGCCTGTTAGCTCCCACTGAGGGTACACACATCCAGCACTGGAAACCTCACCATCAGCTTTTGGCTAACTGGAAACTCTTATCAGTACTAATTCCTGTAAAATTGATTTTTCCAAGTCATCAATCTGAATACACAATAAACTACCCCAGCCATGAACGCACTGAGCAGCAACTTTGCAGGCCTTTTGGCAGTCCCACATATAAACTGTGAAGGAGTTGCACGTGTCTGCATTTTCATAGTACAAATTCAAAACCATCCTGAGTAACACAGTCATCAATTTAACCCAGAAGAAGTTACATGCCACAATAACAATAATATCACTATAATTTACCAGCTGCCAGAAAACACGTAAGAAGTAAGAAGCTTTGTGTCCAAAGGGGCTGGCATTTGTGAGCTCACCTGCAGCAAAACGCTGCTGCAAGGCCTAGTGCTCTGCTTGCCCGAAGGGCTGCTAAGTTCATTCTTGCAGTATGATATACATTATACAGACTTAAATTGTTCATTGCCTGAAAAGCACTAGAGCCAAGAGAGTTTCAATTATGGTGAAACTGAACTACAACTAATGTTATGAATGGACCAGCAGCTCCCTCATTATTGGGCACAGCATGAAACTTCCTACACAGGATTTAACAATATCACACCCCCAACTGCACTAGAAGAGCTGGGAAGTGAGTTGGATGCATAACAGCCAAGATGCTCAGAGGTCTTAGCACACACTGCACCTTGGCCTGGTGTGGGTACATCAGTCTTTGTACACTCATGGAACAAGGAGGACTCTTTGCTTCTTAAAGCCAAGTGCACTCGTGCCACCTTCTTAATAATGGAAAAGTTTGTTGTGTGTGTTGTTTTTTGGTTTATTTTTAATTTCTGTCATGAAGACACCCCAAAAGTCAATTTTAGGCAGACAAAAAGTTCCAAACCAGACTTTATTCTAGCCAGGAAAGTGTAGCCAAACTGACTAGAAACAGTGTTTATACAATCATTTAGCACTCCGACAACATAAAATACAGGTTCGGATATCAGTTGAGGAGATTATTGGGGTACGACAACATGAGAATAATGAGGATCCACAATGTGCACACATACAAGAAACAAAACCAGAGGTTTCTCACTTATGGGTACCCACAAGAAACAATCACTTACCTGGGTTAGGCGAGGGCTCACACTTGCCTGGGTTAGGCAAGGACTCATTCAAGGATATATCTGGTAGAGAAAAATAACCACTCACCACAGGACGAGATGAGGCACTCTCAGTTCCAGGAAGTCTCCTTAGACGGCGTCCCAGTCTAAGGGGAAGGCTGCAGTTCACAGACCTGCTGCTCCAAGAGTAACACTCAAAGGGGGTCTTTGGTGGGGACCTTGTTTTATAGCCTCGTCAGATCTGGCTGTGGGCATTACAACATGGTCCAGAAGGACCTTGAGGACCCTGTCAACTGACTGAGGGTCCCACCCCTCTTGTTCCCCTAGCTGGGTGGAGGTGAAGTCACCCTGCCCTGGGATAGGGGAGGATGTGACTGTCAGCACCTTGGCGCCACCCTAGATGTGTGTGTTGGGCCAGGCGCAGTGGGGCACAAAAGGTGCTAAGGAGCCACTAACTGCCCTATTGAAGGCTCCGGATCTCAGGGGGATGTGCAACTGCCACAATTTCTGTAAGTGGAACAAATGGCAATGTAGCAGAATTAGTGTTTCCCCCCTTTACCTTCTTCATTTTATTGGCTAACTACCTGCTTAGGCTTAGGATAAAATTTATAGGTGGGGCTTGTCCATAACTCAGCCTGGAGCACTCCAACCTTCCAGTGAAATCTCATCTGGGACCCCTGATTGCCAGTGCTTGCACCACACTCTTCCTTCCTGCAGTCAAGCTCTGTCACAAACAACTCAGGCAATTAACAAAGAAGAGCACCTCAGCACAAATTTAGAAGTTTATTTAGTACTATCTGTTACTCTTCACCAATATTTAAAAAAAAAAAAAAAAAAAAGCTTTTCATACATAAGTTCAAATAAATTGAAAAAATTCTCTATTCTAGCCTGGAAACTGAACTGTGTGTGTCCACAAGTATTTTGCCACTTACTGGCAGTATTGCTAAAGCTTTATGTCTGCTACCATGGGCACATACAGTTAAGTGCACATAACATTTTAGAGGGTAAACTCCTGAAACTGCAGCATGACTTGGAATATACCTTTGCATTCCAAGACATCAGACAGAGATTTTTTTTTTACTGTAACAAAACTTATTCTTATTTTTTCACATCTCTGCCATGACTTAAGTTACAGCAAATCTGCCATGAAGACTGGTCCCCACAAGTGCAACAAGTTCTTTGTGATGTCAGGGGAAAGACAGAATAAGGGTAACTGATTTATTTCATGGATTGGAAGTGTTTTCAATATATTTTGATTTTTCTGAAGCAATTCCCCCTTTCGATTTGATTGTACTTGTACTAGATACAAGTGGCAGACACCATTTAAAAAGAAAAGGCCAGGGAGGGAGGTGGCTGGAAACGTCATTATTCTGCTCTGTTGCCATCTGTTTCATCTATGGAAGAAAAAAAACCTTGTATTTCTGTCCTGGTTTTGTTAAAACCAAGTTTCTCTTTTAGTGAATTTCCCTGTCAGCTAAAGTCTTCTTACTAACTGCAGTTTTCCTGAAAGTTAGATACATGTTTTGGTAGACATAGCAATGGTATGCAAGGTCATTGATAATGATGCATCCTGCGAGATGTGCAAGCAGGAGGTGAACTGAAAATTGACCAACTAAAGTATTCCATCCCATTCACGTGATACTTCATATAAAAGTGGGGGATCACGAGGATCTCATCCCTTTTCCTTATGGCCGACATTGAGAGAGCACCTTGCGAGTTGTCCCTGCGAACTGATGGCTAGTGACAGACTGAATCCAGTTCCATTTGGCTGCAGAGTCCGGTCCAGGACTTCGGGTGCCAGCCCTACATCTGCCGGAGCAGTTGCCGGGACTTTCAAGATTGGTTTTGTGTATTTTGTATTATTTTCTCTATTTTTATTAGTAGCATTAGTAAAACATTTTTAATTTTTTCCAACTCTCTTCTCTCTGTCCTTCTTTTCCTCCCAATCGCCTGTCCTTAGTGGGAAGGGGGGAGAGGAAGGGACTGAAGGGGAAAGGCGGGAGAGAGGAGGTTAACAATACATCTGCCACGGTTTTATTGTCACCCCACAATCAAACCACGACAATTTCATTATGAAAATGGTTGCAGAAGTGCGATTGATTTTGTTAAGAAGTAAAGACTCTTTATCGTTCCAAAGACTGGAATTGTGCTTATTCCCTTGGACTCTCTAGATAACAAAGAAATAAAATTTAACCCCCCAGCTGCTGTTAGTCTAAATTGACCCACAAAAGACTTTTCACAGATGACCATCCCCTCAGTCTGATAATGTACCAGTGAATCCTCAGCAGCAGCAACTAGGATATAAGCTCAACTATGTTCTCGTGCCCCAGTATTTCAGACTCAGCTTTGCACGTATGTCATTTGCTGAAAGACCTCTCTGAGACACACTGGAGAGAAAAAAGAAGTGGCCCCTGAAGATCTGGGTCTGGAAGCAGTCTGGAAATGTTTCTTCAGTTCAGAAATTTTGCTCACATTGACATCTATCCCATTTATTTTTATGCCTTTAATCATACTGTGAAATGCAGCCTCTCACATACCACATTAGCTCAGAGAAAATCTAACAACTCTGTTTGTCCAGTGCCCCAGAGCAACATCCCAGCCCTTAGGACCAGCATTCCAAAAATAGAAGAAATCCTTTAAAATGTTGCTTTTCCTCCAGGTCCATGGCACTCTTCAATATCTCAAGCTGTACTTTTCCACAACCAGCACATCCTGTGGTTATTACTTTGGTGTTCTTTAACGTCATCAGCATTCAAAAGTTTTTTTGAGTAATGCAGTAGTTTGCAAGATGCATGTGCCATTTCCATGGCTTGTGATGAGGGACTCAGAAACTGCTGTAGGTCCTGGGAAAAACAACATAGATATTCATCTTCCCTTCCTCCCCACTGCCTTCTACCGTACATCCCACCCTTCCCCATCCCACATCCTGCCCCTTCTAGTTACCAGACTCACCTCGAGCCACAGTCACAAGCACCAAATGGCTGGATCACAGCAGAGAAACTGTCCTGGTCACTGTGCCAGCAGTAGGCCCTGTAGGTTGCTGCCATTCACTGACTGTGGATACTGATCCGCTTTGAGTGGCAGGGATGGCCGTATTCACATAGCACACTCTTGGAAATTCTCAGAAGCCAAAAGCAGTGTTTATATAGCATCACACACCAGCTAAGGCCATCTGCACTTCTTCAGCAACAAAAGCCACATGAGACAGTGGTCATCCAACAGACAAGCAAGGAATTACCTTGAGAGTTGATACGCCTGTGCACATAGAGCACCATACAACCAGTGAGCAGAGGTAACTAAAATATTACTTACAAAACAACCAGACTTAGATATTTAGGCACTCTGTGTTTTTATGAGTTACCAGTAAGGGGCTAGCCCTGCTTCTGCAACACTTGCGGTGACAGAAAATTCCTCTGCAGTCTTTAAAGGCCCAATATGTGTACAATAAAGCAAATTTCATAACTGCACAGCTCTTGACCTACCTTGAAGCTGTTTTTCAGGAGCAGGTCATGACTACGTGTGTTTGCACTGGCGATCTGTTAGTGGTGTACAAGATTCTTGGTCTTTTTAAAGACAGTATTGTCAGCTTGTTAACTGAGGAGAAGAAATTTTGTGGGAGGAGGACACCTAGTGATGTAATATATATTTACGTGCTTAGCTATTTCCATGCACAGCTGAGCTAGCAAGCTGGTGCGTTACAGAGGGTTTGAATAGTGTTAAAAGTGTGCAGGTGTGCGGCTGACTTTGCTAGAAAATAGTAGATCTGAGGATTTGATAGGACAGCATCCAAAACAAAAGCAGCAATTATACCACATAATTCTAAAATCAATCTTTTTGGAATTAGATGTTGCAAAGACTAAGTGATTATTTTCACACTTCTCACCTTCAATGATACCATCTCCAAATCTGGATTTACACTGGCACTAATCATCACCTACACAATTCATGCAGACAATTAAAATCATGATACATTCAGCAGCAAAGGTTCCCATTGAACTACATAGATGTTCAGCACAGCAGCAACTCTGAAATATAGTGATAGTTCTCTTTTTATCTTCTTTTTCAAAACCTTTTAAAAATTCTCCTGAAAGCAAGAATCATTCCATCTCAAGCTTATAAAAATCAGATTAGTTATTCTGCCTTGTAATTTACCCAAACTAAGGCTTTATCAGTGAAACACTGGAAATTCAAACCCACAGACAGACAAATACAATAACAACCATAATAGCCATTGTTAGTACACACTCTTGAACTGAATATTACTTGGAAAAAAAAAAGCCATTTGTCAAGAATGTAAAACAAATATCAGTATCAAAGTCATGTGAGACCATTCACATCTGCATTTATAGAATTTCCAGAGTGATATCAAACTATCCCTTTCATATTTTTCAGAAGAAAACAAAGTTATTATGGTAAAATAATAAAATTAAGGAAAAGAGTCAGTCAAACATTTACAATAAAAAATACATTATTGAAGATGTTAGTTAAATAAAGATTGATGTATTTTCGTAGCCATAGAGAAAGCCTACAAAAACATACATTTGCTTTTTTATATTCCTTTGTTGTTTTGTAATTTAGGGCCTAAAACTACCTGCACAAGTAAATTTATAGGTGCATCTTGAACATGCTGGTTTTTCAATTTTACTGGCAGTATGAAGAGCATGTCCCATAAAATCCACTTCCATGCTTGATACAGAAGGATTATCTTTGAAGGATATTGCCAAAAATGCACTTGCACTGAGGAGGAAACAAGAGTTGTTCATTGGGATTGCTCTCTTCAATTAGGTGTATAACAAAGAAAACACCTACAGCTGAGATAGCTTTTGATTTCACCTTTTATATCTGTATGCATGGGAGAATACCTCCGTAAGTCATATTATTAGCATTACAGAAAGAAAATGTTAATAAAATAATAATCAGAAGAGCACCATATTTAGGAAACAGCTAATGGAAAAGCCACACCATAACTGAAATACCGGAACATCTGGGCAGCTGTGCTGCACTGCATGTTGCTACTAGCAAACATCTCACCACTTCAAACTGTTTTGCAGGGCAGACACATTCTCATGGTCTTCCCCAAAGTCACTCACGAAGCTTGTGAGTAGGTAGGAAATAATGACATAACCACTGAGTCTGGCCAGCCCCTTCATGGTAAACTCTACTTCTCCTGCACACCTTCAGTTTGAGGGGAAAAGGAAAAAGGAGGGGAAAAAAAAAAAAAAAAAAGGACACTCTGCTAATAGCCTACAGTTCTTTGTGAATGTGTTTACACTAAGCTGATAACTGTCCTGGTTGCAGTTGTATACGAGTGCGACAGGCAAATACCAATATAAGCAAATCTCAAAGTCACAGGGCACATCCAGAAGGATTAAAACATTTGTTCAAATCATATTAAGTAATCACATCCCTGACTCTGGACTGACAATTTGTACTAGAACAAAACCCAAACTCAAAGTGGACTTTTTTTAACAATAGCTTATATTGGCAAGTCCTATAGAGTACGGACATTATAAACCTAGATGCTAATGGATAATATGATAAGTAATTAAAAGTCATATCAAGGCAAGAAATTACTTGCTATTTACTCTGATAGTTAGCTGATCGTTCCTATGGATTTACACAGAAGACAGTTCTCAGTATTTCAGTGCCAACTTAACACTTCTGATAAGCAGAACATATGGGTATACTGCTTCAGTCTTCTTCATAAGAATCGTAAGCTGGTAGAATATTCCTCAAGTGTTTGCCAAAACCTCTTAGAAAATCTATGTAGTAACGACAGTACTGAAACTACGGTGCTTTTCGTGCAAATAATTCTATATGCCTGATGCAGCTGTGAAAAGTTTTGTTATCCATCGAACTAGAAAAAAAATTTTTTTCAATTCTTTGCCTTGCTTCCTCTATTTCATTAATTACACACTTTATACATCTTTCTTTGAGGCTCTGAAGGTGCTGAACCAGAACTGAGAAGTGAAGATTTGTGGAAAGGCAAGTCCTAACATGGCTGGGCTCATCAGATTGCACACAGTAGGACACAGAAGAGTACAAAACTGATGCTGTTATGAAAATATGATACTATTACTGACTGAATTTGTGAATCAGTTTGTATTGCATAGATTTACCATGATGAAAAAAAAGAACTAGATTTTCAATGAGAAGATATGGAAAGGTGAAAACTTCAGAGGTTTTGAACAATACAGTGGATAAATACAAAGTAGTTTGCTTTTCAACATGTTTTTTATCTATTTTTTCACTACTTTTAGTTACTGTCTCCATATTCAGAATATCTTCTATCCCTGCTAATAGCAAAATTTTAACTGGAACAGAAATATTTTTTGTACTTTATTCCAAGTGATGGACTGAAAGAATTAGGAAATGTATATTCAGTAGAAATAAAATCAGATAAAAAGCAAACCCTTCCTTTGTCCCATTGTAGAGCCCAAAGCAAGTATTTTTCTCAATTTACGTTACTGGAATTTATTAGGCTGCCTGAAGACATCCCTAAGGAAATCAAATTAATTCTGTCCTATTGTTTATTGTTGCATTTCCCCAATAATTAACACTGGTATACAAAGCATATGATCATTTTACATAGAGAGAAAATGACTCTAAGCTTAGTCTAAAAGTCTTTATTTTTAGCTGATATAGTTGACTGAAGTTGGCAGAAGCAAGAATACTGAGAAACTTTTAAAGGAAAAGTAACAATGGGTGCCTTTCAGTCTTATTACCATAAATAATACTTAAACTCTATGGATTATTGAAATAAAAGTTCCATTTCCTTTACACATTGATAATTTCTTTCAGGAAGAGTGGAAGTTTCTTTGTCAAGCAGAAAATTTTCATTCCAAAGTTTTCGAAACAAATTTGGCAATGACATTGTTGCGATTATTACAGTCAAGCTTCTGATTTTTAATATTTTCAACCTGACAGATTTACTTCTTCTCAAATTAAAAAAAAAAAATCCTTCTTAGAATAAAAATACATAGCTTCCTTATATTTCCTGATTCTGAAAATTACCAGGTGCCAAGCTGTGAACATAAGGAAATTGAAGACCCCTGAGGGTGACCTTAAGAACCACAAAGGTGGGGAATTGTGATATAGTGGTTTAGGCAATTTCATTGTAGATGCTTGCTGCTGGAAAAATGAGAAATGGGTTTTCTATTACTAAATATAATGAATTCCCTTTCTGTCCTGTCACAAATTGTCAAACTTCATTAATGAGAAGATGTGGTGCATACATAGGTAAAAGGTAATATGAATATACATATTTTAGATGGAGAAATACTGCATATTGCTACAGAAGGATTCTTTCTCTGTATCAGATATTGCAAAATTCTTTCTAAATAAGATATTTCAAAATTAGCTGACATGGCAAGGTAACACAACTTCTATATCTTCAAAGCAATTTACTATTTTTTGCAAAAAAATGGCTACATGCTTTTCAGGTGCACAGATGCAGCTTGGTGGCTGTATTTCAAAACAATAATATTTAAACCACATTTCAACTCAAAGTTGTGGGTATCCAATGGAACAAGGCAACTTCCTTTAGTTAGAATTAGGGTTTAATATCTTCCCAAATCAGGGTATAAAATATATCATCATTTAATAATAAATTTACTTGCACTTTTAATTGGTTTTGCAATTTAAATTCAACATGGCTCTGTTAGATTTTGAAGACAGCAATGGCTGCCTTTAATTCTTTATGCAATATATGAATAAATGTACTGTCAATAAGAAATGTTTAGATTTCACTTGATAATCACTGTAAGACACTCATAAACATATTTAATTTGGAGTTATGACATTTACAAAACTGAAGGAATCCACCTCATTTTTCCCCAGAATTAAGCCTAGACTTTTAACAGTTAGACTGTTCTATGGATGAAGGAGATAACTGAAATCAAGGAGAACCCTACATCTGCATGTTCCTAGAGCTCTATTAACCCAGCAGATACCCTGAGGAACAATATGAGCTTACACATATCTGATAGGCAGGATGAGTTATCCTGCAACACACAACCCTTTCTGGCACAAGACCCAACTTCCATTTCTCAACTCTATCAGGAACAAATTATATGTAAGCTTTCCAGAATGTAGAAATAGGAATTAGACATTTAGTAATAGCAAGATTTCTGCAACTACAGAAATGAAGCATGTCATACACTTCTATTGCCCTTGTTAGCAAGTAAAACATGATGGATTTCTTCTCTACAAAACTGTACCAAAAAAAAAAAAAAAGCATGCTGGAAGTCATTGAACAACTTGAACACATCTGATTTCATAGTAGAAAAAGTGCTGCACAGTAATTCAAAATATCCTACTGATAGGAAACCTGCAACTGCAATCTCTGAATCAGAGGGAGCAGAGAAGTCTGACCATCTGGAAAGGAGTTTTTCTTTATTCTTCATTGGGCTAGACCAACATAGCTCAGTTACAGTATTTGCTTAGAAATCCTGCAGCCCAAGGTCTTCTATCACTGTATTCTGGTCATGTCCTGTCCTCCGACAGACCCTGCTCACAAAGTACCAGCTCTTGAGGTTTGCTGGAAGTGTCAAAAAGTGAGGACTTTTTCCTTTCTGAACTGTTCTGCAATCACAGACTCCACAGGAGGCTGTGTCCCTGCATCTAACCTCTTTACTCACTACCCAAATCCTACACAACATTAATTAGATTGATGCTGCATTAGAAAGGATTTTTTTTTCTTGTCTTCTCTGCAGTTGCCTCAGAAGTGTCAAAGCTACATCAAACCTGATCACTGGATGTGCACCATGGCCTCCCTTAGGGCTCCCAAGGTCCATCTGTCCTCAGCCTACACAATCTTCCAATCTTCCTTCCAGTGGAAACCAAGGCAGAACAGCCATGGCAGGGGGTTGTTCAAATGCACCCAGCTGTTAGTTAAGTGTAAAGTCAGCACAGCAGCCTTCCGATTTAACCATAGCCAAAGGGCTTTTGCAAATTACTTATCCCTCAGAAATTCTGCTGTAGTACTTTTCCCTCTGTTATATGCTTAGAGCACTGCTCTGTTCCATTTATGCAGAACATGCTCCTTCATGCTGTTTACTTACCAATCTTGAATTTGAGAGGCAGTCCAGAAAATCTGGTAAAGTTTTAAACTCTGGAAATTAAACCAGAAACAGAATATTTGCATGCAGTAATAAAAAGGAAATATACATTTCAGTTCTGCAGAGAAAGATTATTCCATCTTCCTGAAGTATGGAGGGGTCCGTTGCTGTTTGTGCTTACAGTCCACCTTATAATGTTCTTTAAAGCAAAGCAGGCTTTATTATCTAAATAAATGTGAATTTATTTAGAGTGTGTAAAACATCAGGTATTTGTCACATATGGCTAGTCATATTAAAGACATCAAACAAACAAATGCGGTTACACAGGTCTGAGAAAGGGAAGACACCCTCTGCCCAGTAAATCCAGTTCAAGGCACCAGTAACTCTGCTAAAATTAACAGAATTTAAAAGTAGTGAAATCCGGATCTTTAACAGTACAATGTTTGGTTTTAGGCTAAATGTCCTTAGGAGACCAATCACTACTGATTTTTAAGAGTGGCTGTTGTTTGACCCTTCTGGTTTTCCTATACTCATGAAACTGGAATTAATCTTTTAACTGAAGATACCAGCTGAGATCTTCACCTGGTGCAGTATCACAAAAAGCAAGCAGTCATATTGAAACATTACTACCTATCAAAATTAGGGGAATTGAATCTACTTACATTACTATTATAAAGCAGTAGTTCAAGTGTCTTGCATGTAGTTGTGTTCAGAGAAACAGAAAAATCATCAGGCACTGTCACTGGCTAAGTTATTTTCAGACATTTCTCAGTGTTAGCTATAGAGACCTCTAGTGGGAAAGATCAGCAAGGCTTCAATTTCTTCCAATACCACAAAATTGGACAAACTTAATTTTTCTTACTGATGTGCTAATCCATCAGCACTCTAAACAGATCACTGTTTTTTAGCATAATGAGTTCAAAAGACTAGTGAAGGAGAAGCAGCAGGTGACAAGCAGAAGTTAGCAGTTTGTATCGAGCAGGACAGAGGTCTGCTGGTAGTGCACCCCTGCGTGCAGGGTGAACCTCCCCAGCAGCTGGTCTCAGATGCTCGATCTGCCTGGTAGCTGGCCCTGGACCCAATCTCCCTCATTGCTGGCACCTGGACATAGGAGACCTCAAGGCCACAGACCTGCTCCAGTTGCTGGTATAGACCATTTCAACAGCATGCATGGGTGCACATGTGCAGACACGCAGAGCTGGCCAAGGATAGTCCTGGTCCTGCAGTAGGCACACACATGCACAAGGGTTTCATACCTAGAGACCCACAGACCCTATGGCCTCTCTAGCAGCTGGCTGGGATTCTCCTGGTCCCCAATAGCCCTTTCGACTGTGGTCTCACTGTTAGAGACACCCGCAGCTCCCAGGTCATTTCACCTACTCCCTGGCTGGTCACGCTTGATCTGTACTAGTGCTCACACACCCATTTGCACAGCCATGCTCGGTCCAGCCACTGGCAACGGGGAACTCACACCCCTGTGGGCTGTGGTCCTGGTCCAAGGGCTGGTGCTTGGTCTCTCAACTATCTGGTATCCAGGTACAGGGGCAACTCTGACCTGTGGTCTGACTCCAGTCACTTCCATCTAGACTCACCTCACACCAAAAAGAAAGTTTATTATCTAGGAAGGGTGTTAGAAAGGTATTTAGTAAAAAGAGAGTATAGACTGCACTGATCAGGAGCAGGGCATGACCAGACAAGCATACATGCAATCAGCTCTTTAATTCCCTTATCCCTCTGTTTTCCTCACACTTGTTCCTCCCCAAATCATCTTTCCTTACCTTTGGTTTCTCCCCTAAGCATCCCATAATAAGTCCTGTGCAATCCCAAAATGCTGCTGCCTTGCATCTGATGATGTGTCCCATTTCGCTAGGCAGAAATCCCCCTCACTTCAAAAAGTGCTCCAGGGTTGACTCATCATGATGGGTGTCACACCTGGGACACTGGGGCTGACACTCTCCAAGCACAGCCCTGGAAGGGGCCAGACAGGCTGTCCCTTCCTCTAAACCGGCAGTTTGGGTTTCTGTCTGCCTTTGTGCATCCCTGTGCTCCCCTGGGCTTTGATGGGTTGATGGCTCCTGTGATGGGCCTGGGAGCAAACAAGCACGGAATTATTTGGGCTCCCCCCACCCACCATTGTCTCCCTCTGCTTCTTTCTGGGTGTGCACAGGGAACTTTTATTGTATCACCTAAAGATGAATACATTTATACTTTGATTAGATTTCAAATGACTTATAAACATAACATCTCATTAAAGTCTTTTTCAGAAATATCAAAATAGATGTTAACAGAATTTTCTTCCCTTTTTTTCAAAAATGGCTACATTAATATCATATAAAATTTTATGTTGAATTTGTTAAAAACAAACAAAAAAGAACTTTAGTTATAGTTTACCACATTTCCTAAACGGAGTATTTTGCTTATTTCAAAATACATTGTTCAAAACAAATACTTTGTTTAGAACTAATCAGATATGCAAATCTGAGGAAAAAACAAAACAAAGCATTTTTTCCTCCCTCTTTCCTTTATTTTTTTTCCATTCAAGCAAATGAACCAAGAGGAGACCTTGCAATGTTCCCTGAACATGACTCACCTTAGCTGCATGATATCCTCTAGCAGCAATGAGGCTCCCTATTGGGAAACCAGGACTGAGACCCTAATGTCCTGTAAGAGCAGTTCAGGCTCCATCAGTCAGACCATCCCTAGCAAATACAGCTACTTCTGTGTGGTAGCAGACAAGTAAAGAGTGGCACTCCTGAGGATTTGCTGCTTCTGAGCTACTGCGAACTATTCGGTGAAATTTAAAGACTTGGTTTTCAAGTTCGAATATCCTTTTCAGGATATAAAAAACTGAACAAAAGAAAGAAAGACCGCAAACATTTCTGTACTAATACACTGAATGTGTATCTCAGTATCCTTAGAAAGTAGAGAGCTTTCTATGAATAGGCATGTATTTATGAATACTTGTGTTATGGACTACACTCCTATGAATATCTCAAAGGTCATCGCTAAACAATCTCATAGACTCTACATTTTCCACTTTGAAACAGAAGCACAGTGAAAAATAATGGTTTGCAGAGGAGCCAACAGGAAGAGAGGAGAGGGGAGGGGAGGGGAGGGGAGGGGAGGGGAGGGGAGGGGAGGGGAGGGGAGTTGCCCCTTTATAAAGGAGCAAACTGGAAGTTTGGAGCAACCCATCTCATGGTTGAGATGCCGTTGCACAGGGCCTATGAATCCCCTGGTTAGCCTGTTGTACTTTTAAAATGAAGGTCCTACAACATTTAGGATCAGTTCTGAGTAAAGATTTCCACATTGCCAGTGTTTGGCACAGCTGAAATACAAAATGAAAGTAAAATAAACAAAATTTCTAAAAGCCCAATATCATCAGAATGTTGTTCCAGAAATACATAGTGATTCCTCAGCTCAGGCTTGCACCTGCACTCTGGTCCTTCAATGAATGTATGAATACACAAATATATGTGATTTTATTTGTGTTCATGTTTTAGTTATAAAAAAGTGGATCTTGGGGTGTTGGCTATCCAGGATGTTTAAAGTACCTTTAAGAGTCTGTAAGCTTCATCTTTCTAATATTATTTTAAAATCCAGATTACAGAATATCCATATTGTTGTTTCTTTGTGAATTCAAATTGAAGTATAGGTAAGGAAGCAAAGAAAGCTTATGTTCTGTAGTGCTTAAAGTTGCTCTGAGTTATGTCATTCCCATGCTATGAAACTTTTTACTTTTTAACATATTTAATATTAATTTTAACAGTTCTCCCTTCTCCCCCAGTCACTGCTGAGTTACTAAGGCAAGTCCAAAGGACAAGTGGCAAAGAGCAAAAAGGAAGTTATCGTCTCCTATTAGTTGCTGAGATGGGTCTAACTTTATTAATAGAAGTTATATATGTCTGAAGAAGATGCACACCAGTTATTTTCAGTCTTTCTCATTCACAAATATTTTGGAATTTTATAATAAGTCAGGAAAATTTATCTACCTCTTTGTGAAATCATCTAGCACTAGATAACTTTTCAAATATTATTTTCAAGGCAGAGAAATATTTGGCAGTTAGATCATAGCAATGTTACTTATCACTTAGAGATGCTGACATCCTGATACATTAAACTTTTACTTTACTAATTGGTATGATTAAAATATCGTAGTTAGGGGGCTTAATATGAAAGGTTGCTATGAGCTACATACATCATGTGCTCTCAAACTGAAAGTTACACAGAAGGATTTATTCTGTCCTTACTAGTCTGAAGTTAATTCTATATTGAAGGTACTTTGTTAAGTGATTCATCTACAAGAAAGTAGGCTAATGTTTCTACTTGGAATCAGAAGGATGTGATAGGGATGCAGATAACTTGTAACAGCTAAAATTAAGTTAATTTTAACACATGGATGTCACAAGACTATTGTCAAACAGAGATGTCATGAAAGTAATGGACAAAACACCTTTAAAATTGTGAAAGCACACAAAGACTGTTCTTTTATCCTGTTTCCTTTGGCAGCAAAGTTAACTTATGAAGTTCCTGCTCCTGTGTCCTCTCAGCCCCCTCCTTCCTGGTTCCTACAGAAGCCCTTTCCCTACCAGGTGTGCTGACACAACCTTTATAGAGCACTTTGGCATTGCACTGATCTCCGTTAAAATAATTAGTTCTCAAAAGCAAAAGTGTTATTTTAAGCTGGTCTTTTCATCAGTCATTTGTACCAAAAAAAAAAAAAAAAGTAAGACCGGTGCAAATGAGGGAAAACAAGAGACAGAATACAAGCAGGTACCACAGAAAAATTGGATGTGTCTCAAAATGGCTTTGCTGCAAGACAAAGCATGCCATGTAGCTCTATCTAATACATCATATTGCCTTATCTGTGACAAACAGAAACAGCTTTCACAGCCTGTTTTCTCAGGGAATAGCTCCAATGAAGCCACCATGGTTGAACTGGTGTGAAAACTGAGCAATTTAAAAATCATGTACAAGGTTAAAATCAGGTCCCTTGAGAACTGCTGTGTGAGCATATTCTGGCAATGTGCACCTGTGGTTCAACAGGAGAGGTGTCTGCCCTCTGCCAATACCACCTAGAGGAGCTATGAAGCTGCAAACAGGGGAACATCTGTGGTGGTTCTCTAAACAGAGATATCTAGGCACTGAAGACACCTCTTGAAACCTTGCTAGCAACCACCATAAAAGACTAGATTAGAGGATACCACCATAGTGCCTTATTCCACCCACACTCCAAGAATGAATTCATTATCTCAACTTTGCTTTCAAGTGAAAGCCAAGTCAATGCTGCATGCATCTGTTGGATGCCTTTATTCCCACAGGTAAATAAAATAGATTTATGAACTGATGTGTTTCATATTGTGGATATGGTTTTGAGGAACCTTCTGGGAAGAGACAGTTTCACTGGAGCTGCTGTGTGTTTTAGTCACCATGGTCCTGCCCTCCCCAGCACCCATTTTCTCTGCCATGCTTGCACACTGCCTCCTTCTTGCTGGCTCAAGCACTCATCAGCCTGTAGTGAACGATTCCAGATCATTAATCCAGCAGAAAACAATTCATTATTCTCTGTAGCTAGATTTACAGTGCTTAGAGATGGAAAAATAATTGAAATAAGCTTCAAAGCTTCAAGAACAATATCCAGAGTTCCATTTCATCATTCCAGAAATCTGATTTTAAACCACCCTTTATAGATCTGCAGAGAACAACCCACTGCCCTACCTGACTTTAGCTGTTGAAAGGCTGCATTCCCTAGCACATGCAGAAATAGAGAACTGTTGTGAATAAATGATCTCTTTATAATCAAAACCACTCAAACAGTTAATTTTTCAGCTTAACCGCAAAGTTCAGCACCCCATGGAAGACTTCCTTTCTGAACACTGATAAAATCATTAAGCAGCAGAGGCCGAAGAAGTGATCTCTGCAGCGTGTCATGAGAAACACAATCACTCAGTAATGATTTCTTATTTATAATTACTATTGGGACTTGTCACTTAATCAGTCCTAAATTCATTAGTGCCATGTTGATTTTGTATCACTCTGGATAATCAATCAAGATGCCACGCAACACTAAGTCAAATGCCTTATAGGAACAAGTCTGCTACATCAAAAATATTACCTTTATCAACCAAACTTGCAACTTCATCAAGAAGTTACTTCACAAGCAGCCATCATTTTGTCCAGGATCAATGTCACAGTTGATGGACTAATTACTTTTTAATAAAACCTTATTCAATCTTGTTGACTACTGGTGTAACACTAGGTTTCTGTCAGCTCAGGGAGCTTCTTTCTCAGCTGTTGGATGAAGCTCTTCTGGAACATCTCTGTCTGTTTTCATCACGCTCTACTGAGCGGCAGTTTAGTTAGAATGTATTTATTCATCCTTCTTCAACAGGGATACATCTCCTGTTTGCTTGATTTTACCCAGATGTATAACACGAAATTAATGTAAAAATCTCAGCTTCTGAATTGTTCTTGAGAACACTACAACACCTACCTGTGGAGGATTTTCTGAAAGAAAAAGGACATGATTTGTTTGTCAAAGCTATGGACAAGCTGGAACTTGACTAGGGGGTAGGAATACAAGCCTTAGGCTGTACAAAGGTCATGAGTTATCACAGGACAGTAAAGAGCTTACTAGAAGTAAACAAGAACTGGCAAGTATGGCGTTATCTGCAGCCTCAGCAGAAGAAGAGCATTATCAGCACGGCGGGGATGGGATGCATAACTATTGTAAAGTAACCACTTAACATGTAACCTTTCGCATAAGCTTTGTCTAAAAGGGTATAAATAGATTGCTTAAACTAACAGTAAACGACTTCGACATTATACTCACATTGAGCCATCTCTAGGAAAGTTGGGCTCCATCACGCATAACGGTGACTTGGGAAGACAAATGCTGTAACTCAGAACATTCTCCCCTTCCTTCTTCTTCCCCCAACTTTAGGTACTGAGCATGATGTCATATGGTGTGGAATATCCCTTTGGCCAGTTGGGGTCAGCTGTCCTGGCTGTGTCTCCTCCCAGCCTTTTGTACTCTCCCTTCCTCCACATTGATAAGCCAGTAAGAGAAGCTGAAAAGTCCTTAAGTGCTCAGCAACAACTAAAACATCAGTGCACTAGCAAAACTGTTCTCATACTAAACCCAAAACACAGCACTATACCAGCTACTAGGAGGAAAATTCACTCTATCCAAGCCACAACCAGGACAGTGTATAAATTTTTCCATTTGAATATTGTCAGTGGTCTTGTGAATAAGCTTGTGATAGCAGCTATTTAACATCAGACTTACCGGAAGCTGGAAATAGGCCAGGCAAAGCATTTTTAATTAGCATGGTGCCAGCAGAAGATAAGCCTCAGTTTGTGGTTTTAGAATGTCTCATTTTTCTTAAAGAACTGTCTGCTTTTTTAATATGGGGTCTTCTAAAAAGAAGGTTTATACGATCATGACAAGAATTTATTTGCGTGTGTGTATACACCTAGATTCCTCTCTCAGTATCCCCATTAATATTTGAACCTATTGTTCATTTTCACTCAGTTTGACAGGGATAAGATGTCCCTAAATCACAAACAAATTCATGAAAAATCAACAGCCAAGATAAAACAGAAAAATTAGCTGCAGAGGTGATGGCCATCGTCATCTCATGCCTCAGAAGATTGGTGTGGGACAGTGGTATTTTATATATATATATATGGGACAGCTGTGAGCAGAGCTACTGCTAGTTTACATGCATTGTAAGACACAGATCTGTGGGAAATTAGGCTTCCTTGTTTCTTGTAGTCATGCATGAAAATGACGTAGTTTGTTCAAAATATATTTCTCCTGGTTAATTTGACCATAATTGCTTTAAACATGGTGAACTGGCCATGAAAGCACTGAGAATTTTTATTACCCTCTGCCATGTTTACTAGAAAGTTGCTTATTTAAACCTAGCAGCTTGTTTATTTCAGCTAAGCTAAGCTATGCATGTAATAACACTTTGGTAAAATAAGCCAGATCAATCATCCTCAGGAAGTGCCCTTTTCTTGCTTCAATATTAAGGAAGCTTAGACAGCTAGCTCAGATTAGGCACCTAATTTCTAGATAGCTAAAATCAGTGACATGTATCTGACAAAAGGCCTGGACTGGGTCACTAGAAAGTCCATTTAATGTATCTGCTTACTTTCACCTAATGACAAAGACATCAGAACTGTAACATGGACCAGATTGTTACTCACAGTCCCTCTGCCCCTCTACTAACATAGGCTTAATAGCTAAATAATTCTTAGGTCTGAATCCAGTAGCAGGTCTCCTCCAGGCTTTATAATGTCTTGGAGATCAATCAGTACCATACTCTTCACACCTGTGAGTATGCAGAGAATCTCTGTACAAAGATAAAGAAATGATCCTAGCATGCAGGGTAGTCCTCCACTATAAACTCTAAAATACAATACACTGTTCTTTGACTATGGGATTCAGGCAAGAGTTAAGACATGGACTGGAAATAAAGTGCAGGGCATTGTAGACACCAGAGAACAAAAAAACAATGGAAATGGTGTGGATGCTTTCTTTCTACAGTATGTAATATAGTAAAAAAATATCCCATTATATGTCTCAAGCACATATCGTGATCCAAACAGTCCTTTACCAGAAAAAATATATGGGTTGGAAAATACAGGATGTGAGATTTCACCTATGCCTGACCATAAACAAGGGCTGCTATATACGCAGTAAATAGCAGTATAGTAGTACCCTGTTTTCCCAAAAATAAGACCTACCCTGAAAATAAGCCCTAGCATCATTTTTCAGGATTTTTGAGGATGCCTGAAATATAAACTCTACTCCAAAAATAAGCCCTAGTTACAGCTCATTTAAAATGTCAATTTAAATAGTGTCCAGACAGCTATACATGTAAAAAAGTAAGCATATTTGGAGCAAAAATTGTATAAGACCCTGTCTTATTTTTTGGGAAACAGGGTATCGTATAGTAGTAGTACCCATGTATATATTTATGTGCCATTCAAAATTGGGCATGCAGTAATACTGTCATCTGGATTAGGTACAAAAAAGTAGTTCTTTCCATAAACCCGGAATGGCAAATATTATGTTTTCTAACTATATAAAACTGGCAAATCGTGGGAATTTTGTCTTCCAGAGGCAATTCTGGACTTCCTCATTAAAAATATAATGGCTTATAGCACTAAGAAGATTTCTGGGAACATTTTATTTGACTGGCTTGTATAGTACCAAGAATTCATTGATATCTAAAGTATGTATTATATGTGCTGTTATACATTGAGATGTGAAACTGGGTCTCACAATTTCAATAGGATGTTAAGGTCCTTGAATGTGTCCAGATGAGGGAAACAAAACTGGTGAAAAGGCTGGAAGGCACGTCCTATGAGGAGCAGCTAAGGACTTTGGGGTTGTTTAGTTTGGAGAGAAGGAGGCTAAGGGGAGACATCACTGCTCTCTCCAGTTTCCTTGGTGGAAGTGGAGGCGGAGGTGCTGAGCTCTTCTCCTGGGTACCCAATGCTGGGACACATGGGAATGGCTCAAAGCTGCATCCCTCAAGGGAGGTTTGTCTTGACATGAGGAAACATTTCTTCACCGAGAAGGTGGTCAAACTCTGGAATAGGCTTCCTAGAGAGGTTGTCGATGACCCATGCTGGTCAGTGTTGAAGAGGCATTTCAACAATGCCCTTAAGAACATGCTTTAACTTTTGGTCAGCCCTGAAGTGGCCAGGCAGTTGGACAAGGTGATTGTTGTAGGTCCCTTCCAACTCAACTCTTTAATTCGATTTGATTTGACTTAATTCAGTTCAATTCTTCTTTCTCCCTCCTTCTTTCCCTACCAGTACATGCTGAAGAAATCTTTGATGATATTTTTTCCCAGCCCTGCACTAGCAGAAGGGATTGAGTGGGTAATCATGTCCTATCCTAGGCATTGACTCTGTCACTCTCTAGGAAGGTGGCATATACTTTCTGATGGGGGCGAAAACTGTGGATCATCTCAAGAATATTTGACCACCTGAAAAAATTTGCAAAAAGTACATGAGAATTACAGTTTTTGAAACGCTTCTGTGTTCATCCAGTTTAGCTGGGTTTCTACAGGATGGCAAAAAACCCCACATCTATGACACTAGTGAAACTCAAGATCAAGTCCTCAGTCTGAAGCAAGAAGGGCTCAGGAACTAAATGGGTGAAAACTTTTTATATGAGCTATGCCTGTTCATTTCCAGTGGAAGTTTATTTACCCTTGTACTCTTTGTTAGAAACCTGGAGCTGTTTCCCTTGGAAAAACACGCTAAAACAAAAGAGCCAGAGAACAACGGTACTCCATCAGAGCAAAGGTCCATCTGGGCCAATACTCTTGTGTCCAAAGCGGCCAAACATCAGTGTCTAAAGGATGGTATAAGAGCCAGGCAGGTCCACTTCTGACACAGTTCTGGGCATGCTCATAGGCTGGAAGTGGCTATCCCTGGGATCCCCACCACACTGTCTCCTGCCAAGACCCAGGAGAAGTGTCAGCTTAGCTGGGGGCCTTTGGTCCCTGCCTGAGCCATGTTGTAGATGTGTGTAACTGTCTCTGCCCTGTCTCCTGGATGGGTCTAGGACCTGCTCTGCAGAGAACAATTCTCCTGGATGGAGCCCTCAGATCTAGGTCATGGCTTGTAATACATAATTGTATGCAAAACATAGCATAACTATCCTATCCTATCCTATCCTATCCTATCCTATCCTATCCTATCCTATCCTATCCTATCCTATCCCCTATGCTATGCATGAGATGGAAGACAATGAGACTGCGATTTGCCTGGAAAGCACTGAGGGTTTCAGCTCCAGAAACACTTTCAGGGACCCAAATCACAAAGGTTACAACTAGGAAAAGGATGTTAGTTTCAGATTTCACATAATTTAATGGCGTTTCTGTGAATCTGTATTACAGCTGATGTTCACAAGAAGAAACACAATGCACAGAAAAACACTAAACACAAAGCAGGAAGTGTGGAGCCTAAGAGGTTTTCACCCATCAGTAGCCTGCTGGAGCCCAGCTACAAGCAGTGAAAATCAGCAGATCCAGCTCTCCACTGGCTGGCTGAGCTATGGCTGGACCGCGTGGGTGGGCTCTGAGCTGGTGATGTCCCTCCAGTCACTTTCAGAGTGGATGACTGCCTCCTTGGGAAGAAAAGAACCACAGCTGGCATTAACTGAGCTTCCTTTTTGGACGTTTTGCTGGAAAAAGTGCCAAATCAGCCCAGAGGCTGAAAAAGCTGCAGGAGATGACAAACTGTTGGTTCAGTGCAATGCAGTGGGTGGCACTGCTGTCTGTGCTGCTTTACTCTCCAGGAGTGTGTGTGAAAGTTGGGGATAATTATTTCAATGAATTCTATAGGCACCCAGCAAAAAAGAAACTTGCTGCACAAAATGCTGATGTGGGCAAGGAGCTGGCTGGCCAGGTGGCCATCCGACACTAGAAGGCAACTGTCTCTCTTGAAGGGTCCCTGCATGCCTGGAAGATCGCTGCAGAGAAGTACAGATCTTCAGTTTTGTACACCCACCTGACAAAGACAGCTCGATGAAATTACTGGTGACTACATGCAGATAAAAAGGAAATTTATTAAAAGAAAATTAACAAAAAAACCCATGAAAACCAGCGAAATCCTCCATTTTGAGTTACACTTAAAAGCAAAAATCTGGTTGCCAATGCATTTGAAGACCATGCTTTCCTCTTTGCAGAGGACCCTACAAGGCAAAGGCTGCAGAAAGAGCACATCCTGAAAGAATTAGCTATGTCTGTACTACTGGCATTCCCATCCTGTGCAGGATCACAGTATGGGAATGCAATCCTTTCCATTGGCGCCACTATTCGAAAAGGATGTGAAGGTCCTTGAACGCATCCCAAGAAGGGCACTAAAGCTGGCGAAGGTGTTGGGAGGCATATCCTGCAGGGAGCGGCTGAGGACACCGGGTATGTCTGGTTTGGAGACAAGGAGGCTAAGACAGGGGTCACCTCACTTCTCTCTTCCGCTTCCTGAGGAGGGCAAATGGAGAGAGAGGTGCTGAGCTCTTCTCCATGGCACCCAGTGCCAGGACGTGTGGAAATGGCTCAAACCTGCGTCCGTCAGGGCAGGTTCGGCCTTGACATGAGGAAACATTTCTTTACTGAGTGGGTGGTCAAGCCCTGGAACAAGCTTTCTGGAGCGGTGGAGGATGCCACTTGCCTGTCAGCATTGGAGAGGCACTTGGACAATGCCCTTAAGACCATGCTTGAAATTTTGGTCAGGCCTTGAGTGGCCAGGCAGTTGAACTTGATTGTTCATATAAGTCCATTTCAACTCTTGACTTCTCTCTTCTCTTCTCTTCTCTTCTCTTCTCTTCTCTTGAGCACCTGGCAGGGCCTGACAGAGCCCAACATAACACAACAAAGCTCTACAGAGCCAGACAGGGCCCGACAGAGCCAGACAAATCATGAGAGAGCCCAAAAGAGCGCGACACAGCCTGACAGAGCCCAACAAAACCTGACAGAGCATGACAGAGGCTGACAGGGCATGAGAAAGCTTGACAGGGCCCAAGAGAGCATGACAGAGCCTGACAGATCTTGATAGGTCCTGACAGAGCCCAACAGAGCTTCACAGAGCCTGAACAGCCAGACACATCCCGATAGGGCTTGACAGAGCCTGACAAAGCCTGACACATCTTGACAGAGCCTGACAGGGCCTGACAGAACCCGATAAAGCCCAACAGAACCCCAGAAAGCCCGACAGAGCCTGACAAAGCCTGATAGTGACCGACAGAGCTTGAGAGGGCCCGACAGAGCCCCTGAGAGCCTGACAAGGCCTGATGTAGCCTAACAGAGCCCGACAGAGACAGACAAAACCTGACAAAGCCCAACAGATTGTGTCACAGCCTGAGAGAGCCCGACAAGGCCCGAGAGAGCTTGACACAGCGTGACAGGACCTGACAGACACCCACTGAGCCCGACAGGGCTCAAAGGAGGCTTAAAGATCCCAACAGGGCTTGACAGGTCCTGGCAGGCCCGACAGGGCTTGACAGAGTTTGACAGAGCCTGACAAAGCCTGAATGAGCACAAGAGAGCTTCACAGAGCCCGACAAAGTTTCAGTGAGCCTGACAGGGCCCGATAGATCTGGACAGAACCCAACAGAGTCCAACAGAGCCCAACAGGTCCTGACAGAGCCTTACAAAACTCGATAGTACCCGACAGAGCCTGACAAAGCCTGATAGATCCTGAAAGGTCCCTACAGAGCCTGACAGAGCCTGACAGGGCCCAACAGAGACCGACAGAGCCCGTCAAAATGCAATAGAGCCCGACAGAGCCTGAAAGGGCCTGACAGAGCCTGACAAAGCACGACAAAGCCTGACAGAGCCCGATAGAGCCTGACAGAGCTCTACAGGGCCTGAGAGAGCTCAACAGGGCCCAAGAGAGTGTCACGGAGTTCGACAAAGCCAGACAGCCCAACAGAGCCTAACAGACCATGACAAATCCTGACAGAGCCCAACAGAGCGCGACAGGGCCCAACAGGGCCCTACAAAGTCAGAGAGAGCCTGACAAGGCCCAACAGGGCCTGACTGAGCCTGACAGAGCCCAAGAGATCCTGAAAGGGACTGAGAGAGCCTGACAGGGCCTGACAGACGCTGGCAAAGCCCGATAGAGTTTGTCAGAGCATGAAGAGGCCTGACAGGGCCTGACTAATCCCGACAGAGCCCGATAGGGCCAAAGAGAGCCCCACACGATGCAACAGAGCCTGACGGAGCCAGACAAAACCTGACAGATTGCGACAGGGCCTGACAGCGCTTGAGAGGGTTCAACAGAGCCTGACAAAGCCCATCACTGCCTGACAGGGCCCAACAGAACCTGATCTCTGTTGGGCTCTTTCAGGCCCTGTTGGGCTCTATTGGGTTTTGTCAGGCTCTGTCCAGATCTCTTAGGCCCTGTCAGGCTCTTTGGGGCTTTATCAGGCTCCTACAGGCTCTGTCAAGGCCTGTCGTGCTCTGTCAGGGTTTGACAAGCCGTGTAGGGCTCTGTCAGGTTTTGTTGGTCTCTGTCAGGCCCTGTCAGGCCTTGTCAAGCTCTGTGCCGTCACACCAGCATATGCATGAATAGGGCCCATATAAAGGCACATGCATGCGGACAGGCAAGCATTTGTAAGCACACATGCTTTCAGACACAGTATTGTCCAAACACAGGCACCTTCCCACTGTTTCTTCTCGTGCAGCCACATACATGTCTTTGTGCGGAATACCAAACATAAAGAGACATGTTTACACTCAAGCATGAACGTGCATTTCACGTGCGTATTTCTGTGAACAGACGTGTGGGAGTCGAGCTTGTGGAAGTGTACGCGTGCATGGACACGTGTTTGCTTATATGTCAGTGTGTGAACAGGTATGTGCTTTTCTGCAGCTGCGTACGCCAGCAGGTGGTGCTGTGTGCACGTATCTGTATGCTTGTGGAAACGCTTCTGCCTGTGTTTTGGTGAGGAATCCCATGTGCGCGTGGGGACACATACAAGGGAGAGCAAGTAGACTCCAACACTGAAGAAGGCAGACTGCGAGTTTTCCTACGCAATCTGTTTCTCTCGGGATTCCTTGTTGTCTAAAGAGAAGTGCTAAGCACTTGATCTTCAAGAGAAATACAATAAAACATGCTGTACAGAGGAAGTACTGCAGAGCACCTGTTCACAAGCTTTTCCCTGATATAAGGCTGAAAGCAAACACCTTCGTGCTTCTGTGAGACTAAGCACGTCTGTATGAGTTTGTGATTGCGCACACTGGTGCAAGTGGTTGTACATATACACAGTCCTTAGGTGTGCGGCTTTCAGAAGTCTGCCCGCAGGCACCTGTCATTATATGCCACTGTCTGAACATGAATCTTCGATGGGTTACCCACACATATGCAGAAGAGTTTTCACACGGAGTTTTGCAGGCACACCAGGTACTTCTGTAATTAAGTGACCCCATAGACGCTTATGCACACACAGACAGAAACGGACGATTTTGCCTCTTTGTGAATATACAAGCTTGCAGACAGTCGTCTGTACACTCACAGACACTCAAATGTGTATACGTGCAGCCGTATAACCACAAGCTTTTTAACACAGACTCTGCTGTTCTTTCGCTAAATGACCTGTTTGGAGACATTTGTCCGGTAGATCTACCATTAAGCTTTTTACTTCATGTACATGTGAACATTTGGTGAAGGGAAACACACTGTATGGAACGAGTTTCATTTCTGCCTTCTTGCCTCTACCTAAATGATTTGCCTTGTATCTGCTCACGCTGAGCAGTCAGGGTAGCTGTGTTACAGACAGGCACACAAAAGACACAGCGCTTCAAGAGAAGTGCGCACTTGTGCTCACACATGAGTGCAGATGTAGACATGCAGCGCCATTAACGCACATGCTTGTAGAAAGAAAGACCTGTACGCAGATGCATGTGGAGAGAACGATAGCACAGAGGTGCTTACACACCCTGCAACATTTAGGCACAGTGTGTCCACAATCCCAGGGACAAGTCTGCAGGTGTCCCAGATGTTGATAGTCATGCCACCACTTAGAACTGTGCAAAACTACCAAAGTCTTACAGGAAAGGTATTTACTCTCACAGGAGCACGGATGGTTTTGCACTCAACTGCATATCATAGGCAAGCTTGTGAACAAGATGCTCTGCTGTTGTTTCTTGTTATGACATCTTCAGTTACATTTCTCTCATAGATCGATTGCTAAGCATCTTTCTTCGTGCGACTGTCAAGAGTCTGCCCAGGGAAAGAGATAGCATGGCACACCTTTCAGTTCTACCTCCTTCTGTGTTGGTTCCTTCACTAGCCATGTTCCCTTGGATCTGCCCACAGGAAAAATGCAGGACTGTACAACCAAGAATACACAGTACCTTTTCAACAAACAGCACCCTTGTGCCGTCACACCAGCATATGCATGAGTAGGGCCCACATAAAGGCACACGCATGTGGACAGGCAAGCATTTGTAAGCACACCTCCTCTCAGGCACAGTGTCATCCAAACACAGGCACCTTCCCACTTTTTCTTCTTGTGCAGCCACATGCATGTCTTTGTGCAGAATACCAGACATAAAGAGACGTGTTTACACTCAAGCATGAACGTGCTCTGTCAAGCTCTCTTGTTCTCATTCGGGCTTTTCAGGCTCTGTCAAGCCCTGTCCCACTCTGTCAGGCTTTGTCGGGTTTTGTCTGGTTCTGACAGGCTCTGTCGTGCTCTGTTGGGCCCTGCCATGCTTTGTCAGTCTCTGTCAGGCCCTTTCAGGCTTTGTCAAGCTCCACCAGGCTCTTTCAAGCTTTGTTGGGCTCTGTCAAGCTCTGTCAGGCTGTATCAGGTTTTGTTGGGCTCTGTCAGTCTCTGTCAGGCCATGCCAGGTTCTATCAGGCCTTGCCATGCTTCGTGGTTCTGTTGAGCTTTTTCTGGCCCTTTGGGGCTCTATCGGGCTCTGTTGAGCTCCATCTCGGTCTATCAAATTTTGTCAACCCCTGCCATGCCAGGCTTTGTCGGACACTGTTGTGCTTTGTCAAGCCTTGTGTGGCTCTGTCAAGCTCTGCTAGTCTCTGTCAGACTTTATTAAGCTCTGTTAGGCTCTTTCAAGCTCTGGCCAGCTTTGTTGGGCTCCATTAGCCTCTGTCAGGCTCTCTCAGGCCCTGTTGTGCTCTATTGGATTCTGTCAGGTTCTGTCTGGATCTATCGGATCCTGTCAGGCTCTGTGAAGGTTTGTCGGGCTCTGTCAAGCCCTGTCAGGCCTGCCAGGACCTGTCAAGCCCTGTTGGGACCTGTAAGCCTCTATCGTGCCATATCATGCTCTGTTGGTCTCTGCTGGGCCCTGCCACGCTGTGTCAGGCTCTCTCGGGCCTTGTCAGGCTCTCTCAGGCCCTATCAGGCTCTGTTGGGATTTGTGGGGCTGTGTCAGGCCCTGTCAGGTTCTTTCTGGATTTGTCGAACTCTGTGACAATCTACTGGGCCCTGGTAAGCTGTGTCACAAGCTTTGTCGAGGTCTGTCGGGCTTTGTAGGGCTCTGTCAGGCCCTGTCAGGCTCTCTCAGACTCTATCCAGATTTGTCAGGCTCTGTAGAGCTTTGTCAGGCCTATCAGGCTCTGTTGGGCTCCATGGAATTTTGTCAGGCCCTGTGGGGCCCTGTCAGGCTCTGTCAAGGCTCTGTCAAGGCTCTCTGGGGTTTTGTGGAGCTCCTATGGGCTCTGTCAAGCCCTGTCGTGCTCTGTCTGGGTTTGTCAAGCCCTGTAGGGCTCTGTCGGGTTTTGTTGGGCTCTTTAGGGCCTGGTTGGGCTGTGTCAAGCTTTGTTGAGTTCTGTCCACCTCTTTCAAGCTTTGTTGGGCTGTGTCAGACCCTGTCAGGCCCTGTGAAGCTCTGTCGGTCTCTGTCAGGCTTTGTTGAGCTCTGTCAGGCTTAGTCATGTTTAGTCATGTTCTGTGAGGCCCTGCCACGCTTTGTCAGTCTCTGTCAGGCCCTACTGGGGTCTGTAAGGTTTTGTCAGGCTCTGTCAAGCTCTGTCGGTCTCTGTCGGGCTTTGTCTGGCTCTGTCAGGCCTTGTCAGTCTCTGTCAGGCTCTATAGGGTTTTGTTGGGTTCTTTCAGGATTTTTCAGGACCTGTCAGGCTCTGTCAGGCTTTGTGGGGCTCTGTCGGGCTCTGTTGGTTTCTGTCTGGATTTGCCAAACTCTGTGACAATCTATTGGGTCCTAGTAAGCTCTGTCACAAGCTTTGTGGAGCTCTGTCGAAGTCTGTTGGTCTTTGTAGGGCTGTTGGGCTCTGTCGGACCCTGGCTATTTCTGTCAGGCTTTGTTGAGCTCTGTCAGGCTCTGTCGGGCTTTTCTGAGCTCTGTCAGGCTCTGTCAGGCTTTGTAGGACTCTGTTGGTCTTTGTAGGGCTCTGTCGCATTCTGTCGGGCTTTGTCGGGCTCTTTTGGCCTCTGTCGGGATTTGTCTGGCACTGTCGAGCTCTGTCAGTTTCTGTCAGGCTTCATCAGGCTCTGTTGATCTCTATAAGACTCTGTCGGGTTCTGTCAGGCTTTGTCAGGCTCTGTCGGGCTATGCTCTGTCTGGCTTTGTCAGGCTTTATTGGGCTCTGTTGGGTTCCAGTAAGCACTCTTGGGCTCTGTTGGGTTTTGTTGGGCTCTGTTGGGTTTTGTTGGGCTCTGTTGGTCTTTGGCAAAGTTTGTTGGGTGCTGTTGAGCTCTGTCGGGCTCTGCCAGGCATTCTTGGGCCCTGTCAGGCTCTATTGGGTTTTGTTGGCCTCTGTCAGGCTCTGTTGGGCCCTTTCATGCTCTGTCAGGCCTTGTCAGGCTCTGTCGATCTCTGTCTGGCTTTGTTGGGGTCTGTCAGGTTCTGTCGGGCCCTGTCAGGCTCTGTCAGGCTTTGTCGAGCTCTGTAAGATTTTGTCACACTCAGGCCTTGTCAAGCCTTGCCGGGCTTTGTCAGAGTCTGTGGGGCTTTGTCAAGCTCTGTTGGGCTGTGCTGTGCTCTGTCAGGCCTTTTTTGGCTTTGTCAAATTCTGTCGGGCTCTTTCAGGGTTTGTTGAGCTGTGTTGGGCCCTGTAAGACTTTATCAGGCTTTGTTGGGTTCTTTTGGGCCCTGTCTGGCCTTGTTGGGATTTATCAGGGCCTATCAGGCTCTGTCAGGCTCTAACAGGCTTTGTCAGGCTCTGTTGAGCCCTGATGGGTCCTGTTGGGCTCTGTCAGGGTTTGTTGGGCCCTGTCAGGCTCTATCAGACTTTGCTGGGCTTTGTCAGGCTCTTTCAGGCTCTGTTGGGCCCTGTCATGCTCTGTCGGGCTTTGTCTGGTTTTGTTTGGCTCTGTTGGTCTCTGGCAAGGTTTGTTGGGAACTGTTGAGCTCTGTTGGGCTCTGTCAGGTTTTATCAGGCTCTGTCGTGTATTCGTCAGGCTCTGTTCAGGCTTTGTCAAGATCTTTAAGGCTTTGTTAGGCTCTGTCAGGTTCTGTTGGGCCTTGTCGGGCTCTGTGGGGCTTTGTCGAGCTCTGTTGGACTGTGTCAGGCTCTGTCAGGCCTTTTTGGGCTTTGTTGAATTCTGTTGGGCTCTTTCTGGCTTTGTTGGTTCCTGTCGAGCTCTGTCGGGCTTTGTCAAGCTCTGGTTGGGTTCTGTCAGGCCCTGTTGTACCCTGTCAGGCTTTGTCTAGCTCCATCAAGCTTTGTCAGGCCCGGTGGAGCTCTGTTGGGCTTTGTTGATGTCTATCGGGCCCTTTCAGGTCGATCACGCTCTGTTGGGCTCTGTCAGGGTTTCTTGGGTGCTGTCAATCTCTGTCGGGCCCTGTCAGGCTTTGTTGAGCTCTGTTGGTCCTGGCTGGGCTCTGTCGGTTCTATAGGGTTTTGTTGGTCTTTGTTGACCTCTGTCGGGCCTTGTTGGGCTCTGTTGATCTCTGTCGGGCTCTGTTGATCTCTGTCGGGCTCCGTTGGGCATTTTCAAGCTCTGCCGGGCTTTGTAGGGCTCTGTTGGGTTTATCCGGCTCTGTCAAGCTCTGTCAGTTTCTGTCAGGCTTTGTTGGGTTCTATCAGGCCCTGTCTGGCTCTGCCGGGCCTTTTCGAGCTTTGTTGAACTCTGTCAGGCTCTTTCTGGCTTTTTTGGGCCGTGTCAGACTTCGTCAGGCTTTGTCAGCCTCTGTCGGGCCCTGTTGGGCTTTGTTGACATCTGTCGCATTCTGTCAGGCTCCATCGGGCTCTTTCAGGCTTTATCAAGCTCTGTCAGGTCCTGTTGGGTTTGTTGGGCTCTGTTGTGCTTTGTCGGGCCTTGTCAAGCTTTGTCAGGCTTTGTGGGGCTCCGTCAGGCCCTTCCAGGCTTTATCAGGCTCTGTCAGGGTTTGTTGGGAACTGTCAAGCTCTGTCGGGCCCTATCAGGTCTTTTTGGGCTTTGTTGAATTCTGTCAGGCTCTTTCTGGCTTTGTCAGGCCCTTTCAGGCTCTGTCAGGCTGCGTTGAGCTCTGTTGGGCTTTTTTGGGCCCTGTGAGGCCTTGTTGGTCTTTGTCAGGCTTTGTTATGCCCTCTCGGGCTGTGTCAAGCCTTGTTGGGCTCGGCCAGCCCTGTTGATCTCTGTCGGGTTCTGTATTCCTTTGTTGGGCCCTGTCAGGCTCTGTCAGGCCCTTCCATGCTATGTCCAGCTTTGTTGGGCTCTGTCGATCTCAGTCCGGCTTTGTTGGGCTTTGCTGGGTTCTGTCAGGCTTTGTCAGGCTCTCTTGGGCCTTGTCGGGCTTTGTTGGGTCCTGTCAGCCTCTACAAGGCTTTGTCAGGCTCTGTCGGGCCCTGACAGGTCCTGTCAGGCTCTGCCAGGCTTCGTCGGTCTCTGTCGAGCTCTGTCCGGATTTGTCGGTCCCAGTCGGGCTCTGTGAAGCCCTGTTGGGCCCTTTTGCACCGTGTTGGGCCCTGTCCCGCCTTATTGAGATCTCTCAGGCCCTATCAGGCTCTTTCAGGCCTTGCGTAGGCTCTATCAAACCCTGTCGGGCTCTCTCGGGCCCTGTTGGGCCTTGTCAGGCTCTGTCGAGCCCTGTCAGGTGTTGTCAGTCTTTGCCGGGCTTTGTTGGGCTCTTTCAGGCTCTGTTGGGCCTTGTCATGCTCTGTCAGGCTTTGTTGGGCTCTGTCGGGTTTTATTGGGCACTGTTGAGCTCTATTGGGCTCTGTCAGGCTTTATCAGGCTCTGTTGTGTATTTGTTGGGCCCTTTTGGGCTCTGTCAGGCTGTGTCAAGCTCTGCCAGGCTTTGTTGGGCTCTTATGGGTTCTGTTGGGCCCTGTCAGGCCCTGTGAGGCTTTGTTGAGCTCTGTCGGGCTTTGTTAGGCCCTGTTGGGCTTTGTTGGGCTTTGTCCAGTTCTGTTGGGCTCTGCTGCACCTTGTTGGACTCTGTTGGGTGTTTGTTGGGCCCTTTCGTCCTCTGTCGGGCCCTATTGGTTTTGTTAGGCTTTATCGGGCCCTGTCATGCTCTGTCAGGCTTTGTCGGACTTTTTTGGAGCTCTGTCAGGATTTGTCAGGCTCTGTCAGGCCTTGTTAGCCTCTGTCGTGTTTTGTCGGGCTCTGTTGGGCCCTGTCAGGATTGTTGAGTGCTCTTGGGCTCTGTCGGGGTTTGTTGGACTCTGTCGAGCTCTATCAGGCTTTGTCGGGCCCTGTCAGGCTTTGTTAGGCTCTGTCAGGCCGTGTCATGCTCTGTCGGGTTTTGTCAGGTTTATCAATCCCTGCCAGGCTTTGTTGGGCTCTGTCAGGCTCTGCCAGGCTTTGCAGAGAACTGTTGGGCTTTGTCAAGCTCTGTCAGGTTTTGTCAGGCTCTGTCAGGTCTTGTTGAGCCTTGCCAGGCTTTGTTGGGATCTCTGGGGCTCTGTCGGGATCAATGGGGCTCTGTTGGGATCTGTCAGGCTTTGTCAAGCTCTGTTGGGCCCTGACGGTCCCTGTTGGGCTCCGTCAGTGCTTGTTGGGTGCTGTCGAGCTCTGTCAGGCTTTGTCAGGCTCTGTTGGGTCCTGTTGGGCCCTGGCAAGCCTTTTTGGGGTGAACCCTCCATGATGCCCATAAGCTGTATTGATGAGCTTCCTCCAGCTGTTAGAGAAGCTGCCAGTGTTCATGCAACACAAAGAGCAGACACCAATATTCCAATACCACCTCAACTGATTATGCAGTGCCAAAGTATCAGCGTCAGTCAGAGTTTTAGCAGACAGGGTGATGCTTGAGCATCACCAGTAGCGGTGTACCCAGGAGTGCTGCAGACCCGCAGCTGTGACACATCCTGGGCAGGTGATAGAGCGGCCGTGCTGGGAACGCAGTGGGATTGGTGCATTAGCTGATGGAGTCGTGTGTTTGGACAGTGTGTAACCTTGAGTGATTGTTGTTTTGGGTTGTATGTATTTGTCCTTGCAGGTTGATCTTTTCTTTTTCCGGTGTTTAGAAACTAGAATAAAAACCCCAGCTGGATGTGTGTGTATGGGGTTGGGGGGGGTGTTCGGTTTTTTGTTTGTTTGGTGTTGTTTTCTCTCTGGCTTGGTTTTTTTTCCCCTTGGTCCTGGCTGCTCTGCCAGGCAATGTTCATTGCCAATGTTTGGACAGGGGTCAGTGTCGGGCCAGGGTTTTCACAGGCAGGGCGATTTTTTTTGAGGCTTCCAGGAACAGCATTCCTGAGGAGCGATGCAGACACAGGGTCGTGGCATGAGGGGGCAGAATGGCAGAGAATGGCAGTGGTGCGAGTGTGCAGTGGTTTTGGTAGGTGAATGAGTGGTGTGGTTTAGCTGTGTGTGATCTTGTATGATTGATTGTATTTTGGGGTTGTATTTGTTTCCTTGCAGGTTAATGTTTTTTTCCTTTTCAGGTAATTTGAAATTTAAAATAGAATTAAAAAAACCCCAGCTGGGGGATTTTTTTTTATTTTTTTTTCCCCCCCAGTCCCGGCTGCTCTGTGAGGCAATGTTCGTTGCCAATGTTTGGACAGAGGTCAGGCTGGGGTTTTTGCAGGGGGTTTTTGAGGCTCCTGGGAACAACGTTCCCAAGGAGCGATGCAGACACAGGGTGATGGCACGAGCCGGGGGAATGGCAGTGGTGTGAATGTGCAGTGGTTTTGGTAGGTGAATGAGTGCTGTGGTTTAGCTGTGTGTGATCTTGTACAATTGTAATTTGGGGTTGTATTTGTTTCGTTGCAGGTTAAAGTATTTTCCTTTTCAAGTAATTTGAAATTTAAAATAGAATTTAAAAAACCCAGCTGAGGGATTTTTTTCCCCGCAGCTGCTCTGCAAGGCGACATTCATTGCCAATGTTTGAATGGACGTCAGGCTCGGACTGGGGTTTTCGCAGGCAGAGTGAGTTTCTAGGCTCCTGGGAACAGCATTCCTGGGGAGCGATGCAGCCAGAGGGTGATGGCACATAGGTGGGCAAATGAGAGTGCTGCAACTGTGTGCTTGGTCCATGAATGGTGTCTGTGGTGTTTATATTGTTTTAGCTGTTTATGCTTTGGTGTGAGTGTGTTTTTGGGTTGTAGTTATTTGTCCTTGCAGATTGAGATGTTTTTTTCCTTTGCAGGTGTTTAGAAAATTTTAAAAAGAATTAAAAAGCTCCAGCCATTGTTGGATCAGGTAGGCAGTAAGGTGTAGGTTTTAATAGTAGTCCATGTATAATGTAGATTTATTCTGTAAACAATGAATATGGGAAACTTGGAGTCACTATTGGACCCATGGCAACCAAGAGTGTTTAAAAAAGAATGTAGAGGATAGCCTATCTTAATGGGAATTTGGGCAATTACTGAAATAGTAAATTCAAGTAGAAAGCTAAGATGTGTTTTGGAATGCCTGTAGGTAAACTGTCCTGTGTGGAGTAACACAAATGTCTTAAGTAGTGTTGGCCCCTGCCAGCTCTCACCAGGCACTATACAGTAAAAGGCAATGAGTGTTCTAAATGAAGAAATGAAGTAGAGGGAGGTATGAGAGGGACAGTAGTGAATACCTTTTAGCAACTGTAGCTGTTTTGTAATAAAAATCAAACTGGTCTTCAATACAAGCTTATGTGCTGTCATGGAAGAAATGTTGTAAAAGAGCCTTATGTAACAGGAGTGTGTTGTACTATGTGATCTGATTACATGAATGCTGTAATAAAGATGGCTTGGTTCTTTGTGTTATGTGATGTAGTAAACATTGTTACTAATATGTAATAAAGGTGACTCTGAGCTTTTGGCTACGGCTCAGGAAGAAATATAAAATAGCAGTAATAAAGAAGAGTTTATGTTGTGTGGTGTGGTCAAAGGGATGCTGAAATAACGCGGAGTTAGTTTTCTTTGTGCTGCAATGAAAGAGATGGTGTAATAAAGCTGTACCAGAGGTAAGGGTGGTCTCTTATATCTGATGCAATGCAGGAAATATTGTAAAAAAAGAAAAAAAAATCCAAAGAATCAATCAAAAGTGGTAATAAAGAGGAGTTTGTTATGGCAGCATTGGTGAAATGAAAGCAGTACTAAAGAGGAGTTTGTTAAAAGTGTGCTGTTTATGTAAGAGATGCTGTAATAACTATGTAATAAAGCTGATGTTGTTCCCTGTAGCCTATTGTGATGCAAAAAGGTATGTAAAAAAGCTGTAATAAAGATGAGTTTGTTCTATTATGGCAGCAGTGATAAGGTAATGCCATAAGAAAAAGGAGTTTCTTTTCTGTTGTCAAAGATGAAATAAATGGGGTCATGAAGTTTTAATGTAACTGACTGTTTGTAATTGGACTGTTGCACCAAACTAAGTGCTGTAATGAAGCTAATAAAGCAGTGTTCTTCTTTGTTGTCCATTGTCTTTTGTGGTTTGAGTGGTCTGCTGTTTGATATTGTGAGGTTTTGTGTGTGTGCTGGACTCTTTGTGGAGTGTGTGCTGGATTTTGAATTTGTGGAGTGTGTGGTGGGCTTTGAGTAGGTGCTGGACTTTGTCTTTGGTTTGTGTGTTTGAGTTGGTCTCTGGTGTGCCTGGAATTGTTTTGGACAGTGTGTGTTGACTTTGCAGAGTTAGATTGGAATTTGTGTGGATGGTGTGTCTTGGGTGTTGGATTTGTAGAGTGCATATGACTTTAAACTGTGTTACAAGTGTGCAGTTTGAGTGTGTTATGTTAGGGTTAGTTTTGCACGGCATCTAAACATTGTTAAATTTGATTTAAAATAAAACCAATTTTACTTTAAAAATGCAGCAGTAGAAAATGGCATGCTCTAGGGGACTAATACATTTACCAAAACAAATTAAACTAAAAAAAAATTAAAACCCAAGTAGTCCCCTAGAGCATCCAAATTTCTACTACTGCAGCAAACTTTTTTTTATATATAGTATTCTTTACAATAAGAGCCCCACTAATTATCATTCCAATTGACAACCAACAGTAAGACAAGGGGTAATGGGTTCAAGCTGGAACACAAGAGGTTCCACTTAAATTTGAGAAGAAACTTCTTCTCAGTGAGGGTTCACTGGAACACTGGAACAGGCTGCCCAGGGAGGTTGTGGAGTCTCTTTCTCTGGAGACATTCAAAACCCGCCTGGATGCCTTCCTGTGTAACCTCATCTAGGTGTTCCTGCTCCAGCAGGGGAATTGGACTAGATGATCTTTTGAGGTCCCTTCCAATCCCTAACATTCTGTGATTCTGTGATTCCGTAATCCCTGATTAAATAACCAAACCATATGAATATTTAATTAGGAATTACTCCCAGTTGGAATGACAATTAGCACCTAAATATGCAAATGAGTTCAATTTTTTTCCAACAACAGACATACAAAAAGAAATTAAAATAACCTCACACAGAAAAAAATTACTGACAAAGCTACATAAATCAGAAACAACCAAAAAAACCCACTTAAACACACATTCTGGGATAGGGTTGCCCCTGTATGGTTTCCAGATAAGGCTTAGGCCATTAGGCCCACCAATGCAATTTAGGGTTAGGTTCTCTTCCAATCTCTGACTTCTGTGATTCTGTGATTACAAGAAAATGTTTTCACTATTTTTATCTTGAATTCTTGAAAATGTAACTTGCTAATTTATGCATATTCCATGTGCATTTTCCATGTATAGATTTATGATTATGCAAATGAACGGTACAAGCTGCTGGTTCTGCTAAATCTCCCCACAGCCCCCAAGAGCACAGTTGAGAATTGAGTTTATGATGTGGTGGTGCAGGACAAACCATTTGGCATCCAGGTCCGATGCTGAAGCACAGGGATGGTGATGTAAGCCACACCCATTTCATTAAATTTCACTTTTAAATTTAATTTTACTAATTTTATTTTTCTTTTTTTAACTTATTTTTTCATTTGTATTTTTTTAAATTTATTTTTTCATTTCATTTTGCCAATTTAAATTTTTCATGTCATTTTGTTAATTTCATTTTTCTTTTATTTGTAAATTTAATTTAATTTCACGTCATTATTTCATTATTTCTTCCCCTTCCCTTGTCTTTCTTCACCTTTTTCCATTTTGCTTTCTTATCTGGAACTTCTGCTTTTTTGTGTGTGTTTTGAGGTGATTTTGGTGTCCCTGGTGCTGCCATTTTGTGTGCTGAGGTGATTTTGGTGACCCGATGCCACCATTTCACATTTTGAGGTGATTCTGGTGCTGCTATTTTGTGTTTTGAGGTGATTTTGGTGCTCCTGGTGCAGGAATTGGGGTGAGAGTTTGGGGTGCATGTTTTGCATTTTTAAGAACTGGGGTGCAGGATTGGGGGTCTGGAATTTAGGGGTGGAGGATTAGGAGGTGCAGGGTTCTGAGGTACAGGATTTGGGGGAGCAGGGTTTAGGGTAGCAGGTTCTTAGGGTGCAGGGTTTGGGGTGGGTAGGATTTGGATTTTCAGTGTTTGGGGGTGTACGATTTCAGGGTGCAGGATTTGGGGTGCAGGGTTTGGGGATACAGGGGTTTGGACGTGCAGGGTTTGGAGGGTAGAGTTTAGAATGCAAGATTTGGGGGCAGGATTTGGGGGAGAATGGGTGCTGGGTTTTTGGGGGTGCAAGATTTGAGGGTGCAGGGTTTGGGGGTTCGGGATGTGGGGCTGGAGCATTTGGAGGGGCAGGATTCGAGGGTGCAGAGTGTGGGGCTGTAGGGTTTGGTGGTGCATTGGTTTTTGGGGAAGGGTTTGGGGTGCAGAGTTTAGGGTAGCAGGATCTTGGGGTGTGGGGGTTTGAGGTGAACGGTTTGGTAGGGCAGGATTTGGGGGTACAGGTTTTGGGGTGAGGGTTTGGGGGTGCAGGGTTCACATGTTCAGGAACAAGGGGTGCAGGATGTGGGTGTGCAGGGTTGGGGGAAGTTTTGGGGTACCGTATTTGGGGGTGCTGGGTTTGGGGGTTCAGGATGCGGAGGTGGAGGATTTGGGGATGCAGAATTGGGGGGGCAGGATCCTGGTGTGCAGGATTTCGGGTAGCAATATCTTGGGGTGCAGGTATTTGGGGTGCAGGATTTGAGGGTGCAGGGTTTTGGGGGTGTAAGGTTTGGGGGTACAGGGTGTTGGGGGAAGGATCTGGGGGTAGAAGATTTGGGATTGCTGGGTTTGGGGGTTAAGGGATTTGGGGGTGCAGGTTTGGGGTTTTCAGGGCCTGGGGGTGCAGGGTTTACGGGTGCAAGGTTTTGGGGCTCATTGTTTTGGGGGGCAGGATTTAGGGATGCAGAGTTTTGGGTGCAGAGTTTGTGAGAGAAGAATCTGGGGGTGCAGGATTTTAGGGTGCACTGTTTAGGGTAGCAGGATCTTGGAGTGCAGGGTTTTGGTGTGAAGGGTTTGGTAGGGCAGGATTTGAGGGCGTAAGGGTTTGGGGACAAACCTGTGGTTGCAGGTTTTGGGCGCGCAGAGATGGTGGGGCAGGATTTTGGGTGCAGGGTTTTGAGGAGCAGGATCAGGGGGTGATGGATTTGGTGGTGCAAGGTTTTGGAGGGCGGGGCTTGGGGGAGCAGAGTTCAGGGGTGCAGGATTATGGGCTTAAGGATTTGGGGATGCAGGGTTGTAGAAGGCGGGATTTGGGTGTGCAGTGTTTGGGGTTGCACGTTTAGGGTATGCAGCGTTTTGGGGAAGGACTTGGGGTGCAGGTTTCACATGTTCAGTATCTGAGTTTGCAGGATTTTGGGGTGCGGGGTGTATGGGGAAGGATTTGGTGGTGAAAGATTAAGGGGTGGAGGTTTTGGGGGATTTCAAGGAAAATGGGTTTGGGGTTGTGGGATTTGGGGAGGCAGAATTGGCGGTGCAAGGTTTGGGGGTTCAGAATCTGGGGGTACATGGTTTGGGGGTACAGGGTTTGGAGTTGCAAGGATTGGGGGAGGGATTTGGGATGCAGGTGGTTGGGGGAGGGATCTGAGGGTGCAAGTTTGGGGGGTTCAGGGTCTGGGTGTGCAGGGTTTTAAGGTGCAGGATTTGGGGGTGCATGGTTTTTGATTGCAGGATTTGGGGTTGCAGGGTTTGGGGACTGCAGGGTTTGAAGGAACAGGATCTGGGGTGCCTGATTTGAGAGTGCAGGATTTAGGGTGCAGGTTTTTGGGGTTCAGGGCTTTAGGGTACATGGCTTGGTGAGGCAGGATTTGGGGGTGTAGGAGTTGGGGGGGGAAGGATCTGTGTGTGCAGGATTTGGGGGTGCAGGATTTAGTGGTGCAGGGTTTTGGAGTGCATGGCTTGGAGTACGGGCTGTGGGGAGTCAGGATTAGGGGGCACAGGGTTTGGGGGTGCAGGATTTTGAAGGTGCAGGGTTTGGGGGTTCAGGACATGGGGCTGGAGGATTTGAGGGTGCAGGATTTCCAGGTACTGGTTTTGGGGGTGCAGGTTTCAAGTGTTCAGGATCTGCAGGTGCAGGGTTTGGGGGTGCATTTTTTGGGGTGGAAGGGTTTGGGGGTGCAGGGTTTAAGGGTTCAGGATTTGGAGGTGTAGAGTTTCGAGGTGCAGGATTTGGGGTGCAGCATTTAATAGTGCAGGAATTGGGGGTGCAGGGTTTGGGGGAGCAGGATTTTGGAGTTCAGAACCTGTGGGTACAGGGTTTGGGGAGGCAGAATTGGGGGTGCAGGGTTTGGGGGTGCAGGGTGTTGAAGTGAAGGTTTGGGGTTGCAGGTTTCACGTCTTTGGGAACTGGGGGTGCAGGATTAAAGTGAGCAGGCCTTAGGGTGGCAAGGTTCTGGGGTGCTGGGTTTTGGGGGGGTAGGATTTGGGAGTGCCAGGGGTTTGGGGTGCAGGGTTTGGAGATGGAGGATTTGAGGGAGCAGGGTTTTGGGTTGCATTGTTAGGGAAGGAGTATTAGTGGGTGCAGAGTTTAGGGGTATAGAGTCTGGAGGTACAGGATTTGGGTGTTCATGACGTGGGGGTGGAAGATTTGGGAGTGCAAGTTTGGGGGGGCAAGGTTTTGGGGTGAGGGATCCTGCAGTTCAGGATTTGAGGGTGCAGGGTTCGGGTGTTGAGGAGCTGGGGGTGCAGGATTTGGGGGTTGAAGGTTTGGGGGTGCATTGTTTGGGGGGCAGGATGAGGAGGTGCAGGATTTAGGGTTGCAGGGCTTGCGGGGCAGGGGTTTGCTGGCAAGATTTGGGGGTGCAGGGTTTTGAGGTGTAGAGTTTGGGAGATCAGGGTTTGGGTGTGCAGGGGCTTGGGGGAGAATTTAATGTTGCAGAGTGTGGTTTGCATTGGTTTTGGGGAGAAGGATTTGGGGGTGCAGGGTTTGGGGGTCAGGATCTGGGGGTGAAGGGTGGTGGGGAAGGATGTGGGGGTGAGATATTTGGTTGCAGGGTTTGGGGTGCAGGCTTTGGGGATGCAGGATTGGCGGTGCTGGGTTTCGGGGTGCAGGATTTGGTGGTTCAGGACGTGGGGGTGGAGGATTTAGGGGTGCAGGTTTTGGGGGTGCAGGGTTTTGCACAGCAGGATATGGGGGGGGAGGGTTTGGATGGACATTGTTTCTGGGGGAAGGATTTGGGGGCACAAGGTTTAAGGGGGTATGATTTCGGAATGCAAGATTTCATGGTCCGGGTTTCCAGGATTTGGCCAGCAGAGCCTCTGAGGGCAGCCTGGGGAGAAGGGCAGCAGACGACAAGCTGATGTCAGCACAGCACAGAGTGACAGGCACAGGGACACCCCAACACGTTGTGCAGCTGCAGCCTTGCACTGTGCAAGCTGGGGAGCCCCAGTGGCTTGGCTACAGCCCTGCCAAGCCCACAGGGAGGGACCCCGTGCACAGCCACATCAGAGCACATGCGTGCAGAAAGGGTAAAACTTTCAGGTGCTGGGTGTCATTTCAACCCCAGAGGCTCCTCAATAGTGAGCTGTCCTCCAGAGACCTCCCCTCCAGCCGCAGAATGGAAGTAGCAGCCTCAGCACTTTGGCAGGAGCAGTGAGCTTTCTGCCTCCCAGCCCCACTGAATAGCAGCAGAATTCATTATAGCCCTATTTCACTTCTCCCTCCAATTATTCCTCTAGACAATGGGCTGAGGCTGGGGTGGAAGGTCCCTTTCAACAGGTGCCGGTGGCAGGACATGCTGGTTGGGCTCAGCCAAGAGCTCCTTTGCTGGAGGCCGGTGATCTGAGTCCAGCAAATGCCACTTCTGGGCCTGGGCAGTGACTGAGCACAGGGTGGCAGGGCCAGCAGCACCGGGGATGCTCCCTGCAGGGCAGGAAGCACTTGTTAACGAGGGCAAGCACCCATCTGTGAACCACCTGCAATATGAAGGCATATTATCCATCATCATTTCCTACCTCCTCAGCTGCTGTCACTTCCAGGTACAGGTCCTCCTGCCTTTGTTTGGAAAATAAATGGGTGCCTGTCTGACAAAAGAGCTGCCATACCTGCAGATTTTATTGACACATACCTTTGATATTCAGAGCAGTGGCTGTGGGAGAGGCACTTCTGAGAGTCAGCCTTTGTTTTCAAATGCACATTAATTCACTCATATTCCACCAAATTTTAATCTAAAGAATAATATTCTGCATATACCACTCTGATTCTTTTTTCCAGTTTCCATAAAGTTAAAAGACTTGATGAGGGGCCAAAAGAGAAAGAAATATTTGAGTTAGTTCCAATTGCACCTAGAGAGCTTCTGCTCTGCTTTATGAAGCTCCTGGTCTCCATAGTTACAAAAAAGTTGATGTCCCTGGTGCTGCCATTTTGTGTGCTGAGGTGATTCTGGTGCTGCTATTTTGTGTTTTGAGGTGATTTTGGTGCTCCTGGTGCCACCATTTTGTGTGCTGAGGTGATCCTGCCACCTCTGGTGCTGCCATTTTGAGCCTTGAGGTCCTGCAACTCTGGGATTGAATTCCTACTTACGGAATTTAAACAAACAAATAATTAAATAGTCTCAGCATACCCATGTATCGGTTTTTAATAGAATCATAAAATCATAGAATCATTTAGGTTGGAAGAGACCCTCAGGGTCACTGAGTTCAACCATAACCTGACTCTAGCACTAATACATAATACAAATATTGACAGTTTGCAAGGGATGAATCATGGAATAGCCGTGCATTATTACAGCTATAGTTTGAAAATTGAAACATTTTGAGTAAATTAAATATAAGAGAAAGTCACCAGCTTGTCTTGATGATAACGGCTAACTAGAAATACTGGAAAAGAATAACGTTTTCTCCTAGGGAAGCTCTTTCAAGTTAGCAATTTCTAAATCTAGAAATACATTTTCTTCCCTCCCCACCTTGAGTGATCTGAAACAGACCAACCTCAAAATTTGAAGCTGAAGATGTTTTCTCCTGGTGAGTGCTTTCCATTGCATGTTCAACATTCAACAGTCTTTGCTGCATGCTTGACTGTTGTGTATCAGATCATTTATTAACGTTGTTATTGATAATGAATAATTTGTTGTTAGGTGTAAATAACTGAATGCTTATGATGTCATTCCAACTGAAAATACTTTATTTCTTTGCAGTACAAGTTGAATTTGTATGGTTTCCAGCCATTCTACATGGCTCTTGAAGAAGACGGCAATGCCCACAGAGTTCTCTTGCTTAACAGCAACGCAACGGGTAAAAAAAAAAAAACAAACAAAAAACCACCAACTTTGCTTTCTTTTCTCCATGTGTTTCACTACAGTGTTCAGTTCTTGCCTTACACAGGCATTTGTTGCCTTCTCATACCTTTCCAGATGTGACCTTCCAGCCCACGCCTGCTCTGACCTATTGCACAACTGGGGGAATTCTGGACTTTTACATGGTTTTGGGTCTGACGCCAGAGCTTGTCGTTCAGGAATACACCATGGTACCATTTTCCTTTTGCAAATTCAAATGGTTTTGGAGTTCTTTTGGTTCACCTTTTTCCTCTTTTTCTTTTCCTTTCTTTTTCTTTTTCTTTTTCTTTTTCTTTTTCTTTTTCTTTTTCTTTTTCTTTTTCTTTTTCTTTTTCTTTTTCTCCTTCATTTTCTTTTTCTTCTTTTTCTTTTCTTCTTATTTTTATTTGTATTCTGTTTTTATTCTCTTTATTCTCTTTTTATTATTTTTAATTTTTAATTTATTTTTTCTGTTTTTTCTTTTTATTTTGTTTGTGTTTTTATATTTACTTTTTAAATTGTCATTATCGTTGTTTTCTTCCGTTCTGTTTTCACCTATTTGCAATAATTATGATGATTTCTTTTCCATTTTCAGCTGGTTGGGTGACCCGTCATGCCACCCTACTGGGCACTGGGATTCCAGTTGTGCTGCTACAGGTATGAAAATGACGCCGAAATCGCCAAGTTGGTGGAAGACATGAAAGCAGCTGGGATACCCTGCGTACATTGAGAGTCATTACATATTGTGATGCTGCTTGAATTTCTGGTTTCGGGGTATTGTCTAATTTAAAACAGTAAAAGAAATATTACGATTAATGCCACAGTTCAACTTTTCCATGCACTTTGCAGGGAAACAAAACAAAGCGATTTGGTTTGTGTTGTACATTGTCCTGTGCTGAAAAAGCTACATTTTAGTGTGTTTGGGGGAAAATTACAAAAGCTACCAAAATTAAGCATGGCTTTCATTTTACAACCATCAAATTTTAATGTTTTACAAACATCCAATTATTTTGGCATGGAGCGATTCCCTTGTTTCTGGACAGTGTGTAATAACACGGACGCAGGCAACATCTATATCAATATATATTTATACATCTGCACAAATTTTTTTTGTTCACGTGCATGAATTTCTGCTTTTTTCACCATAAATACAGTGGTGAAAGCTGATTTTCTGACTGGATGGGTTGTGGGAGTTTGTTCATCCTATAACCTGAGCCTTAAGTTGCAGCAGATTCCAATTTTACATGAAAAAAAAAAAACCAGTAGCTTGCCTATTTTTGCAAATGGATAATGAACTTGCTAATGGATCATGTCATTCAGGAAATGACCAAAAAAAGCCCTTTATTTTATTTTTTTTTGGTGTAAACTGCACGATATCCAGTATGCAGATATTGATTATATGGAACGGCAGCTGGACTTCACCCTCAACCCGCACTTCATGGGATTACCAGCTCTAATTAACAAAATCCGAGATGAAGGAATGAGGTTTATCCTGATCCTGGTGAGTGTCTAATTCTTGGTTTAAATTATGGCTTTAAATTCCAGTACAGTGTTGCAGAATACAGAACATGTTTAATGGCATTTCAGTACTTGTCTTTCGAGCATAAAAATTGTATTTATTTTTCAATTCTTTTATTAATTAAATAAATTAATTTTTAATTATTTTAAATTATTATTTTTTTTATTAATTAATGAATCCTTTAATTTTAGGACCCAGCCATATCTGGTAACGAAACAAGTTACCTCACCTTCACAAGAGCTTTGGAGAAGGATGCCTTCATCGAGTGGCCCAATACCGATGACATCATGTACACAAAAGTGGGATTCTTAAAAAAGAGGATTATTTTACTAAATAAGCATCACACAAGGTCAGATGTTGGGCAGAAGATGTCTAATTTCATGTACATTCCCAAATTTATATGACACGTTGAATGCTACAAATGGAAATATATTTGGTTGGCGTCGCCGTTGGACGACGTGGCAGTGAAGCTTTATTGCTGTCGATCCATTTATTAACGTTGTTATTGATAATGGATAATTTGTTGTTAGGTGTAAATAACTGATATAAAATCCAGTTTAATTTGATTATTTTACCATCTCTTTCCTCCTCCCAGGTTTGGCCGGATCTTCCCAGCGTCATCGTTAACAACTCACTGGATTGGGACACCCAAGTGGAGGTAAATGCTGATTATCTTTGGGGACTGACACAAACAGAGAAGGAGCAGCAAATTCGTCAAGGTTTATAGAAGTTAAATGTGCGATAAAATTTCAGCTTCAAAGTCGGATGCAGAAAGTGCCCAGTTTTTCTACCAGAACATCCAAAAAACCTAAATAAAATCAGAGTGAGGTTAATAATGTAAATAAAATCAGAGGTCAGAGTCCATCCTTTCTGTCAGAACATCTAAAAACTGTAGCAAACCCATGAATTATTTAAGAAAAAAATAAATTTGTATTTTTTTTTAAATAACTAAAATAATCCCAACATTTTAGTAGCAGGAGACTCTTGTGTCTATGCTTCAATGATTTTTTTTTTCTTTTCCAGATCTACCGAGCGTACACCACTTTTCCAGATTTCTTCCGCAATTCCACGTCCGAATGGTGGATGAGAGAAATCCCTGAAGTCTGCACCAACCCCTGCAATGCATCGCAAAGCTTGAAATTTGACAGCATCTGGATAGTAAGTGTCAAAAATTGTTCTATTTCTGAGATTTTTCCACATCTTTTTATCCCAGGATTGGCTCTCAACACCTCAAACCCCTCTTCTGATGCCTCCAAGGAAGGAAGGAAATAGACATTTAATGCTAAATATAATTTCAAAAGTTTAAAAATCCTTCTTCTGAACAGCATCATTATTTCTGCTATTTTTTTCCATGTTGAAAAATTTTACTTTCTCAAATTTTCATTATTTACTTGTGACCCACCTAAAGGCTCTTTTGCAGTGTAGTTGTTGTTCCATGAATTTCTAAAGTTGTTTTTTTTTTGGTTTAGGTTTTAGTGTGTGTGCATGTTGTTTTTTTAATTTTGTTTTCTTTGATTTGATTTTTATTATTTTATTTTTTGTTATTTTAGTTTAGTTTTGGTTTATTTTTTACTGCTTTATTCTATTGTTTTATTTTCTTTTGTTTTATTGGCAGTGAGAGACTATTTTTTTAACCATTATTACTTTTGCAAAGTAAAATGAGATAAAGAGGTTTATCTTCCTTCTTAAATGACATGGACTTGCAATAGCTGTAGAATCTATTAAATATTGATAATATTTCTATAGAAAACCACAAAACATATAGAAACCCAGGAAAATATTCGGAATTTTCACGTATTCCGGCTGCAACCAGAAGATCACGGGCACTGAGGACAAGCGCCATCATAAGGCATGGAAGCCTCTGCCTTCAATTAATCTCTATGAATTTTGTGCTTTACTCTCTGGGAAATGGGAAATTCAGAATCTGCCTATGAAGGGAATTTCTCATCAGAAAAAATTATCTGTTGAACCAGTGATTTTCACTAATTAAGAAATGCAATGAGTAGTCCTGAAAATCTGAATTTCCCTGTTCATTTAATGTACTTGGTCAGCCTGCTGGCAAAGACAATTAAATATTCAGGGCACAACTAAAATAGCTGAAAGGAACTAATGTATTAAATTAATGTAATTAATTAAATTAACACAATTAATTTAATTAATGTATTAAATTTAAGAGGAACGTGTTAATCTGGCATTTTGCTTTCTGTTTTCAGGACATGAACAAACCTTTGAGCTTCATTAATGGCACTGTTGGTGGCTGCAGAAACCAAGAGCTCAACTTTCTGCCATATGTGCCCCATGAGTCTGATCACTGCTGTAAAAAAATTAAACATTTTAAAATAAAAATTTCTTTTGCTAGATTTTTATATCTATTTTCTATCTTGGGACTTTGCTTTGGACACAGTCAAGACTGCGGCTATCAGGGTTTTGTAAAATTAAAAAATGCAGTTAATGACTAAAACTTTCAAAAATATCCTTGTGCCTCCTCTGATGAGTTGTTATAATATGTAAAATTTCAAGGCCTAATTTGAGGAATGATCTTGAAATCCTTGCTCTTCTCAGAAGGGCATTACTACTGATGTAAATTAGTATTAATTAGCAATAACTCACTGCTGCTTGGTTAGAATCCTCCCGTTGCCTCCTGATGTGTTTAAATATCATTTCTCAGGAAGCAGAATATTCAGAATGGACTTTCCTCCAAAGTTCTCTGTGTATATGGTGTTGGTTACAAAAATTTGCAATATTTTCTGAGTTAGGATAAATTCTGTTTACTCTTTATCCTCTTCAGTAAGAGCGTCTATAACTGAGTTGCTATTAATATTTCTCTCGCAGGCCCAGGTACTTGCACAGCATCAGGAATTACAGAATTGCCTAAAGTTTTGCACTAGAATTCCAGAATTTCCTACATTTCTGAAATAGAATTTCAGAATTTCCTAAATTTCTGAAATAAAATGTCAGCATTTCCTAAACCTCCAAAATCCAATTTCAGAAAAGCAAAAATGTCATTTTCATTAAAATAAGTGACCATGTAAATACTTAAAAGGGAAGTAAATACTATTAAAAACAAACAAACAAACAAAACCAAAACAAACAACTTGTTAAAATTCTTACTGGATGCAAATTATTAAAACATGCATGTTTTCATTCCATTTCTGCTAGAGCTGGGGTCGCAGTCAGAGGGCTTGGCTTTCAAGACACTCTGCATGGAGCGTCCTCCCCGACGGGTCCCCCGTCCGTCACTACAACGCCCACAACCTTTACGGGTGGTCACAAACAAAACCCACCCTCGAGTAAGTCTTTTTTTTTTTTTCATTCTTTCCAAAAAATGCTGCAAATTAACATTCGGAGTCTCTGTTCTCATGACAAAAAGTTTCAGAGTTATTTACTAGAAATCTTTTTTTCTCATAATTTTTCTATTGATCTGAATATCTTCAGTTCTTCAGTTCAGTTGCTTGCGGATAATTTGATTTGAGTAGTTCAAGTACACAACATTTTTTATTTCCACAAAAAATTGGTTAATTATAGTGTTGAGCTTCTTTTGGCCTTGCATCACAGGAAGGAAAATGAACATAGATTTTAAAATATAGCCTACAATCCAACCATACTTAAATGAATGGTGCTGAAAAGGGAAATTTCACTTTTGAAATGTAAATTGTGTGCCTAAGTTTTCCTTTTTAGAAATTGTTTTCACAATCCCAAGACTAATTTGATTATATATTTCATACCAAATCAGATTGTAGCCTATTTGAAACAGGGGTTTTTTGACTGTTACGGTGCAGGTACCAAGACAGCAAAAACATTTCATCAGTGAAGGGCTTTAACTGGCATTTTTGGGTGAAATTTTACACATTGCAGAGGAATTCTAAGAAATCAGACAGGTAATGAGTCATACAATATGATCAACAACATATTAATATGTTTTAGCAAAAGGTGAAATTAAGATAAATTAAGAAGCAAAAATTCTGCTTAAGTCTGTTAATTTTTTTTAAAAAAAAACTTTTCTTTTTGATTTAAGTGGGATTTTTTGTTTGGCTGGTTGTTTTTGCTGTGTTTTTGTTTTTGGTTTTTTTTTTTACTTGATTACCCGTACACGAATCTTGCTATAGTAGTCCAAGAATTCTTTAAGAACATCAAATATGTTATTTATTATTTGAGGAATGAGGGAGAAAAGAAAATAAAGAAAATTAAATTCCCTTCAACATCATCCTTGAATAGTTATTAACTCCTGACAGAAACCATGCAACTTTTTTTGCTTACAGAAAAACCAAATAAAATCAAATTTCATTCCAAGCTGTGTCCCATCAACTGGTTCTTCTTCACTGTGAGGCTTGTTCCCACCCTGAGACAAAAACTTCAACTTTATGATGACCACTTTTAGACAAATCTGTGCTGGCTGTTTCAAATAATCTTATTTCTTTTGCAACAGTCATGGATCGAAAGCTTATATTTTGTTCCAATGCCCTTTCAGCAACTCATGCTGACAGGTCTAATATTCCCTGTGCTTCTGTTTTTTCCCTTGGTTTGAATTTTGTTCAGATAATTTCAATTGTTGCTGCAAATTGTAATTATTATTGTAATAATGGACTAATGTGCCCTGGACCAGATCACGTAACCCTTAAAAAAAAATGCATAAGTTGGGCCACACTTGTGTTTTCCCATAAAGTCTTAACTGGAAATCCTTAATTTAGTGACACCTGGTTTTGAAAATTAATTTTCTAATGACAAGTTGGTTGACAATTCTTAGTTTCTGGAGATGTGTGGATCATAATTGCAATTAAAAACACACACATTTGGTTTATGGCTGCTCCTGGTCACAGGCAGAGCTCCCCTACAGGAAGATGAGCCACCAGTTTTATTTTCGGAGTCACGAGTAAGACTTTTTACTGCTATTTTTAGTTCTCAACCTGTTGATTTCTCCTCCCAGCACCTTGCGGAGCATCACAAGGGAGCGAGGAATTGTTCTCACCCGCTCGACCTTCCTCAGCAGCGAGAAGTGGTCGGGACATTGGGTGGGGGACAACACGGCCTCCTGGAACCAGCTGGATAAATCCATCATCGGTATGTTGGTGATAACGCTATTTATAAAAATTAATAAATGTAATAAAATAAAATTAATTTATTAATTTTTTAAAAAATTAATTTAATAATAAATTTATTCCATGTTTTGTCTTGATCTCCTTCAATTTTTTTTCAGCCAAAACGGGCTACTCACTCGGGTAATTGGAATTTACAGTCAATTTCTTCTTGACCTCTTTCTTATCGCCTCTTAAAAGTTCACGGTTTCTATAGGCATTGGGTTTGATTCGTGGGTTTGAGCAACACATCGTCCTCAAACTCATTCTCTCCTTGTTACCCAAAATCTGCTGCTTTGCTTCTGAAGAAATGGAGGAATTCTGGAAATTATTTTCTTTTTCTCATCCTGAGAAACCCTCACTATACCAAATTTAAAAGTGTAGCTGTTATTATTGAATTATTTTGTATAATTGAATTATTTTGTTGTCCTGGTTTTGTTAAAAACAAGTTTCTCTTTTGGTGAATTTCCCTGTCAGCTAAAGCCTTCTTACTAACTGCAGTTTTCCTGAAAGTTAGATACATGTTTTGGTAGACATAGCAATGGAATGCAAGGTCATTGATAATGATGCATCTCGCCAGATGTGCAAGCAGGAGGTGAACTGAAAATTGACCAACTAAAGTATTCCATCCCATTCATGTGATACTTCATGTAAAAGTGGGGGATCACGAGGATCTCATCCCTTTTCCTTATGGCCAACATTGGGAGAGGACGTTGTGAGTTGTCCCTGCAAACTGAGGCCTAGTGACAGACTGAATCCAGTTCCGGTTGGCTGTAGAGTCCAGTCCAGGCCAGGGTGCTGGCCCTACGTCTGCTGGAGCAGTTGCTGGGACTTTCAAGACTGGTTTTGTATATTTTGTATTATTTTCTCTATTTTTGTTGGTAGCATTAGTGGTAGCATTGTGCACATCCAAACCCAGCACTGCAAAACCCTACACCCCCAAATTCCGCACCCTAAACCATGCCACACAATCCCTGTACTTCCAAATGCTGCACCACCAGATCCTGTAACTCAAAACCCCTGCACTCCCAAATCTTGCACCCCCAGTTCCTGAACACACGAACCCTGTACCACCAAACCCTTACCCCAAAGCCCTTCACGCCAAGATCCTGCATCCCAGAACCCTGCAACCCAGAACCCTGGACCACCAAATCTTGCACCCCCAAATCCTGCCCATTAAGCCCTGCACCCATAAATCCTGTACCCCCAGATCCTGCACCCCAAACAATGCACTTCCAAACCTTGCACCCAAAAATCCTGCACTCCCAAACCCCTTAACCCCCAAACCCAGCAACACCAAATCTTGCACCCCTAGTTCCTTCCCTCCCTAATCTTGCACCCCAAAACCTTGCACCACATAACCCTGCACCCCAAACTCAGGAAGAAATGACACCGTGTTTGAGCTGTAAAGGTAAGAATCCTCAGATATGTTGCATCCACCCCTCCTTTCAATGTACCCTGGACTGTGTGGACCTGGGAGTGTGAAGGACTTTCTCAGCCTATACCTGGGAAGCCAGGCATGTCTGTGGATTAAGGGTAGTGATCCAGACACTTGGTTTTGCTGAGAGGGCAGCGGGTTTGGAGAATTAGAGCAGAGCATGCTGAGGAAGAGGAGGGGGTTTACAGACAGATGGAAGAAAAGCCTCCCACGGTGACTTTTGGGGAAAGGGTCAGGGGAGTGGTTTTTGATTAACCAATATTATTTAGGTGTCAGGTGAGCAAACATCCCCCTCTTGGGTGGGGAAGCTTATGTTGGGCAAGGGGGGCAGAGAGTTTCAGAACCTCAGGGCTTAGTGTATAACCAGGCACAACTGCTGAAGGAGTTGCTGGGAGGGAGCGGGGCACTGCATCTAGGACTCAGCTTTTGGAGCATCTCAGTGGGGCGCTGCATATCCATGAGGTGGCGGATGCCTGCTGAGCCAGGGCTGGAAGCCCCTCTGCACGCTTTGGAGGGGCTCGGTGCAGATCGGCGATGTGAGGGCAGTAGTGACACAGGCAGAGCGGCAGTCATGCGCGTTCTACAAGTTCCATTTAGCAGTTAACGGTGCCACCTCGTGGTCAAAATCTTAACTGCACCGGTCCAACTGCACGTTCTCTTTCCAGGGACTGATTTTTACGGTGCAAGTAAACCGTCCGGCATGTTACATGGGAAAGTTGCCTGCACTCCACCTCAAATAGAGTGAATTGCCTCTCCATCGGGAAGGAAGTATTGTGGCTGGGCATAAAAGGAACAGCAGCACCAACCTCTAGATTCCTTCTGGCTCTGAGCATGAAGGAGATAACCACAGTGACAGACAGAAAGGAAAAGACACACTGAGAAGTCAGATGCCTGGGTCTTGTCTTCAGCTTTTGTGTAGAGGGTTTTCGTTCCTGGATGTTAATTACTCATCTTTGGCAAGACAAGACCAAGGCTATGTCCAGAACAGGGGACTCTATCCCAGTGAAGAGAAGCTGCTAAATTAATGTAGACTGTGATTAAGGTACAAAGGACTTACCCATCATTAACCAACGACATGCTTTCTAACCACCTGAAAAACGAAGGGATATTTTTCAAATTTTAGATCCTCTTGCATGACAAGCTGGAAACAGAAGCTGAAGTTGTATAGAAGCAGGGTGCTTAGCTTATGTTTGACTAGAAATTAATAGATGTATTGTAAGTAAGAAACTAATCAATTATGTATATGTGTGTACTAGTTGCACTTCCAAGGAGAGCTGCCAACATGGAGAGGTCGATCAGCGGACACATGAAGACACCCTCAGAAGCCCCGCCGAAACAGACTGCATGTCCTGTAAAAAGACACTAGATGGCAGCGAAGACTGTGAAATAACTAACTTGAGTGTAACCCTAGGTTTATGCAATTATTTCTGAGTATAGATGTATTGTATGTTAAAAATTCCCCCAAATTGTAATGAATAGGCAACAATTGTGTGAATACAAGCAACACAAGAGTGTCCAGTCTTTGGAGCACTTATGAAGGATAATACCCAGTGCTGTTAAATGAAAGAATGCCTGCTTAAGAGTATAGACTTTGCTGTTAAGTTCATACCTTTGTTTCACCAAGGTACCTCTTTGGATATCAGCAAAACACCCTCTGCACCTGTAAGACGGGCACAATTTTCACAAAAGCAAGACTTTTAATTCCTTACACACGGGTATTTAATCCCTCTAGCACAGCCTTGTCACCTGTTTTGCTCCCTCCCCCATTCCCTATTTCACTAAGTCCTGGAATCTCCCTACAGATGGGAAGAGGACCCCAGCATTCAGGCACTCAGCTCCCTCCACCTGTAGAGAGTTCAAAGTGAGCCAGACAGTGCCAGAAATGAGAAACACTTTTCCCTGGGCATTATATGTGGCCATCCAGAGCTAGGCAGGTTCTTCACCACCCTGAACCTATGAAGACATTGACAATGATTCTCTCCCCCATCCATCTGTAGTCATTAGCACTCAAAGAATGAATCCCGTGGGTGATTGCTAACCTAAAGATATGTGAATTCTGTCAGCAAGTGACCAGTTTCAGGTCAGTCTGCTCTTTTCGCCTTAGGCATCTTGATGACTGAGCAATGAGTTGTTGAACGTATATCTCGATATTGTAAGATGGTGTCCTTTAGATGAACTTCGCTCATTGTAATACTAAAAAGCACACCCACAGGACTGAAGATGCCAAGCCAGCATGAGACGTGACATGAGACATGAGACCCCTCCCCAGTGAACACATGTAGCACTAAAATTATTGTGTAACCAATAAGCAAATGTGTGACGAATTGGCTCTTTAGGACTGCCCCGAGGGTGTCAGCGTAGCAATAAGATGTGGTATATAATGACTGGCATACTGGTTTTCTAGCACCTAGACTTGTGTGACTCTGAAATGAAGAATATCTCATCTCTGTTTCTAAAACTGATTTGTTGCACACCGGGAACGGACTCTCACTTCAGCAAACACATCTCCACTACCCATTCCCCTGAAAACTCTAGGATTCCTGGTCTCCACAGAAATGAATGTCCACTCTGAACCTGTTGCAAAACACTTCCTGCAGCAGATCTGTGAGAGTAAAAGAAGTAGCTGGGTAACCATGTTTAGGGATGTGGGGAAAAAGGAAAGATGTACACACTCAAAAACTCATGCATGGATTTCTATGTACTAACATCATTGTACATGCATACTGTTGGTTACACATCGTGGCGCCCACTCCTGTACATACTATACTTATTCCTATATGCTTATAAAGTTTCATACACACTCATTCCATCTGGTCTCTGTTGGGCTCTGTCAGGATTTGTTGGGTTCTGCCAGGCCCTGTTGAGCTTTGTCAGGCACTGTCGGGCTTAGTTGGGCTCTGTCAATACCTGTCGGGCTTTGTGAGGTTTATTCGGGCTCTGTCAGGCTTTGTCAGGCTCATTCTGTCCCTGTCGGGCTCTGCAGGCTTTGTCAAGCCTTGTCAGACACTGTCCTGCTCCACTGGGCTGTGGCAGGCCCTGTCGTGCTGTCAGGACCTGTTGGGTTCTGTCAATCTTTGTCGAGCTCTGTTGGGCTCGGTGGGGATTTCTGGGGCTCTGTCAAGAACTGGCTGGCTCTGTCAGATTCTGTCAGGCACTTTTGGGCTTTGTCAGGCTCTTTCGATCCCTGTCGGGCTCTGTCAGGCTTTATGGGTCTCTGTTGGGCTTTCTTGCCCTTATTCAGCCTTTGTCAGGCTCTGTCGGGCTTTCTTGGGGTCTATCAGGCTCTGTCAGGCTTTGTCAGGATTTGTAGAACTCTGTCGGGTTTTGTCAGGCTCTGTTGGGCATTGTTGGGCTCTGTTGGGTATTGTCTAGCTCTGTCAGGCTCCATTGGAAGCTGTTGGTCTCTTTCAAGATTTATTAGGCCCTGTCATGCTCTGTCAAGCCCTGTTGGGTTCAGTCAATTTTGTCAAGCTGTGTTGGGCTCCACTGGGATTTCTCAGGCTCTGTCAGGACCTGGCTGGCTCTGTCAGGTCTTGTCGGGCTCTGTTGGGCTTTGTTGGGCTCTTTTGACCCCTATCGGGCTCTGTCAGGCTTTGTCGGGCTTTGCTGGGCTTTCTTGCCCTTATTCAGCCTTTGTCAGGCTCTGTCGGGCTTTCTCGGGGTCTATCGGGCTGTGTCAGGCCATGTCAGGATTTGTAGGGCTCTGTCGGGTTTTGTCGGTCTCTGTGTGGCTTTGTCGAGATCTGTCAGCCTCTCTCAGGCTCTGTCAGGCTCTATCAAGCTCCTTTAAGCTCTTTCTGCCCTACCAGGCTTTTTCAGGCTCTGTAAAGCTCTGTCATACTCTGACAGGATTTGACAGGTTCTATCAGGCTTTCTTAGGTTCTGACTGACTTTGTCAGGCCTTGTCAGGTTCTGTCAGGCTCTGTTGGGTTTTGCCAGGTTTGTCAGGCTCTCTTGGGCTTTGTCAGGCCCTGTCAGGCTCTGTCAGTCTCTGTTGGGCTTTGTTGGGCTTTGTTTGGCTCTGTCATGCTCTGTCAGGCCTTGTCAGGCTTTGTTGGTCTTTGTCTGACACTGTCAGACCTTGTCAGGCTCTGTCCAACTCTGTACAGCTCTGTCAGGACCTGTCGTGCTCTGTCAGGCTCTGTTTGGCAGTGTGGGACTCTGTCCAGCTTTGTTGGGCTCTGTCGGGCCCTGCCATGCTCTATCGGGTTTTGTCTGGCTCTGCATGGCTTTGTGGAGATCTGTCAGTCTCTGTTGGGCTCTGTCAGGATTTGTCTGGCTCTGGCGGGCCCTCTTGAGCTTTGTCAGGCACTGTCTGGCTTAGTCAGCCTCTGTCAATACCTGTCGGGCTCTGTCAGGCTTTGCGGGGCTTATTCTGGCTCTGTCGGGCTTTGTCAGGCTCATTCTGTCCCTGTCAGGTTCTGTGGGCTTTGTCGAGCCTTGTCAGACACTGTCGCACTCTGCTGGGCCGTGGCAGGCTGTGTGGTGCTCTGTCAAGCCCTGTTGGGTTCTGTCAATCTTTGTCGAGCTCTGTTGGGCTCGGTGAGGATTTCTGGGGCTCTGTCAGGACCTTGCTGGCTCTGTCAGGTCCTGTTGGGTTCTGTCAATCTTTGTCGAGCTCTGTTGGGCTCGGTGAGGATTTCTGGGGCTCTGTCAGGACCTTGCTGGCTCTGTCAGGTCCTGTCAGGCTCTGTTGGGCTTTGTCAGGCTCTTTCGATCCCTGTTGGGGTCTGTCAGGCTTTGTCGGGCTCTGTCGGGCTTTCTTGCCCTTATTCAGTCTTTGTCAGGCTCTGTCAGCCTTCCTCGGGGTCTATCGGGCTGTGTCAGGCCATGTCAGGACTTGTAGAGCTTTGTGGGGTTTTGTCGGGCTCTGTTGGTTATTGTGGAGCTCTGTCGGGCTCCGTTGGGCCCTGCTGGGCTCTTTCAAGCTTTGTTGGGCTCTGTCAGGTTCCGTTGGGATCTGTAAGGCTCTGTCAAGCTGTGTCAGGCCCTGTAATGCTTTGCTGAGCTCTTTCAGGCTCTGTTGCGCTTTGTCGGCCTCTGTCAATCCCTGCCAGGCTCTATCGTTCGCTGTCAGGTGCTGTTGGGCTTTGTCAGGCCCCGTGAGACTGTGTCGGGCTCTGTCAGGCTTTCTCAGCTTCTGTTGGGCTGTGTCAAGCTTTGTCGAGGACTGTCGGGCTTTGTCAGGCTCTGTCATGCACTGGCAGGCTCTGTCACGCTCTGGCGGGCTCTCTCAGTTTCTGGTAGGCTCTGTTAGGCCCTGTCGTGCTCTGTCAGGCCCTATGGGGCTCTTTCAGGCCATGTCATGCTCTTTCAGGCTGTGTCGCACTTTATTGGGCTCTGTTGGGCCTTGTCCAGAGTTGTCGGGCACTGTCGGGCTTAGCTGGGCTCTGTCAATTCCTGTCAGGTTCTGTTGGGCTCTTTCATACTCTGTCTGGCCCTGTCTGGCCCTGTCAGGCTCTGTTGGGCTTTGTCGGGCTCTTTCGATCCCTGTTGGGGTCTGTCAGGCTTTGTTGGGCTTTGTCAGGCTCTGTCGCAATTTCTTGCCCTTATTTAGCCTTTGTCTGGCTCTGTCAGGATTTCTCGGGGTCTATCGGGCTGTGTCAGGCCATGTCAAGATTTGTAGGGCTCTGTCGAGATTTGTCAGGCTGTCTTGGGTATTGTCGAGCTCTCTCAGCATCCATTGGGTGCTGTTGGGCTCTTTCAAGCTTTGTTGGGCCTTGTCAGGTTCTGTCACGTTCTGTTGGGATCTGTAAGGCTCTGTCAAGCTGTGTCAGGCCCTGTCAGGCTCTGTAATGCTTTGTTGAGCTCTTTCAGGCTCTGTTGTGCTTTGTTGGCCTCTGTCAGTCCCTGCCAGACTCTATCGTTCGCTGTCAGGCGCTGTTGGGATTCATCAAGCCCTGTCGAGTTCTATTGCTTTCTGTCAGGCCATGTTGGGCTGTGTCAGGCTTTGTCGGGCCCTGTGAGGCTGTGTTGCACTCTGTCAGGATTTCTCAAAGCCTCATATGGCCTGACAGATCACGACAGAGCCTGACCAAGCCTGAGAAAGCCCAACAGATCCTGACAGATCCTGACAGACCCCAACGGGGCCTGACAGAGGATGACAGGGCCCAACAAAACCTGACAGGGCCCGATAGGGCGTGGCGGAGCATGACAGAACCGGAAAGAGCCTGCCAGAGACTGACAGAGGCCGCAAGAGCCTGACAGAGCCCACAAGGGCCTAACAGAGCCCAATAAAAACCAACAGAGCCCAAAAGTGTTTGACAAAGCTTGACTGAGTCCACCAGGGCCTGACAGAGCATGACAGGACCTGCCAGAGCCCAAAAGAGCTCGACACGGTTTGACAAATCCTGACAGCTCCTGGTAGCAGACGATAGAGCCCAGCAGGACCTGACACAGGCTGACAAAGTGCAACAGACACTAAAAGAGCTCAACAAAGCATTACAGAGCCTGAGAGGGCCTGACAGAGCTTGACAGTGCCTTACGGATCTCGACAGAGCCTGACAAAGCCCGACAGGGCCAGACAGAGTATGAAAGAGCCCAACAGAACCCGACAGGAAATGACAGAGCCCAACTAAGCCCGGCAGTGCCTGACAAAGCTCAACAGGGCCCGCCAGAGCCAGACAAATCCCGACAGAGCACAACAGAGACCGACAGATCTCCATAAAGCCATACAGAGCCAGACAAAACCTGATAGAGCGTGGCAGGGCCCGACAGAGCCAAACAAAGCCAGAGTCCTGCATTGCCAAACAGAGCCTGACAGAGCATGACAGGTCCTGACAGAGCCATACAGAGTCAGACAGATCCTGAGAACGCCTGACAGAGTGGTACAGCTATCAACAAAGCCTGACAGAGCCCAGCAAACCTGACAGGGATCGACAAAGTCTGACAATTTTCGACAAACCTGGCGAAGTGCTACAGAGCCCAACACAGATAGACAGATCCCAACATGGCTCATAAAAGCCCGACAGTACTTGATAGGACCCAACAAGGACGGACAAGGCTGGACAGACCCCAAAAAAGCTTGACAGGGCCCGATAGATCCCGACAAATCCTGACAGAGACCTAAAAAGCCCGAAAGTGCTTGACGGAGCCTGAAAGGGCCTGAAAGAGCTGACAAAGCACAACAGAGTTCAACAAAGCCTGATAAAAACTGACAGAGCCCGACACCAATAGACAGAGCCTGACAGGGCCCGACAAAGCCCAATAGAGCTTGACAGAGCATGACAGAGCCCAACAAAGCATGACAAGGCCTGACAGAGCATGACAGAGCCCAACAAAGACGGACAAAGCCCAAGAGAACCTTGACAGGGCCTGACAAAGCCCAGGACAGCCTGACAAAGCCTGACAGAACCTGACAGAGCCTGACAAAGCCAGACAGAGCATGACAGAGCTTTAGAGAGCCTGAAAATCCTGGTAGGGCAGAAAGAGTCCAGAGGCACTTGACAAAGCCTGACAGAGCCCGAGACAGACTGACAGATCTCAACAAAACCAGAGACCGACAAAGCCTGACACAGCCTGACGGAGCCTGAAAGAGCCTGACAGAGTCTGAAAGAGCCTGACAAAAACTGACAGGGATTGACAGAGCCCTACAGAGACCGACAGAGCCTGATAGATAGCGACAGAGACTGACAGAGCCTGAAAGGCACTTACAGAGACCAACAGGGCCCCACAGGTCCTGACAGAAGCCATCATAGCCTGACGGAGACCGACAAAGGCCTACAGGGATCAAAAAAGCCCAACAAAGCCCAACAACGCTTGACACAGCCTGACAGAGCACAACAAAACCCGACAGAGCCTGAGCAGGCCCCACAGATTCAGACAGAAGCCAACAAAGCCCGATAGAGCCCATCACAGCCTGAAAACGCCCTGGAGAGCCTGACATAGATAGACAGAGCCCATCACGTCCTAAAAGACCTGGACAGAGATTGGTAAGCCCCGACAGAGCCTGACGGGGCATGACACAGATTGGCAGTGCCCTACATGACCTAACAAAGCCCGACAAAGCCTGATATGGCCCGACAGATCACGACAGAGCCTGACCAAGCCTGAGGATGCTCAACAGATCCCAGCAGACCCTGACAGAACACGACAGGGCCTGACAGAGCACAACAGGGCCCAACAAAGCCCGACAGAGCCAAACAGGGCCTGACAGAACATGACAGAACCCACATAACCCGCCCGGGACTGACAGAGCCCGCAAGAGCACCACAGGGCCTGCCAGAGCCCAACAGACTTCGACACGTTTCGACAAATCCTGACAGTGCCTGATAGCAAACGATAGACCTTGGCAGGACCTGACACAGGCTGACAAAGTGCGACAGACACTAAAAGAGCTCAACAAAGCATTACAGAGCCTGAGAGGGCCTGACACATCTTGACAGAGCCTTACAGTCCTCGACAGTGCCTGACGGAGCCTGACAGGGCCAGACAGAGTATGAAAGAGCCCAACAGAACCTGACACGAATTGACAGAGCCCAACTAAGCCCAACAGTGCTCGACAATTCTCATCAAGGCCCAACAGAGCCAGACAAATTCTGACAGAGCCCAACAGAGACTGACAGATCTCCACAAAGCCATACAGAGCCAGACAAAACCTGACAGAGCGAGACAGGGCCCAACAGAGCTCGACAGAGCATGACAGAGCCCAACAAAGCCCAACAGAGCCTGACAGAGCCTGACAGGGCCTGACAAAGTCCAAGAGAGCCTGACAAAGCCTGACAAAATGCAACAGAGCCTCACGAGGCCTGACAGAGCATTACAGGGCTTTACAGAGCCTGAAAAAGCCTGGTAGGCCACAAAGAGCCCAAAGGAGCTTCACAGAGTCCAACAGAGCCTGACAGAGCCCGAGAGAGACTGACAGATCACGACAGAGACTGACAGAGCCTGAAAGGCACTTACAGAGCCCAACAGAGCCCAAAAGGTCCTGACAGAGGCAGTCAAAGACTGATGGAGACTGACAAAGGCCGACAGGGATCAAAAAAGCCCAACAAAGCCCAATACTGCCCAACAACGCTTGACAGGGCCTGACAGAGACCAACAAAACCCGATGGAGCCCAAGAAGGCACCACAGAGTCAGACAGAAGCCGACAAATGCTGATAGAGCCCGTCACAGCCCAAAAATGCCCTAGACAGCCCGACATAGACAAGCAGAGCCATCACGGCCTAAAAGACTTGGATAGAGCCTGACAAGGCCTGACACAGCACGACAGTGCATGACACAGATTGGCAGTGCCCTACATGCCCCAAAAAAGACCGACAAAGCCTGATATGGCCCGACAGATCACAACAGAGCCCGACAAAGCCTGAGAAAGCCCAACAGATCCCGACAGATCCTGACAGAACTCGACAGGGCCTGACAGAGCACGACAGAGCCCGACAAAGCCCGACAGAGCCCGACAGGGCCTCACAGAGCACGACAGAGCCCAACAGAGCCTGACAGGCCCCGACATGGCCTGACAGGGCACGACAGAACCCACCAGAGCCCGCCAGAGACTGACGGAGCCCAACAGAGCTTGACAAAGCTTGACAGAGCCCAACAGGGCCTGCCAGAGCCCAACAGAGCTTGACACGGTTAGACAAATCCTGACAGAGCCTGATAACGAACAATACAGCCCGGCAGGACCTGACCGAGGCTGACAAAGTGCGACAGACACTCAAAGAGCTCAACGAAGCATTACAGAGCCTGACAGGGCCTGACACAGCTTGACAGAGCCTTACAGATCTCGACAGAGCCTGACAGAGCCCGACAGGGCCCAACAGAGCCCAATAAAGCACAATAGAATCAGAAAGAGCATGACAGGGCCTGAAAGAGCATGACAGGGCCTAACAGAGCCTACCAGAAACTGAGAGAGCCCGCCAGAGCGTGACAGAGCCTGCCAGTGCATGACAAAGCCCGGCAATCCTCGACAAAGCTTGACAGAGCCCAACACAACCTCAGAAAGCCTGACAGAGTGCAACACAGTCTCACAGGGCCTGAAAAAGCCCGACAGAGCCTAACAGGGCCTGACAGAATGCAATAGAATTCGACAGGGCCCAACAAATCCTGACAGCATCTGATACCGAACGATAGAGCCCAGCAGGACCTGACAGAGGCTGACAAAGTGCGACAGAGACTAAAAGAGCTCAACAAAGTCTTACAGAGCCTGACAGGGCCTGACACAGCTTGACAGAGCCTTACAGATCCCGACAGAGAACCTGAAAGAGCCCAACAGCGCCCAATGGAGCCCGACAGAGCTTGGCAATACCCAAGAGAGCCTGAGAAAAACTGACAGAGCCCTACAAGTCCTGACATGGACTGACAGAGCCCGATAGACACCAAGAAAACCCGACAGAGGCAAAGGCTGAATAAGGGCAAGAAAGCGTGACAGACCCTGACAAAGCCCGACAAAGCCTGACAGAGCCCGGCAGGGATCGAAAGAGCGTGACAAAGACCAAAAGAGCTCGAAAAAGCCCAAAAGAGCCTGACAGGACCTGACAGAGCCAGCAAGGTCCTGACAGAGCCCCAGAAATCCTCACCGAGCCCAACAGAGCTCGACAAAGATTGACAGAACCCAACAGGGCTTGACAGAGCACGACAGGGCCTGCCACGGCCCGACAGAGCGTGACAGTGTCTGACAAGGCTCGACAGGGACTGCCAGAGCCAGACAAATCTTGGCAGAGCCCAACAGAGACCAACAGGTCTCCACAAAGCCATGCAGATCCAAACAAAAACTGATAGAACGTGGCAGGGCCCGACAGAGCCCAACAAAGCCGGACAGAGTCCTACATTGCCAAACAGAGCCGGACAGAGCATGACAGGTCTTGACAGAGCCGTACAGAGCCTGACAGAGCCTGACAAGGCCTGACAGAGTCATACAGAGACCAAGAAAGCCTGACAGAGCCCAGCAAACCTGACAGGGATCGACAAAGCCTGATAATTTTGAACAAACATGGCAAAGCGCTACAGAGTCCGACACAGATAGACAGATCCCAACATGACTCATAAAAGCACAACAGTAATTGATATGACCCAACAAGGACTGACAGGGCTGGACAGAGCCTGAGAAAGCCAGGCAGTGCTCGACAAGGCCCGATAGAGCCGAAAAAACTCCGGAAGTGCTCGACAGGTCCTGACAGAGCCTGACAAATCCTGACAGAGACCTACAAAGCCCGAAAGAGCTTGATAGATCCTGAAAGGGCCTGAATGTGGTGACAAAGAACAAGAGAGCTCAACAATGTCTGAGAAATACCAACAGAGCCCAACACAGATAGACCCCGAGAGAGACTGACAGAGCCTGAAAGAGCCTGACAGAACCTGACAGGGATTGACAGAGTCCTACAGAGACCGACAGTGCCTGACGAAGCCCAACAGAGCCTGACAGATTGCGACAGAGCCCAAAAGGAGCTTATAGAGCCCAACAGGGTCCCACTGGTCCTGACAGAAGCCATCAAAGCCCAACAAAGCCCAACAATGCCCAACAACGCTTGACAGGGCCTGACAGAGCCCAATAAAACCCGACAAATCCCTACAAGTCCTGACATGGCCTGACAGAGCCCGATAGACCTTGAGAAATCCTGAACAGAGCCTGACAGACCTTGAGAAATCCCAACAGAGCCTGACGAAGGCTGAATAAGGGCAAGAAAGTCCAACAGAGCCCGACAAAGCCTGACAGATCCCGACAGGGATCGAAAGAGTCCGACAAAGCCCAAAAGAGCCCGACGGGACGTGACAGAGCCAGCCAGGTCCTGACAGAGCCCCAGAAATCCTCACCGAGCCCAACAGAGCTCGACAAAGATTGACAGAACCCAACAGGGCTTGACAGAGCACAACAGGGCCTGCCATGGCCCGACAGAGCATGACAGTGTCTGACAAGGCTCGACAAAGCCTGCAGAACCCGACAGGGAAAGAATGAGCCTGACAAAGCCTGACAGAGCCAGAATAAGCCCCACAAAGCCCAACAGAGCCCAACAGGTACTGACAGAGCCCAACTAAGCCCAACAGTGCCTGACAAAGCTCGACAGAGCCTGACAGAGCCAGACAAAACCTGACAGAGCCCAGCAGACACCGACAGATCTCCAGAAAACCATATAGAACCAGAAAAAACAACCTTTCCAACAAACAGCACAGCCGTACACTCACTCAAGCTTAAGCGTGCGTGCCTTGATGTGGGTTCCATTCATGCTTAAGCTTGAGTGAGTGTACAGCTGTGCTGAAAGGTTCCGTGTGTATCTAGTTGCACAGTCCTGCATTTATCATGTGGATAGATGCAAGGGAGCTCTGCTAGAGAAGAATCGGAGACAGACATAGGCAGAACTCAATACTGTGCCATGGTACTTCTCTCCCATGGCAAATGCTTCAGAGGCACCCGAAGAAAGACACTTAGCAATCGATCTACCAGAGAAATGAAACAGAACACATCACAGCGAGAAAGAACAGCAGAGCATCTCTTCACAAGCTTGTGCCTGATATATACCTGAGGGCAAAAACTTGTGTGCTTGTATGAGAGCAAGTTTCTTTCCTGTAACTGGTAGTTTTGCACAGTTCCATGTGGTGGCACGACATTCAATGTCGAGGACACCTGCAGACTTGATCCAGTGTGTGTGGAGACAGTGTCCCTGAAGCCTGTGCGCGTAAGCGCCTGCTGAATCTATCCATCTCTCCATGCGCATGTGAGTACATGTCTTTCTCTCAACAAGCATGTGTGTTAATTTTGTCGCATATGTGCATCTGCGCTAGCGTTGAGATCACAACGTGGAGAGGTCGAACAGCGGACACATGAAAAGACCCTCAGAAGCCCCGCTGAAACACACTGCATGCACTGAAAAGGACGCTAGGTGGCAGAAAAGACCGTGAAATGATTAACTTCGGTCTAACACTTGGTGTATGCAAATCTTAATGTACATCTGTTGTATGTTAAAAATTCGCCCAACTTGTAATGAATATGCAATAATTGTGTGACTAGAAGCAATGCAAGAGTGTCCAGTCTTTGGAGCACTTATGGAGGATAATACTAAGAGCTGCAAAAGGAAAGAATGGCTGCTTAAGAGTATAGATGTTGCTCCATCTGCTTTGGCGGACTGTGTCAGGCTGTGTTTCGCAATGTGGGACTCTGTCCAGATTTGTTGGGCTCTGTCATACTCTTTTAGGATCTGTCTCACTCTCTCAGGTTCTGTATGGCTTTCTGAAGATCTGTCAGTCTCTGTTGGGTCCTGTCAAGTTTTGTCTGGCTCTACTGGGCCCTGTTGAGCCTTGTCAGGCACTGTTGGGCTGAGTCAGGCTCTGTCAATACCTGTGGGGCTCTGTCGGGCTTTGTCAGGCTCATTCTCTCCCTGTTGGGTTCTGCGGGCGTTGTTGAGCCTTGTGAGACACTGTCGCGCTCTGTCGGGCTGTGGCAGGCCCTGTCGTGCTCTGTCAAGCCCTGTTGGGTTCTGTCAATCTTTGTCGAGCTCTGTTGGGCTCAGTGAGGATTTCTGGGGCTCTGACAGGACCTGGCTGGCTCTGTCAGGTCCTGTCAGGCTCTTTTGGTCTTCGTCGGGCTCTTTCGATCCCTGTCGGGCACAGTCAGGTTTTGTCGGGCTCTTTTGATCCCTGTCGGGCACTGTCAGGCTTTGTTGAGCTTTGTCAGGCCCTGTGAGATTGTGTCAAGCTCTGTCAGTCTTTCTCAGGTTCTGTTGGGCTCTTTGAAGCTCTGTCGGGCTTGTCGTGCTCTGTCAGACTCGCTGAGATCTGTAAGGCTCTCACAAGATATGTCAGGCCCTGTCAGGCTCTGTAATGCCTTTCAGGCTCTGTCGGTCTCTGTCACAATCTGTCAGTCTCTCTTGGGCTCTGTCAGGCTCTTTTGGGCTCTGTCAAGCTCCTTTGGGCTCCTTCTGGCCTACCAGGCTTTTCCAGGCTCTGTAAAGCCCTGCCATGCTCTGTCAGGCCTTTTCAGGTTCTGTCGCATTTTGTCAGGCTCTCCTGGGCTTTGTCAGGCCCTGTCAGACTCTGTTGGGCTTTGTCGCTCTTGTTGGGCTCTGTCATGCTCTGTCAGGCCTTGTCAGGTTTTGTCGGGCTCTGTCAGTCTCTGGCGGGCTCTGTCAGGTCCTTTCAGGCTCTTTAGGGCTTTGTTGGGCACTTTCGATCCCTGGGGGCTCTGTGAGGCTTTGTCGGGCTTCGTCACGCCCTGTGAGACTGTGTCAAGCTCTGTCAGTCTTTCTCAGGTTCTGTTGGGCTCTTTAAAGTTCTGTCGGGCCCTGTCAGGCTCTGTCAGTCTCTGTCGAGATCTGTAAGGCTCTGACAAGATATGTTAGGCCCTGTCAGGCTCTGTAATGCTTTGTTGAGCTCTTTTAGTCTCTGTCGCACTCCGGCAGCCTCTGTCAGGTCCTTCTGGGCTCTATCATTCGCTATCAGATGCTGTCAGGGTTTGTCGAACCGTGTTGAGCTCTCTTGGGCTCTGGCAGGTCCTGTCGTCCTCTGTCAGGCCCTGGTGGGCTCTGTCAAGCTTTGTCAAGCTCTGTTGGGCTTTTTTGGGTTTTATCGGGCTCTGTCATGCTCTTGCGGGCTCTGTCAGTCTCTGGCAGGCTCTTTTGGGTTCTGTCGTGCTCTGCCAGACCCTGTCGGCCTTTGTTGGGCCCTGTTGTGCTTTGTTAGGCCCTGTCGTGCTCTGTCAAGCTCTGTCAAGTGTTGTGCTCTGTCATGCTCTGTGAAGCTCTATTAGGTTCTTTCAGTGTTTGTCAGTCTTTGTTGAGCTCTGTTGTGCTTTGTCAGCTCTTTCAGGCCCTTTCAGGCTCTGTCAAGAACTTTTGGGATTTGTAGGTCTCTGTCAGGATTTTCGGGCTCTGTCTGTCCCTGTTGAGCACTGTTGGGCCTTTTCGGGCTCTGTCCAGCCCTGTCAGTCCTTGTTTGGTCCTATCAATTACTGTTGGGCTTTTATGAGCCATGTTGGGATCTGTCTATCTGTGTCAGGCTCTGTAGCGCTTTGCCACGTTTGTTCAAAATTGCCAGGCTTTGTCGATCCCTGTCAGGTTTGCTGGGCTCTGTCAGGCTCTATTTGACAATGTGGGACTCTATCCAGCTTTGTTGGGCTCTTTCGGGCCCTGCCACGCTCCGTTGGGCCCTGCCACGCCCTGTCGTGCTCTGTCAAGCCCTGTTGGGTTCTGTCAATCTTTGTTGAACTCTGTTTGGCTCGGTGGGGATTTCCCAGGCTCTGTCAAGACCTGGCTGGCTCTATCAGGTCCTGTCAGGCTTTGTCGGGCTTTGTCGCACCCTGTGAGACTGTGTCAAGCTCTGTCAGTCTTTCTTAGGTTCTGTTGGGCTCTTTCAAGGTCTGTTGGGCCCTGTTATGCTCTGACAGGCTCGTCGAGATCTGTAAGGCTCTGTTAATCTATGCCATGCCCTGTTGGGCTCTGTCAGGCCTTGTCAGGCTTTGTTGCAGCCTCTGAGAATGTGTCAAGCTCTGTCAGGCTTTCTCAGGTTCTGTTGGGCTCTTTCAAGCTATGTCAGGCCCTGTCAGACTCTGTAATGCTTTGTCGAACTCTTTTAGTCTCTGTCGCACTCTGGCACCCTCTGTCAGGTCCTTCTGGGCTCTATCGTTCGCTATCAGATGCTGGTAAGATCTGTCGAACCATGTTGAGCTCTGTTGGGCTCTGGCAGGTCCTGTTGGGCCCTGGCAGGTCCTGTTGTGCTCTGTCAGGCCTTGGTGGGCTCTGTCAAGCTTTGTCGAGCTCTGTTGCGCTCTGTCGGGTTTTATCAGGCTCTTTCATGCTCTTGAGGGCTCTGTCAGTCTCTGGAGGGCTCTTTCGGGATCTGTCATGCTCTGCCAGGCCCTTTTGGGCTTTGTCAGCCCCTGCTGGGTTCTGCCAGGCCCTGTCGGGTTCTGTCAGGCCCTTTCAGGTTCTGTTGAGATTTGTTTGGCTTTCTCAGGCTTGATCAGCCTCTGTCATGACCTGTCGGACCATATGAGGCTTTGTCAGGCTTTTTTGGGGCATGTAGGGCACTGTCAATCTGTGTCATGCCTTGTCGGGCTCTGTCAAGCCTTGTCAAGCTCTGGCCAGGTCTTTTAGGCCGTAACGGGTTCTGTCTATCTATGTGGGGCTCCCTATGGCATTTTTGGGCTGTGACGGACTGTATCGGCATTTATTGGCTTCTGTCCGACTCTGTGGGGCCTGCTTGGGCTCTGTCGGGTTTTATTGCACTCTGTCATGCCCTGACAAGCGTTGTTGGGCAGTATTGGGCTTTGTTGGGCTTTTCTGATCCCCAGTGGGCTTTGTCAGTCTCTGTCAGGACCTGTGGGGCCCTGTTGGGCTCTCCAAGTGCCTTTCAGGCTCTGTCGGTCTCTGTCGTGTTCTGTCAGTCTCTCTCGAGCTCTGTCAGGCTCTGTTGGGCTCTGTCAAGCTCCTTTGGGCTCTCTCTGGCCTACCAGGCTTTTACAGACTCTGTAAAGCCCTGCAATGCTATGTCAGGTTTTGTCTGGCTCTGCATGGCTTTGTGGAGACCTGTTGGTCTCTGTTGGGCTCTGTCAGGATTTGTCTGGCCATGCCGGGCCCTGTCGAGCTTTGTCAGGCACTGTCGGGCTTAGTCGGGCTCTGTCAATACTTGTTGGGCTCTGTTGGGCTTTGTGGGGCTTACTCAGGCTCTGTCGGCCTTTGTCAGGCTCATTCTGTCCCTGTTGGGCTGTGCGGGCTTTGTTGAGCCTTGTCAGACACTGTCGTACTCTGTCGGGATGTGACAGGCCGTGTCGCGCTCTGTCAAGCCCTGTTGGGTTCTGTCAATCTTTGCTGAGCTCTGTTGGGCTTGGTGGGGATTTCTCAGGCTCTGTCAGGACCTGGCTGGCTCTGTCAGGTCCTGTCAGGCTCTTTTGGGCTTTGTCGGGCTCTTGCGATTCCTGTTGGGCTCTGTCAGGCTTTGTTAGCCTTTGTTGGGCCCTGTGAGACTGTGACGGGCTCTGTCAGGCTTTCTCAGGTTCTGTTGGGCTCTTTCAGGCTCTGTCGGGCCCTGTCGAGCTCTCTCAGGCTCTGTCGAGATCTTTAAGGCTCTGTCAAGCTGTGTCAGGCCCTGTCAGGCTCTGTAATGTTTTGTTGAGCTCTTTTAGTGTCTGTCGCACTTTGTCAGCCTCTGTCAGGTCCTGCTGGGCTCTATCATTCGCTCTCAGATGCTGTCAGGATTTGTCGAACCGTGTCGAGCTCTGTTGGGCTTGACAGAGCACAACAGGGCCTGCCACAGCCCGACGGAGCGCGACATTGTCTTACAAGGCTCGACAAAGCCCGCAGAACCCGACAGGAACAGAATGAGCCCCACAAAGCCCAACAGAGCCTGACAGGTATTGACAGAGCCCGACTACGCCAGACAGTGCCTGACAAAGCTCGACAGGGCCCGGCAGAGCCAGACAAATCCTGACAGAGCCCAACAGAGACCAACAGGTCTCCATAAAGTCAGGCAGAGCCAGACAAAACCTGACAGAGCGTGGCAGGGCCCGACAGAGACCAATGAAGCTGTATAGAGTCCAGCATTACCAAACAGAGCCTGACAGAGTACAACAGGTCCTGACAGAGATGGACAGAGTCGGACAGAGCCTGACAAGACCTGAAAGAGGCGGACAGAGACCAACAAAGCCTGACACAGCCCAGCAAACCTGACAGGGATCGACAAAGTCTGACAATTTTCGACAAACCTGGCAAAGCGCGACAGAGCCCGACACAGATAGACAGATCCCAACAGGGCTCCTAAAAGCCCAACAGTACTTGGTAGGACCCAACAAGGACTGACAGGGCCGGAGAGAGCCCAAAAAACTCAACAGTGCTCGACAGGGCCCGAGAGAGCCCGAAAATCCTGACAGAGACTTACAAAGCCCGAAAGTGCTTGACAGAGCCTGAAAGGGCCTGAAAGAGCTGACAAAGCACAACAGAGCTCAAAAAAGCCTGACAAACACTGACAAAGCCTGACACAGATAGAAAGAGCCTGACAGGGCCCGACAAAGTCCAATAGAGCTTGACAGAGCCTGACAGAGCCTCACAAACCCCAGGAGAGCCTGACAAAGCCTGAAAAATGCGACAGAGCCTTACAAGACCTGTCAGACCATGGCAGGGCTTTACAGAGCCCGGAAAAAGCCTGGTAGGCCAGAAAGAGCCCAAAGGAGCTTGACAGAGCCCAACAGAGCCTGACAGAGCCCGAGAGAGACTGACAGATCACGACAGAGACTGAAAGAGCCTGAAAGGCACTTACAGAGCTCAACAGGGCCCCACAGGTCCTGACAGAAGCCGTCATAGCCCGACGGAGACTGACAAAGCCCAACGGGGACCAAAAAGCCCAGCAAAGCCCAATACTGACCAACAATGCTTGACAGGGCCTGACAGAGCCCAGCAAAAGCCGACAGAGCCCGAGCAGGCCCCACAGAGTCAGACAGAAGCTGACAAAGGCCGATACAGTCCGTCAAAGCCCAAAAATGCCCTAGAGAGCCCGACATAGATAGACAGAACCCGTCACGGCCTAAAAGACCTGGCCAGAGCTTGACAAGGCCCGACAGAGCCTGATGGGGCATGACACAGATTGACAGTGCCCTACGTGCCCCAGAAAAGCCTGACAAACCGTCATATGGCCCGATAGGTCATGCAGAGCCTGACTAAGCCTGAGAAAGCCCAACAATCCCAACAGAATGCGACAGGGCCTGACAGAACCCAACAGGGCCTGGCAGAACACGACAGAACCCGAAAGAGCCCGCCAGAGACTGACAGAGCCCGCAAGAGCATTACAGAGCCCAATAAAACCCGACAGAGCCCGCCAGAGATCGACAAAGCTTGACAAAGCCCATCAGGGACTGACAGAGCACAACAGGACCTGCCAGAGCCCAAGAGATCTCGACATGGTTCAACAAATCCTGACAGCATCTGAGAGCGAACGATAGAGCCCAGCAGGACCTGACAGAGGCTGACAAAGTGCGACAGACACTAAAAGAGCTCAACAAAGCATTACAGAGCCTGAGAGGGTCTGACGCAGCTTGTCAGAGCCTTTCAGATGTCAACAGAGCCTGAGAGAGCCCAACAGGGCCCGACAGAGCTTGAAAGAGCCCAACAGAACCTGAGAAAGCCTGACAGAGCCCGACACAGTCTCACAGGGTGCGACAAAGGCTGACAAAGCCTGACAGAGCCCAACAGGAATCGCAAGAGCCCGACAAAGCCCAAAAGAGCCTGACAGGACCTGACAGAGCCAGCCAGGTCATGACAGAGCCCCAGAAATCCTCACCGAGCCCAACAGAGCTCGACAAAGATTGACAGAACCCAACAGAGCCTGACAGAGCACGACAGGTACTGGCAGAGCCGGAGAGAGTTGGACAGAGCCTGAAAAAGGCTTGAAAGGGTCAGACAGAGACCAACAAAGCCTGACACAGCCCAGCAAACCTGACAGGGATCGACAAAGCCTGACAATTTTCGACAAACCTGGCAAAGCACTACAGAGCCCGACACAGATAGGCAGATCCCAACAGGGCTCCTAAAAGCCCAACAGTACTTGGTAGGACCCAACAAGGACTGACAGGGCCAGAGAGAGCCCAAAAAACTCAACAGTGCTCGACAGGGCCCTAGAGAGCCCAAAAATCCTGACAGAGACTTACAAAGCCCGAAAGTGCTTGACAGAGCCTGAAAGGGCCTGAAAGAGCTGACAAAGCACAACAGAGCTCAAAAAAGCCTGACAAACACTGACAAAGCCTGACACAGATAGAAAGAGCCTGACAGGGCCCGACAAAGTCCAATAGAGCTTGACAGAGCATGACAGAGCCCGACAAAGCCTAACAAGACCTGACAGAGCATGACAGAGCCCAACAAAGATGGACAAAGGCCAACAGAGCCTGACAGAGCCAGACAGGGCCTGACAAAGCTCATGAGAGCCTGAAAAAATGCGACAGAACCTGAAAAGGCCTGACAGAGCATGACAGGGCTTTACAGAGCCCGGAAAACCCTGGTCGGCCAGAAGGAGCCCAAAGGAGCTTGACAGAGCCCAAGAGAGCCTGACAGATCCCGAGAGAGGCTGACAGATTGCGACAGAGACCAACAGAGCCTGAAAGGCACTTACAGAGCCCAACAGGGCCCCACAGGTCCTGACAGAAGCCGTCATAGTCCAACGGAGACTGACAAAGCCCAGTGGGGATCAAAAAAGCCCAACAAAGCCCAATACTGACCAACAACGCTTGACAGGGCCTGACAGAGCCCAACAAAAGCCGACAGAGCCCGAGCAGGCCACACAGAGTCAGACAGGTGCCGACAAAGGCCGATACAGTCCGTCACAGCCCAAAAATGCCCTAGAGAGCCCTACATAGATAGACAGAGCCCATCACGGCCTAAAAGACCTGGCCAGAGCTTGACAAGGCCCGACAGAGCCCGATGGGCCATGACACTGATTGACAGTGCCCTACATGCCCCAAAAAAGCCCGAGAAAGCCTCATATGGCCTGATAGGTCATGACAGAGCCTGACCAAGCCTGGGAAAGCCCAGCAAATCTCGAAAGAACCCGACAGGGCCTGACAGAACCCGACAGGGCCTGGCAGAACACGACAGAACCCGAAAGAGCCCACCAGAGACTCACAGAGGCAGATAAAACCCGACAGAGCCCGACAGAGCCCAACAGAGCTTGACAAAGCTTGACAGAGCCCACCAGGGCCTGACGGAGGACGACAGGACCTGCCAGAGCCCAACAGAGCTCAACACGTTCGACAAATCCTGACAGCATCTGATAGCGAATGATAGAGCCCAGTAGGACCTGATAGAGGGTGCCAGAGTGCGACAGACACTAAAAGAGCTCAACAAAGCCTGCAGAGCCTGACAAGGTATGACACAGCCTGACAGAGCCTTACAGATCTCGAGGAGCCTGACAGAGAATGAAAGGGCCCGACAGAGCTTGGAAGAGCCCAACAGAACCTAAGAAAGACTGACAGAGCTTGACACAGTCTCACAGGGCCGACAAAGCCTGACTGTGCCCAACAGGGATTGAAAGAGCCTGTCAAAGCCCAAAAGACCCTGACAGTTCCTGATAGAGCCAGCCAGGTCCGGACAGAGCCCCAGAAATCCTCACCGAGCTGAACAGAGCTCGACAAAGACTGACAGAATGCAACAGGGCTTGAAAGAGCACAATAGGGCCTGCCACAGCCTGACAAATCCTGACAGAGCCCAACAGAGCCCGACAGGTCTCTACAAAGCCATGCAGAGCCAGACAAAACCCGACAGAGCGTGGCAGGGCTTTACAGAGCCTGGAAAAGCCTGGTAGGTCAGAAAGAGCCCAAAGGAGCTTGAGAGAGCCCAGCAGAGCCTGACAGAGACTGAGAGACTGACAGATCGCGACACAGACCGACAGAGCCTGAAAGGTGCTTACAGAGCCCAACAGGACCCCACAGATCCTGACAGAAGCCGTCATAGCCTGACGGAGACTGTCATAGCTCGACGGAGACTGACAAAGCCCAACGGGGATCAAAAAAGCCCAACAAAGCCCAATACTGCCCAACAATGCTTGACAGGGCCTGACAGGGCCCAACAAAACCCAAAAGGGATCCCCCAACAGGGATTGAAAGAGCCCGACAAATCACTTGAATATGGCCCGACAGACCACGACAGAGCCCGACAAAGCGTCACAAAGCCCAACAGATCCCGACAGGGCCTGACAGAACCCAACAGGGCTCACAAGAGCCTGAGAGAGCCTGACAAAAACTGACAGAGCCCAACAGACCTGTCAAAGCTTGTCAGAGCCCACCATGGCCTGACAGAGAATGACAGGGCCTGCCAGAGCCCAACAGAGCTTGACAGGGTTCGACAAATCCTGACAGCGTCTGAGAGCGAACGATAGAGCCCAGCAGGACCTGACACAGGCTGACAAAGTGCGACAGACACTAAAAGAGCTCAACAAAGCATTACAGAGCCTGACGGGGCCTGACACAGCTTAACAGAGCCTTACAGATATTGACAGAGCCTGACAGGGCCAGACAGGGCCAGACAGAGTATGAAAGAGCCCAACAGAACCTGACAGGAATTGACAGAGCCCAGCTAAGCCCAACAGTGCCCGACAACTCTGGACAAGGCCCAACAGAGCCCAATAAAGTGCGACACAGCCTGAAAGAGCATGACATGGCCTGAAAGAGCCCCATAGGGCCTGACAGAGCATGACAGGGCCTAACAGAGCCTACCAGAAACTGAGAGAGCCCGCCAGAGCGTGACAGAGCCTGCCAGTGCATGACAGAGCCTGACAAAGCCCGACAGTCCTCGACAAAGCTTGACACAGCCCAACAGAAGCTGAGAAAGCCTGACAGAGCCCGACACAGTCTCACGGGGCCCGACAAAGCTCAACAGCACCTGACAGCGAACGATAGAGCCTGGCAGGGATTGACAGAGGCCGACAAAGCGCAACAGAGCCTGAAAGAGCTCAGCAAAGCATTACAGGGCCTGACACAGCTTGACAGAGCCTTACAGATCCCAACGGAACCTGACAGAGCCCAACAAAGCTTGAAAGAGCCCAGCAGGGCCCAACGGAGCCCGACAGAGCTCCACAATAACCAACAGAGCCCGACAAAACCCCACAGAGCTCTACAAGTCCAGACATGGCCTGACACAGCCCGATAGACCCGAGGAAGGCCGACAGAGCCTGACAAAGACTGAATAAGGGCAAGAAAGCCCGACAGAGCCCGACAAAGCCTGACAGACCCCAACAGGGATTGAAAGAGCCCGACAAAGCCCAACAGAGCCTGACAGGACCTGACAGAGCCAGCAAGGTCCTGACAGAGCCCCAGAAATCCTCACCGAGCCCAACAGAGCTCGACAAAGATTGACAGAACCCAACAGGGCTTGACAGAGCACGACAGGGCCTGCCACGGCCCGATAGAGCACGACAGTGTCTGACAAGGCTCGACAAAGCCCACAGAACCTGACAGGGACAGAATGAGCCTGACAAAGCCCGACAGAGCCCGACAGGTATTGACAGAGCCCAACTAAGCCCGGCAGTGCCTGACAAAGCTCAACAGGGCCCGGCAGAGCCAGACAAATCCTGACAGAACGCGGCAGAGACCAACAGATCTCCACAAAGCCATACAGAATCAGACAAAACCCAACAGAGCCAGAGAGGGCCTAAAAGAGCCCAACAAATCTGGACAGAGTCCCACATTGCCGAACAGTGCCTGACCGAGTCCGACAAAGCAGATGGAGCAAAGTCGACACAGCAAAGCCTATACTCTTAAGCAGCCGTTCTTTTCTCTAGCAGCTCTTGCTATTATCCTCCATAAGTGTTCCAAAGACTGGATCCCCTTGCGTTGCTTGTATCACGCAATTATTGCCTATTCATTACAATTTGGGCGACTTTTTAACATACAACACATCTACAGTAAGAAAGAGTTGCATAAACGAAGGCTTAGCTTGAAGTTAGTTATTTCACGGTCTTTGCTGACCTCCAGCTTCTTTTCACGAAGCATGCAGTCTGTTGCAGCGGGGCTTCTGAGGGTCTTTTCATGTGTGCGCTGTTCGACCTCTCCACGTTGGCAGCTCTCCTCGGAAGCGCAACTAGTATGCACTAATATAAGTTATCGATGAGTTTCTTACTTACAATACATTAATTTCTAGTCAAACATAAGCTAAGCACCCTGCTTCTATACATCTTCAGCTTCTGTCTCCAGCTTGTCCTGCAGGAGGATCTAAAATTTGAAGAATATCCCTCCGTTTTGCAGGTGGTCCGAAAGCATTTATCATGTCACTGGTTAATGACGGTTTAGCAGCTTCTCTTCATATTGCTTTTGTGTCCACATGCAAGCAGGGGAGAGGTCAGCTACATATATGCAGAAACTCTTCCCCAAACACTCACAGTTGTGCACATGCTACAGCTCTTGTATAAAAAAGGTTCCAAATAAACGCACGTGCATGTACACCCCCACGGACGGTCTCACAAGCGTGTACAAACACAGGACCACGTCCAAAATATTGCATCACTACCATCGTGTATAAACGTATGACCACGTGTATGTCTGTGCAGACTGACAACTTTCTATGCGGACGTTTGATACACGAATGGCTACACGTGCAGCCATATCACACAGGCTCTGCTGTTCCTTCGCTAAGTGACCTCTTTGGAAACGTTTCTCTCCTAGATCTACCGCTCACCTTTTTTCTCGTGTAACTGTGAGAAGTCAGCGCAGGGAAACCGTCTACACCCAACACACTTCAATCGTGCCTTGTTTTTGCTCTGTTGCCTCTACCTAGATGATTTCCCTTTTCTCTGTTCACTCGAGCAGTCGTGATCGTTCTGTTACACACAGGCACAACCAACACACACAGAGTGTCAACAGACACACTCAGTTGAGCTCAACACCAGCGCAGATGCACATTATGCGACGAAATTAACGCACGTGCTCGTTGAGAGAAAGACATGTACTCACATGCCTGTGGAGAGACGGATAGATTCAGCAGGCGCTTACGCGCACAGGCTTCAGGGACACTGTCTCCACACACACTGGGTCAAGTCCGCAGGTGTCCTCGACGTTGAATGTCGTGCCACCACATGGAACTGTGCAAAACTACCAGACAGTTACAGGAAAGAAACTTGCTCTCATACAAGCACACAGGTGTTTGCCCTCAGCTATATGTAAGGGACAAGTTCGTGAAGAGATGCTCTGCTGTTCTTCCTCGCTATGACATGTTCCGTTTCGTTTCTCTTGTAGATCGATTGCTAAAGCGTCTTTCTTTGGGCGCCTGTGAAGCGTTTGCCATGGGAGAGAAGTACCATGGCACAGTATTGAGTTCTGCCTATGTCTGCCTCCGATTCTTTACTAGCAGAGCTCCCTTGCATCTATCCACATGAGAAATGCAGGACTGTGCAACTAGGTACATGTGGAACCTTTCCAACAAACAGGCTCTTAAAGAGCTGACAAAGCACAACAGAGCTCAACACGGCCTGACAAACACTGACAGAGCCTGACACAGATAGACAGAGGCTGACAGGGCCCAACAAAGTCCAATAGAGCTTGACAGAGCATGACAGAGCCCGACAAAGCCTGACGAGGCCTGACAGAGCATGACAGGACTTTACAGAGCCTGAAAAAGCCTGGTAGGCCACAAAGAGCCCAAAGGAGCTTCACACAGCCCTACAGAGCCTAACAGAGCCCGAGAGAGACTGACAGATTGCGACAGAGACCAACAGAGCCTGAAAGGCACTTACAGAGCCCAACGCGGCCCGCCAGGTCCTGACAGAAGCCGTCATAGCCCAACGGAGACTGACAAAGCCCGACAGGGATCAAAAAAGGCCGACGAAGCCCAACACTGCCCAACAACGCTTGACAGGGCCTGACAGAGCCCAACAAATCCTGACAGAGACCTACAAAGCCCGAAAGAGCTTGACAGAGCCTGAAAGGGCCTGAAGGAGCTGACATAGCACAACAGAGCTCAACAAAGCCTGAAAAAGACCGACAGAGCCTGACACGGATAGACAGAGCCTGACAGAGCCCGACAAAGCCTGACAAGGCCTGACAGAGCATGATAGAGCCTAGCAAAGACTGACAAAGCCCAACAGAGCCTGACAGAACCCGACAGAGCCTGAGAGAACCTGACAGGGCCTGACAAAGCCAGACAGAACCTGACAAAGCCGGACAGAGCATGACAGAGTTTTACAGAGCCTGAAAAAGCCTGGTAGGCAGAAAGAGCCCAAAGGAGCTTGACAGAGGCCGACAGAGCCCAAGAGAGGCTGACAGACCTCGACAAAGCCACGCATAGACCGACAAAGCCCGACAGAGACCGACAGAGCCTGACAAAACCTGACAGGGTTTGACAGAGCCCTACAGAGACCGACAGAGCCTGACAAAGCCCAACAGAGCCTGCCAGATCACGACAGAGACAGACAGAGGCCAAAAGGGGCTTATAGAGCCCAACAGGACCCCCCAGGTCCTGACAGAAGCCATCAAAGCCCGACGGAGACCGACAAAGCCCGACAGGGATCAAAAAAGCCCAACAAAGCCCAACACTGCCCAACAACGCTTGGCAGGGCCTGACAGAGCCCAGCAAAACCCAACAGAGCCCGAGCAGGCCCCACAGTCTCAGTCAGAAGCCAACAAGGCTGGATAGAGCCCATCACAACCCAGAAATGCCCTAGAGAGTCCGACAAAACTTGAATATGGCCCGACAGACCACGACAGAGCCCGACAAAGCCTCACAAAGCCCAACAGATCCCGACAGGGCCTGACAGAACCCAACAGGGCTCACAAGAGCCTGAGAGAGCCTGACAAAAACTGACAGAGCCCAACAGACCTGTCAAAGCTTGTCAGAGCCCACCATGGCCTGACAGAGAATGACAGGGCCTGCCAGAGCCCAACAGAGCTTGACAGGGTTCGACAAATCCTGACAGCGTCTGAGAGCGAACGATAGAGCCCAGCAGGACCTGACACAGGCTGACAAAGTGCGACAGACACTAAAAGAGCTCAACAAAGCATTACAGAGCCTGACGGGGCCTGACACAGCTTAACAGAGCCTTACAGATATTGACAGAGCCTGACAGGGCCAGACAGGGCCAGACAGAGTATGAAAGAGCCCAACAGAACCTGACAGGAATTGACAGAGCCCAGCTAAGCCCAACAGTGCCCGACAACTCTGGACAAGGCCCAACAGAGCCCAATAAAGTGCGACACAGCCTGAAAGAGCATGACATGGCCTGAAAGAGCCCCATAGGGCCTGACAGAGCATGACAGGGCCTAACAGAGCCTACCAGAAACTGAGAGAGCCCGCCAGAGCGTGACAGAGCCTGCCAGTGCATGACAGAGCCTGACAAAGCCCGACAGTCCTCGACAAAGCTTGACACAGCCCAACAGAAGCTGAGAAAGCCTGACAGAGCCCGACACAGTCTCACGGGGCCTGACAAAGCCCAACAGCACCTGACAGCGAACGATAGAGCCTGGCAGGGATTGACAGAGGCCGACAAAGCGCAACAGAGCCTGAAAGAGCTCAGCAAAGCATTACAGGGCCTGACACAGCTTGACAGAGCCTTACAGATCCCAACGGAACCTGACAGAGCCCAACAAAGCTTGAAAGAGCCCAGCAGGGCCCAACGGAGCCTGACAGAGCTCCACGATAACCAACAGAGCCCGACAAAACCCCACAGAGCTCTACAAGTCCTGACATGGCCTGACACAGCCCGATAGACCCCGAGGAAGGCCGACAGAGCCTGACAAAGACTGAATAAGGGCAAGAAAGCCCGACAGAGCCCGACAAAGCCTGACAGACCCCAACAGGGATCGAAAGAGCCCGACAAAGCCCAACAGAGCCTGACAGGACCTGACAGAGCCAGCAAGGTCCTGACAGAGCCCCAGAAATCCTCACTGAGCCCAACAGAGCTCGACAAAGATTGACAGAACCCAACAGGGCTTGACAGAGCACGACAGGGCCTGCCACGGCCCGATAGAGCACGACAGTGTCTGACAAGGCTCGACAAAGCCCACAGAACCTGACAGGGACAGAATGAGCCTGACAAAGCCCGACAGAGCCCGACAGGTATTGACAGAGCCCAACTAAGCCCGGCAGTGCCTGACAAAGCTCAACAGGGCCCGGCAGAGCCAGACAAATCCTGACAGAACGCGGCAGAGACCAACAGATCTCCACAAAGCCATACAGAATCAGACAAAACCCAACAGAGCCAGAGAGGGCCTAAAAGAGCCCAACAAATCTGGACAGAGTCCCACATTGCCGAACAGTGCCTGACCGAGTCCGACAAAGCAGATGGAGCAAAGTCGACACAGCAAAGCCTATACTCTTAAGCAGCCGTTCTTTTCTCTAGCAGCTCTTGCTATTATCCTCCATAAGTGTTCCAAAGACTGGATCCCCTTGCGTTGCTTGTATCACGCAATTATTGCCTATTCATTACAATTTGGGCGACTTTTTAACATACAACACATCTACAGTAAGAAAGAGTTGCATAAACGAAGGCTTAGCTTGAAGTTAGTTATTTCACGGTCTTTGCTGACCTCCAGCTTCTTTTCACGAAGCATGCAGTCTGTTGCAGCGGGGCTTCTGAGGGTCTTTTCATGTGTGCGCTGTTCGACCTCTCCACGTTGGCAGCTCTCCTCGGAAGCGCAACTAGTATGCACTAATATAAGTTATCGATGAGTTTCTTACTTACAATACATTAATTTCTAGTCAAACATAAGCTAAGCACCCTGCTTCTATACATCTTCAGCTTCTGTCTCCAGCTTGTCCTGCAGGAGGATCTAAAATTTGAAGAATATCCCTCCGTTTTGCAGGTGGTCCGAAAGCATTTATCATGTCACTGGTTAATGACGGTTTAGCAGCTTCTCTTCATATTGCTTTTGTGTCCACATGCAAGCAGGGGAGAGGTCAGCTACATATATGCAGAAACTCTTCCCCAAACACTCACAGTTGTGCACATGCTACAGCTCTTGTATAAAAAAGGTTCCAAATAAACGCACGTGCATGTACACCCCCACGGACGGTCTCACAAGCGTGTACAAACACAGGACCACGTCCAAAATATTGCATCACTACCATCGTGTATAAACGTATGACCACGTGTATGTCTGTGCAGACTGACAACTTTCTATGCGGACGTTTGATACACGAATGGCTACACGTGCAGCCATATCACACAGGCTCTGCTGTTCCTTCGCTAAGTGACCTCTTTGGAAACGTTTCTCTCCTAGATCTACCGCTCACCTTTTTTCTCGTGTAACTGTGAGAAGTCAGCGCAGGGAAACCGTCTACACCCAACACACTTCAATCGTGCCTTGTTTTTGCTCTGTTGCCTCTACCTAGATGATTTCCCTTTTCTCTGTTCACTCGAGCAGTCGTGATCGTTCTGTTACACACAGGCACAACCAACACACACAGAGTGTCAACAGACACACTCAGTTGAGCTCAACACCAGCGCAGATGCACATTATGCGACGAAATTAACGCACGTGCTCGTTGAGAGAAAGACATGTACTCACATGCCTGTGGAGAGACGGATAGATTCAGCAGGCGCTTACGCGCACAGGCTTCAGGGACACTGTCTCCACACACACTGGGTCAAGTCCGCAGGTGTCCTCGACGTTGAATGTCGTGCCACCACATGGAACTGTGCAAAACTACCAGACAGTTACAGGAAAGAAACTTGCTCTCATACAAGCACACAGGTGTTTGCCCTCAGCTATATGTAAGGGACAAGTTCGTGAAGAGATGCTCTGCTGTTCTTCCTCGCTATGACATGTTCCGTTTCGTTTCTCTTGTAGATCGATTGCTAAAGCGTCTTTCTTTGGGCGCCTGTGAAGCGTTTGCCATGGGAGAGAAGTACCATGGCACAGTATTGAGTTCTGCCTATGTCTGCCTCCGATTCTTTACTAGCAGAGCTCCCTTGCATCTATCCACATGAGAAATGCAGGACTGTGCAACTAGGTACATGTGGAACCTTTCCAACAAACAGGCTCTTAAAGAGCTGACAAAGCACAACAGAGCTCAACACGGCCTGACAAACACTGACAGAGCCTGACACAGATAGACAGAGGCTGACAGGGCCCAACAAAGTCCAATAGAGCTTGACAGAGCATGACAGAGCCCGACAAAGCCTGACGAGGCCTGACAGAGCATGACAGGGCTTTACAGAGCCTGAAAAAGCCTGGTAGGCCACAAAGAGCCCAAAGGAGCTTCACACAGCCCTACAGAGCCTAACAGAGCCCGAGAGAGACTGACAGATTGCGACAGAGACCAACAGAGCCTGAAAGGCACTTACAGAGCCCAACGCGGCCCGCCAGGTCCTGACAGAAGCCGTCATAGCCCGACGGAGACTGACAAAGCCCGACAGGGATCAAAAAAGGCCGACGAAGCCCAACACTGCCCAACAATGCTTGACAGGGCCTGACAGAGCCCAACAAATCCTGACAGAGACCTACAAAGCCCGAAAGAGCTTGACAGAGCCTGAAAGGGCCTGAAGGAGCTGACATAGCACAACAGAGCTCAACAAAGCCTGAAAAAGACCGACAGAGCCTGACACGGATAGACAGAGCCTGACAGAGCCCGACAAAGCCTGACAAGGCCTGACAGAGCATGATAGAGCCTAGCAAAGACTGACAAAGCCCAACAGAGCCTGACAGAACCCGACAGAGCCTGAGAGAACCTGACAGGGCCTGACAAAGCCAGACAGAACCTGACAAAGCCGGACAGAGCATGACAGAGTTTTACAGAGCCTGAAAAAGCCTGGTAGGCAGAAAGAGCCCAAAGGAGCTTGACAGAGGCCGACAGAGCCCAAGAGAGGCTGACAGACCTCGACAAAGCCACGCATAGACCGACAAAGCCCGACAGAGACCGACAGAGCCTGACAAAACCTGACAGGGTTTGACAGAGCCCTACAGAGACCGACAGAGCCTGACAAAGCCCAACAGAGCCTGCCAGATCACGACAGAGACAGACAGAGGCCAAAAGGGGCTTATAGAGCCCAACAGGACCCCCCAGGTCCTGACAGAAGCCATCAAAGCCCGACGGAGACCGACAAAGCCCGACAGGGATCAAAAAAGCCCAACAAAGCCCAACACTGCCCAACAACGCTTGGCAGGGCCTGACAGAGCCCAGCAAAACCCAACAGAGCCCGAGCAGGCCCCACAGTCTCAGTCAGAAGCCAACAAGGCTGGATAGAGCCCATCACAACCCAGAAATGCCCTAGAGAGTCCGACAAAACTTGAATATGGCCCGACAGACCACGACAGAGCCCGACAAAGCCTCACAAAGCCCAACAGATCCCGACAGGGCCTGACAGAACCCAACAGGGCTCACAAGAGCCTGAGAGAGCCTGACAAAAACTGACAGAGCCCAACAGACCTGTCAAAGCTTGTCAGAGCCCACCATGGCCTGACAGAGAATGACAGGGCCTGCCAGAGCCCAACAGAGCTTGACAGGGTTCGACAAATCCTGACAGCGTCTGAGAGCGAACGATAGAGCCCAGCAGGACCTGACACAGGCTGACAAAGTGCGACAGACACTAAAAGAGCTCAACAAAGCATTACAGAGCCTGACGGGGCCTGACACAGCTTAACAGAGCCTTACAGATATTGACAGAGCCTGACAGGGCCAGACAGGGCCAGACAGAGTATGAAAGAGCCCAACAGAACCTGACAGGAATTGACAGAGCCCAGCTAAGCCCAACAGTGCCCGACAACTCTGGACAAGGCCCAACAGAGCCCAATAAAGTGCGACACAGCCTGAAAGAGCATGACATGGCCTGAAAGAGCCCCATAGGGCCTGACAGAGCATGACAGGGCCTAACAGAGCCTACCAGAAACTGAGAGAGCCCGCCAGAGCGTGACAGAGCCTGCCAGTGCATGACAGAGCCTGACAAAGCCCGACAGTCCTCGACAAAGCTTGACACAGCCCAACAGAAGCTGAGAAAGCCTGACAGAGCCCGACACAGTCTCACGGGGCCTGACAAAGCCCAACAGCACCTGACAGCGAACGATAGAGCCTGGCAGGGATTGACAGAGGCCGACAAAGCGCAACAGAGCCTGAAAGAGCTCAGCAAAGCATTACAGGGCCTGACACAGCTTGACAGAGCCTTACAGATCCCAACGGAACCTGACAGAGCCCAACAAAGCTTGAAAGAGCCCAGCAGGGCCCAACGGAGCCTGACAGAGCTCCACGATAACCAACAGAGCCCGACAAAACCCCACAGAGCTCTACAAGTCCTGACATGGCCTGACACAGCCCGATAGACCCCGAGGAAGGCCGACAGAGCCTGACAAAGACTGAATAAGGGCAAGAAAGCCCGACAGAGCCCGACAAAGCCTGACAGACCCCAACAGGGATCGAAAGAGCCCGACAAAGCCCAACAGAGCCTGACAGGACCTGACAGAGCCAGCAAGGTCCTGACAGAGCCCCAGAAATCCTCACTGAGCCCAACAGAGCTCGACAAAGATTGACAGAACCCAACAGGGCTTGACAGAGCACGACAGGGCCTGCCACGGCCCGATAGAGCACGACAGTGTCTGACAAGGCTCGACAAAGCCCACAGAACCTGACAGGGACAGAATGAGCCTGACAAAGCCCGACAGAGCCCGACAGGTATTGACAGAGCCCAACTAAGCCCGGCAGTGCCTGACAAAGCTCAACAGGGCCCGGCAGAGCCAGACAAATCCTGACAGAACGCGGCAGAGACCAACAGATCTCCACAAAGCCATACAGAATCAGACAAAACCCAACAGAGCCAGAGAGGGCCTAAAAGAGCCCAACAAATCTGGACAGAGTCCCACATTGCCGAACAGTGCCTGACCGAGTCCGACAAAGCAGATGGAGCAAAGTCGACACAGCAAAGCCTATACTCTTAAGCAGCCGTTCTTTTCTCTAGCAGCTCTTGCTATTATCCTCCATAAGTGTTCCAAAGACTGGATCCCCTTGCGTTGCTTGTATCACGCAATTATTGCCTATTCATTACAATTTGGGCGACTTTTTAACATACAACACATCTACAGTAAGAAAGAGTTGCATAAACGAAGGCTTAGCTTGAAGTTAGTTATTTCACGGTCTTTGCTGACCTCCAGCTTCTTTTCACGAAGCATGCAGTCTGTTGCAGCGGGGCTTCTGAGGGTCTTTTCATGTGTGCGCTGTTCGACCTCTCCACGTTGGCAGCTCTCCTCGGAAGCGCAACTAGTATGCACTAATATAAGTTATCGATGAGTTTCTTACTTACAATACATTAATTTCTAGTCAAACATAAGCTAAGCACCCTGCTTCTATACATCTTCAGCTTCTGTCTCCAGCTTGTCCTGCAGGAGGATCTAAAATTTGAAGAATATCCCTCCGTTTTGCAGGTGGTCCGAAAGCATTTATCATGTCACTGGTTAATGACGGTTTAGCAGCTTCTCTTCATATTGCTTTTGTGTCCACATGCAAGCAGGGGAGAGGTCAGCTACATATATGCAGAAACTCTTCCCCAAACACTCACAGTTGTGCACATGCTACAGCTCTTGTATAAAAAAGGTTCCAAATAAACGCACGTGCATGTACACCCCCACGGACGGTCTCACAAGCGTGTACAAACACAGGACCACGTCCAAAATATTGCATCACTACCATCGTGTATAAACGTATGACCACGTGTATGTCTGTGCAGACTGACAACTTTCTATGCGGACGTTTGATACACGAATGGCTACACGTGCAGCCATATCACACAGGCTCTGCTGTTCCTTCGCTAAGTGACCTCTTTGGAAACGTTTCTCTCCTAGATCTACCGCTCACCTTTTTTCTCGTGTAACTGTGAGAAGTCAGCGCAGGGAAACCGTCTACACCCAACACACTTCAATCGTGCCTTGTTTTTGCTCTGTTGCCTCTACCTAGATGATTTCCCTTTTCTCTGTTCACTCGAGCAGTCGTGATCGTTCTGTTACACACAGGCACAACCAACACACACAGAGTGTCAACAGACACACTCAGTTGAGCTCAACACCAGCGCAGATGCACATTATGCGACGAAATTAACGCACGTGCTCGTTGAGAGAAAGACATGTACTCACATGCCTGTGGAGAGACGGATAGATTCAGCAGGCGCTTACGCGCACAGGCTTCAGGGACACTGTCTCCACACACACTGGGTCAAGTCCGCAGGTGTCCTCGACGTTGAATGTCGTGCCACCACATGGAACTGTGCAAAACTACCAGACAGTTACAGGAAAGAAACTTGCTCTCATACAAGCACACAGGTGTTTGCCCTCAGCTATATGTAAGGGACAAGTTCGTGAAGAGATGCTCTGCTGTTCTTCCTCGCTATGACATGTTCCGTTTCGTTTCTCTTGTAGATCGATTGCTAAAGCGTCTTTCTTTGGGCGCCTGTGAAGCGTTTGCCATGGGAGAGAAGTACCATGGCACAGTATTGAGTTCTGCCTATGTCTGCCTCCGATTCTTTACTAGCAGAGCTCCCTTGCATCTATCCACATGAGAAATGCAGGACTGTGCAACTAGGTACATGTGGAACCTTTCCAACAAACAGGCTCTTAAAGAGCTGACAAAGCACAACAGAGCTCAACACGGCCTGACAAACACTGACAGAGCCTGACACAGATAGACAGAGGCTGACAGGGCCCAACAAAGTCCAATAGAGCTTGACAGAGCATGACAGAGCCCGACAAAGCCTGACGAGGCCTGACAGAGCATGACAGGGCTTTACAGAGCCTGAAAAAGCCTGGTAGGCCACAAAGAGCCCAAAGGAGCTTCACACAGCCCTACAGAGCCTAACAGAGCCCGAGAGAGACTGACAGATTGCGACAGAGACCAACAGAGCCTGAAAGGCACTTACAGAGCCCAACGCGGCCCGCCAGGTCCTGACAGAAGCCGTCATAGCCCGACGGAGACTGACAAAGCCCGACAGGGATCAAAAAAGGCCGACGAAGCCCAACACTGCCCAACAACGCTTGACAGGGCCTGACAGAGCCCAACAAATCCTGACAGAGACCTACAAAGCCCGAAAGAGCTTGACAGAGCCTGAAAGGGCCTGAAGGAGCTGACATAGCACAACAGAGCTCAACAAAGCCTGAAAAAGACCGACAGAGCCTGACACGGATAGACAGAGCCTGACAGAGCCCGACAAAGCCTGACAAGGCCTGACAGAGCATGATAGAGCCTAGCAAAGACTGACAAAGCCCAACAGAGCCTGACAGAACCCGACAGAGCCTGAGAGAACCTGACAGGGCCTGACAAAGCCAGACAGAACCTGACAAAGCCGGACAGAGCATGACAGAGTTTTACAGAGCCTGAAAAAGCCTGGTAGGCAGAAAGAGCCCAAAGGAGCTTGACAGAGGCCGACAGAGCCCAAGAGAGGCTGACAGACCTCGACAAAGCCACGCATAGACCGACAAAGCCCGACAGAGACCGACAGAGCCTGACAAAACCTGACAGGGTTTGACAGAGCCCTACAGAGACCGACAGAGCCTGACAAAGCCCAACAGAGCCTGCCAGATCACGACAGAGACAGACAGAGGCCAAAAGGGGCTTATAGAGCCCAACAGGACCCCCCAGGTCCTGACAGAAGCCATCAAAGCCCGACGGAGACCGACAAAGCCCGACAGGGATCAAAAAAGCCCAACAAAGCCCAACACTGCCCAACAACGCTTGGCAGGGCCTGACAGAGCCCAGCAAAACCCAACAGAGCCCGAGCAGGCCCCACAGTCTCAGTCAGAAGCCAACAAGGCTGGATAGAGCCCATCACAACCCAGAAATGCCCTAGAGAGTCCGACAAAACTTGAATATGGCCCGACAGACCACGACAGAGCCCGACAAAGCCTCACAAAGCCCAACAGATCCCGACAGGGCCTGACAGAACCCAACAGGGCTCACAAGAGCCTGAGAGAGCCTGACAAAAACTGACAGAGCCCAACAGACCTGTCAAAGCTTGTCAGAGCCCACCATGGCCTGACAGAGAATGACAGGGCCTGCCAGAGCCCAACAGAGCTTGACAGGGTTCGACAAATCCTGACAGCGTCTGAGAGCGAACGATAGAGCCCAGCAGGACCTGACACAGGCTGACAAAGTGCGACAGACACTAAAAGAGCTCAACAAAGCATTACAGAGCCTGACGGGGCCTGACACAGCTTAACAGAGCCTTACAGATATTGACAGAGCCTGACAGGGCCAGACAGGGCCAGACAGAGTATGAAAGAGCCCAACAGAACCTGACAGGAATTGACAGAGCCCAGCTAAGCCCAACAGTGCCCGACAACTCTGGACAAGGCCCAACAGAGCCCAATAAAGTGCGACACAGCCTGAAAGAGCATGACATGGCCTGAAAGAGCCCCATAGGGCCTGACAGAGCATGACAGGGCCTAACAGAGCCTACCAGAAACTGAGAGAGCCCGCCAGAGCGTGACAGAGCCTGCCAGTGCATGACAGAGCCTGACAAAGCCCGACAGTCCTCGACAAAGCTTGACACAGCCCAACAGAAGCTGAGAAAGCCTGACAGAGCCCGACACAGTCTCACGGGGCCTGACAAAGCCCAACAGCACCTGACAGCGAACGATAGAGCCTGGCAGGGATTGACAGAGGCCGACAAAGCGCAACAGAGCCTGAAAGAGCTCAGCAAAGCATTACAGGGCCTGACACAGCTTGACAGAGCCTTACAGATCCCAACGGAACCTGACAGAGCCCAACAAAGCTTGAAAGAGCCCAGCAGGGCCCAACGGAGCCTGACAGAGCTCCACGATAACCAACAGAGCCCGACAAAACCCCACAGAGCTCTACAAGTCCTGACATGGCCTGACACAGCCCGATAGACCCCGAGGAAGGCCGACAGAGCCTGACAAAGACTGAATAAGGGCAAGAAAGCCCGACAGAGCCCGACAAAGCCTGACAGACCCCAACAGGGATCGAAAGAGCCCGACAAAGCCCAACAGAGCCTGACAGGACCTGACAGAGCCAGCAAGGTCCTGACAGAGCCCCAGAAATCCTCACTGAGCCCAACAGAGCTCGACAAAGATTGACAGAACCCAACAGGGCTTGACAGAGCACGACAGGGCCTGCCACGGCCCGATAGAGCATGACAGTGTCTGACAAGGCTCGACAAAGCCCACAGAACCTGACAGGGACAGAATGAGCCTGACAAAGCCCGACAGAGCCCGACAGGTATTGACAGAGCCCAACTAAGCCCGGCAGTGCCTGACAAAGCTCAACAGGGCCCGGCAGAGCCAGACAAATCCTGACAGAACGCGGCAGAGACCAACAGATCTCCACAAAGCCATACAGAATCAGACAAAACCCAACAGAGCCAGAGAGGGCCTAAAAGAGCCCAACAAATCTGGACAGAGTCCCACATTGCCGAACAGTGCCTGACCGAGTCCGACAAAGCAGATGGAGCAAAGTCGACACAGCAAAGCCTATACTCTTAAGCAGCCGTTCTTTTCTCTAGCAGCTCTTGCTATTATCCTCCATAAGTGTTCCAAAGACTGGATCCCCTTGCGTTGCTTGTATCACGCAATTATTGCCTATTCATTACAATTTGGGCGACTTTTTAACATACAACACATCTACAGTAAGAAAGAGTTGCATAAACGAAGGCTTAGCTTGAAGTTAGTTATTTCACGGTCTTTGCTGACCTCCAGCTTCTTTTCACGAAGCATGCAGTCTGTTGCAGCGGGGCTTCTGAGGGTCTTTTCATGTGTGCGCTGTTCGACCTCTCCACGTTGGCAGCTCTCCTCGGAAGCGCAACTAGTATGCACTAATATAAGTTATCGATGAGTTTCTTACTTACAATACATTAATTTCTAGTCAAACATAAGCTAAGCACCCTGCTTCTATACATCTTCAGCTTCTGTCTCCAGCTTGTCCTGCAGGAGGATCTAAAATTTGAAGAATATCCCTCCGTTTTGCAGGTGGTCCGAAAGCATTTATCATGTCACTGGTTAATGACGGTTTAGCAGCTTCTCTTCATATTGCTTTTGTGTCCACATGCAAGCAGGGGAGAGGTCAGCTACATATATGCAGAAACTCTTCCCCAAACACTCACAGTTGTGCACATGCTACAGCTCTTGTATAAAAAAGGTTCCAAATAAACGCACGTGCATGTACACCCCCACGGACGGTCTCACAAGCGTGTACAAACACAGGACCACGTCCAAAATATTGCATCACTACCATCGTGTATAAACGTATGACCACGTGTATGTCTGTGCAGACTGACAACTTTCTATGCGGACGTTTGATACACGAATGGCTACACGTGCAGCCATATCACACAGGCTCTGCTGTTCCTTCGCTAAGTGACCTCTTTGGAAACGTTTCTCTCCTAGATCTACCGCTCACCTTTTTTCTCGTGTAACTGTGAGAAGTCAGCGCAGGGAAACCGTCTACACCCAACACACTTCAATCGTGCCTTGTTTTTGCTCTGTTGCCTCTACCTAGATGATTTCCCTTTTCTCTGTTCACTCGAGCAGTCGTGATCGTTCTGTTACACACAGGCACAACCAACACACACAGAGTGTCAACAGACACACTCAGTTGAGCTCAACACCAGCGCAGATGCACATTATGCGACGAAATTAACGCACGTGCTCGTTGAGAGAAAGACATGTACTCACATGCCTGTGGAGAGACGGATAGATTCAGCAGGCGCTTACGCGCACAGGCTTCAGGGACACTGTCTCCACACACACTGGGTCAAGTCCGCAGGTGTCCTCGACGTTGAATGTCGTGCCACCACATGGAACTGTGCAAAACTACCAGACAGTTACAGGAAAGAAACTTGCTCTCATACAAGCACACAGGTGTTTGCCCTCAGCTATATGTAAGGGACAAGTTCGTGAAGAGATGCTCTGCTGTTCTTCCTCGCTATGACATGTTCCGTTTCGTTTCTCTTGTAGATCGATTGCTAAAGCGTCTTTCTTTGGGCGCCTGTGAAGCGTTTGCCATGGGAGAGAAGTACCATGGCACAGTATTGAGTTCTGCCTATGTCTGCCTCCGATTCTTTACTAGCAGAGCTCCCTTGCATCTATCCACATGAGAAATGCAGGACTGTGCAACTAGGTACATGTGGAACCTTTCCAACAAACAGGCTCTTAAAGAGCTGACAAAGCACAACAGAGCTCAACACGGCCTGACAAACACTGACAGAGCCTGACACAGATAGACAGAGGCTGACAGGGCCCAACAAAGTCCAATAGAGCTTGACAGAGCATGACAGAGCCCGACAAAGCCTGACGAGGCCTGACAGAGCATGACAGGGCTTTACAGAGCCTGAAAAAGCCTGGTAGGCCACAAAGAGCCCAAAGGAGCTTCACACAGCCCTACAGAGCCTAACAGAGCCCGAGAGAGACTGACAGATTGCGACAGAGACCAACAGAGCCTGAAAGGCACTTACAGAGCCCAACGCGGCCCGCCAGGTCCTGACAGAAGCCGTCATAGCCCGACGGAGACTGACAAAGCCCGACAGGGATCAAAAAAGGCCGACGAAGCCCAACACTGCCCAACAACGCTTGACAGGGCCTGACAGAGCCCAACAAATCCTGACAGAGACCTACAAAGCCCGAAAGAGCTTGACAGAGCCTGAAAGGGCCTGAAGGAGCTGACATAGCACAACAGAGCTCAACAAAGCCTGAAAAAGACCGACAGAGCCTGACACGGATAGACAGAGCCTGACAGAGCCCGACAAAGCCTGACAAGGCCTGACAGAGCATGATAGAGCCTAGCAAAGACTGACAAAGCCCAACAGAGCCTGACAGAACCCGACAGAGCCTGAGAGAACCTGACAGGGCCTGACAAAGCCAGACAGAACCTGACAAAGCCGGACAGAGCATGACAGAGTTTTACAGAGCCTGAAAAAGCCTGGTAGGCAGAAAGAGCCCAAAGGAGCTTGACAGAGGCCGACAGAGCCCAAGAGAGGCTGACAGACCTCGACAAAGCCACGCATAGACCGACAAAGCCCGACAGAGACCGACAGAGCCTGACAAAACCTGACAGGGTTTGACAGAGCCCTACAGAGACCGACAGAGCCTGACAAAGCCCAACAGAGCCTGCCAGATCACGACAGAGACAGACAGAGGCCAAAAGGGGCTTGCAGAGCCCAACAGGACCCCCCAGGTCCTGACAGAAGCCGTCAAAGCCCGACGGAGACCGACAAAGCCCGACAGGGATCAAAAAAGCCCAACAAAGCCCAACACTGCCCAACAACGCTTGGCAGGGCCTGACAGAGCCCAGCAAAACCCAACAGAGCCCGAGCAGGCCCCACAGTCTCAGTCGGAAGCCAACAAGGCTGGATAGAGCCCATCACAACCCAGAAATGCCCTAGAGAGTCCGACAAAACTTGAATATGGCCCGACAGACCACGACAGAGCCCGACAAAGCCTCACAAAGCCCAACAGATCCCGACAGGGCCTGACAGAACCCAACAGGGCTCACAAGAGCCTGAGAGAGCCTGACAAAAACTGACAGAGCCCAACAGACCTGTCAAAGCTTGTCAGAGCCCACCATGGCCTGACAGAGAATGACAGGGCCTGCCAGAGCCCAACAGAGCTTGACAGGGTTCGACAAATCCTGACAGCGTCTGAGAGCGAACGATAGAGCCCAGCAGGACCTGACACAGGCTGACAAAGTGCGACAGACACTAAAAGAGCTCAACAAAGCATTACAGAGCCTGACGGGGCCTGACACAGCTTAACAGAGCCTTACAGATATTGACAGAGCCTGACAGGGCCAGACAGGGCCAGACAGAGTATGAAAGAGCCCAACAGAACCTGACAGGAATTGACAGAGCCCAGCTAAGCCCAACAGTGCCCGACAACTCTGGACAAGGCCCAACAGAGCCCAATAAAGTGCGACACAGCCTGAAAGAGCATGACATGGCCTGAAAGAGCCCCATAGGGCCTGACAGAGCATGACAGGGCCTAACAGAGCCTACCAGAAACTGAGAGAGCCCGCCAGAGCGTGACAGAGCCTGCCAGTGCATGACAGAGCCTGACAAAGCCCGACAGTCCTCGACAAAGCTTGACACAGCCCAACAGAAGCTGAGAAAGCCTGACAGAGCCCGACACAGTCTCACGGGGCCTGACAAAGCCCAACAGCACCTGACAGCGAACGATAGAGCCTGGCAGGGATTGACAGAGGCCGACAAAGCGCAACAGAGCCTGAAAGAGCTCAGCAAAGCATTACAGGGCCTGACACAGCTTGACAGAGCCTTACAGATCCCAACGGAACCTGACAGAGCCCAACAAAGCTTGAAAGAGCCCAGCAGGGCCCAACGGAGCCTGACAGAGCTCCACGATAACCAACAGAGCCCGACAAAACCCCACAGAGCTCTACAAGTCCTGACATGGCCTGACACAGCCCGATAGACCCCGAGGAAGGCCGACAGAGCCTGACAAAGACTGAATAAGGGCAAGAAAGCCCGACAGAGCCCGACAAAGCCTGACAGACCCCAACAGGGATCGAAAGAGCCCGACAAAGCCCAACAGAGCCTGACAGGACCTGACAGAGCCAGCAAGGTCCTGACAGAGCCCCAGAAATCCTCACTGAGCCCAACAGAGCTCGACAAAGATTGACAGAACCCAACAGGGCTTGACAGAGCACGACAGGGCCTGCCACGGCCCGATAGAGCACGACAGTGTCTGACAAGGCTCGACAAAGCCCACAGAACCTGACAGGGACAGAATGAGCCTGACAAAGCCCGACAGAGCCCGACAGGTATTGACAGAGCCCAACTAAGCCCGGCAGTGCCTGACAAAGCTCAACAGGGCCCGGCAGAGCCAGACAAATCCTGACAGAACGCGGCAGAGACCAACAGATCTCCACAAAGCCATACAGAATCAGACAAAACCCAACAGAGCCAGAGAGGGCCTAAAAGAGCCCAACAAATCTGGACAGAGTCCCACATTGCCGAACAGTGCCTGACCGAGTCCGACAAAGCAGATGGAGCAAAGTCGACACAGCAAAGCCTATACTCTTAAGCAGCCGTTCTTTTCTCTAGCAGCTCTTGCTATTATCCTCCATAAGTGTTCCAAAGACTGGATCCCCTTGCGTTGCTTGTATCACGCAATTATTGCCTATTCATTACAATTTGGGCGACTTTTTAACATACAACACATCTACAGTAAGAAAGAGTTGCATAAACGAAGGCTTAGCTTGAAGTTAGTTATTTCACGGTCTTTGCTGACCTCCAGCTTCTTTTCACGAAGCATGCAGTCTGTTGCAGCGGGGCTTCTGAGGGTCTTTTCATGTGTGCGCTGTTCGACCTCTCCACGTTGGCAGCTCTCCTCGGAAGCGCAACTAGTATGCACTAATATAAGTTATCGATGAGTTTCTTACTTACAATACATTAATTTCTAGTCAAACATAAGCTAAGCACCCTGCTTCTATACATCTTCAGCTTCTGTCTCCAGCTTGTCCTGCAGGAGGATCTAAAATTTGAAGAATATCCCTCCGTTTTGCAGGTGGTCCGAAAGCATTTATCATGTCACTGGTTAATGACGGTTTAGCAGCTTCTCTTCATATTGCTTTTGTGTCCACATGCAAGCAGGGGAGAGGTCAGCTACATATATGCAGAAACTCTTCCCCAAACACTCACAGTTGTGCACATGCTACAGCTCTTGTATAAAAAAGGTTCCAAATAAACGCACGTGCATGTACACCCCCACGGACGGTCTCACAAGCATGTACAAACACAGGACCACGTCCAAAATATTGCATCACTACCATCGTGTATAAACGTATGACCACGTGTATGTCTGTGCAGACTGACAACTTTCTATGCGGACGTTTGATACACGAATGGCTACACGTGCAGCCATATCACACAGGCTCTGCTGTTCCTTCGCTAAGTGACCTCTTTGGAAACGTTTCTCTCCTAGATCTACCGCTCACCTTTTTTCTCGTGTAACTGTGAGAAGTCAGCGCAGGGAAACCGTCTACACCCAACACACTTCAATCGTGCCTTGTTTTTGCTCTGTTGCCTCTACCTAGATGATTTCCCTTTTCTCTGTTCACTCGAGCAGTCGTGATCGTTCTGTTACACACAGGCACAACCAACACACACAGAGTGTCAACAGACACACTCAGTTGAGCTCAACACCAGCGCAGATGCACATTATGCGACGAAATTAACGCACGTGCTCGTTGAGAGAAAGACATGTACTCACATGCCTGTGGAGAGACGGATAGATTCAGCAGGCGCTTACGCGCACAGGCTTCAGGGACACTGTCTCCACACACACTGGGTCAAGTCCGCAGGTGTCCTCGACGTTGAATGTCGTGCCACCACATGGAACTGTGCAAAACTACCAGACAGTTACAGGAAAGAAACTTGCTCTCATACAAGCACACAGGTGTTTGCCCTCAGCTATATGTAAGGGACAAGTTCGTGAAGAGATGCTCTGCTGTTCTTCCTCGCTATGACATGTTCCGTTTCGTTTCTCTTGTAGATCGATTGCTAAAGCGTCTTTCTTTGGGCGCCTGTGAAGCGTTTGCCATGGGAGAGAAGTACCATGGCACAGTATTGAGTTCTGCCTATGTCTGCCTCCGATTCTTTACTAGCAGAGCTCCCTTGCATCTATCCACATGAGAAATGCAGGACTGTGCAACTAGGTACATGTGGAACCTTTCCAACAAACAGGCTCTTAAAGAGCTGACAAAGCACAACAGAGCTCAACACGGCCTGACAAACACTGACAGAGCCTGACACAGATAGACAGAGGCTGACAGGGCCCAACAAAGTCCAATAGAGCTTGACAGAGCATGACAGAGCCCGACAAAGCCTGACGAGGCCTGACAGAGCATGACAGGACTTTACAGAGCCTGAAAAAGCCTGGTAGGCCACAAAGAGCCCAAAGGAGCTTCACACAGCCCTACAGAGCCTAACAGAGCCCGAGAGAGACTGACAGATTGCGACAGAGACCAACAGAGCCTGAAAGGCACTTACAGAGCCCAACGCGGCCCGCCAGGTCCTGACAGAAGCCGTCATAGCCCGACGGAGACTGACAAAGCCCGACAGGGATCAAAAAAGGCCGACGAAGCCCAACACTGCCCAACAACGCTTGACAGGGCCTGACAGAGCCCAACAAATCCTGACAGAGACCTACAAAGCCCGAAAGAGCTTGACAGAGCCTGAAAGGGCCTGAAGGAGCTGACATAGCACAACAGAGCTCAACAAAGCCTGAAAAAGACCGACAGAGCCTGACACGGATAGACAGAGCCTGACAGAGCCCGACAAAGCCTGACAAGGCCTGACAGAGCATGATAGAGCCTAGCAAAGACTGACAAAGCCCAACAGAGCCTGACAGAACCCGACAGAGCCTGAGAGAACCTGACAGGGCCTGACAAAGCCAGACAGAACCTGACAAAGCCGGACAGAGCATGACAGAGTTTTACAGAGCCTGAAAAAGCCTGGTAGGCAGAAAGAGCCCAAAGGAGCTTGACAGAGGCCGACAGAGCCCAAGAGAGGCTGACAGACCTCGACAAAGCCACGCATAGACCGACAAAGCCCGACAGAGACCGACAGAGCCTGACAAAACCTGACAGGGTTTGACAGAGCCCTACAGAGACCGACAGAGCCTGACAAAGCCCAACAGAGCCTGCCAGATCACGACAGAGACAGACAGAGGCCAAAAGGGGCTTGCAGAGCCCAACAGGACCCCCCAGGTCCTGACAGAAGCCGTCAAAGCCCGACGGAGACCGACAAAGCCCGACAGGGATCAAAAAAGCCCAACAAAGCCCAACACTGCCCAACAACGCTTGGCAGGGCCTGACAGAGCCCAGCAAAACCCAACAGAGCCCGAGCAGGCCCCACAGTCTCAGTCAGAAGCCAACAAGGCTGGATAGAGCCCATCACAACCCAGAAATGCCCTAGAGAGTCCGACAAAACTTGAATATGGCCCGACAGACCACGACAGAGCCCGACAAAGCCTCACAAAGCCCAACAGATCCCGACAGGGCCTGACAGAACCCAACAGGGCTCACAAGAGCCTGAGAGAGCCTGACAAAAACTGACAGAGCCCAACAGACCTGTCAAAGCTTGTCAGAGCCCACCATGGCCTGACAGAGAATGACAGGGCCTGCCAGAGCCCAACAGAGCTTGACAGGGTTCGACAAATCCTGACAGCGTCTGAGAGCGAACGATAGAGCCCAGCAGGACCTGACACAGGCTGACAAAGTGCGACAGACACTAAAAGAGCTCAACAAAGCATTACAGAGCCTGACGGGGCCTGACACAGCTTAACAGAGCCTTACAGATATTGACAGAGCCTGACAGGGCCAGACAGGGCCAGACAGAGTATGAAAGAGCCCAACAGAACCTGACAGGAATTGACAGAGCCCAGCTAAGCCCAACAGTGCCCGACAACTCTGGACAAGGCCCAACAGAGCCCAATAAAGTGCGACACAGCCTGAAAGAGCATGACATGGCCTGAAAGAGCCCCATAGGGCCTGACAGAGCATGACAGGGCCTAACAGAGCCTACCAGAAACTGAGAGAGCCCGCCAGAGCGTGACAGAGCCTGCCAGTGCATGACAGAGCCTGACAAAGCCCGACAGTCCTCGACAAAGCTTGACACAGCCCAACAGAAGCTGAGAAAGCCTGACAGAGCCCGACACAGTCTCACGGGGCCTGACAAAGCCCAACAGCACCTGACAGCGAACGATAGAGCCTGGCAGGGATTGACAGAGGCCGACAAAGCGCAACAGAGCCTGAAAGAGCTCAGCAAAGCATTACAGGGCCTGACACAGCTTGACAGAGCCTTACAGATCCCAACGGAACCTGACAGAGCCCAACAAAGCTTGAAAGAGCCCAGCAGGGCCCAACGGAGCCTGACAGAGCTCCACGATAACCAACAGAGCCCGACAAAACCCCACAGAGCTCTACAAGTCCTGACATGGCCTGACACAGCCCGATAGACCCCGAGGAAGGCCGACAGAGCCTGACAAAGACTGAATAAGGGCAAGAAAGCCCGACAGAGCCCGACAAAGCCTGACAGACCCCAACAGGGATCGAAAGAGCCCGACAAAGCCCAACAGAGCCTGACAGGACCTGACAGAGCCAGCAAGGTCCTGACAGAGCCCCAGAAATCCTCACTGAGCCCAACAGAGCTCGACAAAGATTGACAGAACCCAACAGGGCTTGACAGAGCACGACAGGGCCTGCCACGGCCCGATAGAGCACGACAGTGTCTGACAAGGCTCGACAAAGCCCACAGAACCTGACAGGGACAGAATGAGCCTGACAAAGCCCGACAGAACCCGACAGGTATTGACAGAGCCCAACTAAGCCCGGCAGTGCCTGACAAAGCTCAACAGGGCCCGGCAGAGCCAGACAAATCCTGACAGAACCCGGCAGAGACCAACAGATCTCCACAAAGCCATACAGAATCAGACAAAACCCAACAGAGCCAGAGAGGGCCTAAAAGAGCCCAACAAATCTGGACAGAGTCCCACATTGCCGAACAGTGCCTGACCGAGTCCGACAAAGCAGATGGAGCAAAGTCGACACAGCAAAGCCTATACTCTTAAGCAGCCGTTCTTTTCTCTAGCAGCTCTTGCTATTATCCTCCATAAGTGTTCCAAAGACTGGATCCCCTTGCGTTGCTTGTATCACGCAATTATTGCCTATTCATTACAATTTGGGCGACTTTTTAACATACAACACATCTACAGTAAGAAAGAGTTGCATAAACGAAGGCTTAGCTTGAAGTTAGTTATTTCACGGTCTTTGCTGACCTCCAGCTTCTTTTCACGAAGCATGCGGTCTGTTGCAGCGGGGCTTCTGACGGTCTTTTCATGTGTGCGCTGTTCGACCTCTCCACGTTGGCAGCTCTCCTCGGAAGCGCAACTAGTATGCACTAATATAAGTTATCGATGAGTTTCTTACTTACAATACATTAATTTCTAGTCAAACATAAGCTAAGCACCCTGCTTCTATACATCTTCAGCTTCTGTCTCCAGCTTGTCCTGCAGGAGGATCTAAAATTTGAAGAATATCCCTCCGTTTTGCAGGTGGTCCGAAAGCATTTATCATGTCACTGGTTAATGACGGTTTAGCAGCTTCTCTTCATATTGCTTTTGTGTCCACATGCAAGCAGGGGAGAGGTCAGCTACATATATGCAGAAACTCTTCCCCAAACACTCACAGTTGTGCACATGCTACAGCTCTTGTATAAAAAAGGTTCCAAATAAACGCACGTGCATGTACACCCCCACGGACGGTCTCACAAGCGTGTACAAACACAGGACCACGTCCAAAATATTGCATCACTACCATCGTGTATAAACGTATGACCACGTGTATGTCTGTGCAGACTGACAACTTTCTATGCGGACGTTTGATACACGAATGGCTACACGTGCAGCCATATCACACAGGCTCTGCTGTTCCTTCGCTAAGTGACCTCTTTGGAAACGTTTCTCTCCTAGATCTACCGCTCACCTTTTTTCTCGTGTAACTGTGAGAAGTCAGCGCAGGGAAACCGTCTACACCCAACACACTTCAATCGTGCCTTGTTTTTGCTCTGTTGCCTCTACCTAGATGATTTCCCTTTTCTCTGTTCACTCGAGCAGTCGTGATCGTTCTGTTACACACAGGCACAACCAACACACACAGAGTGTCAACAGACACACTCAGTTGAGCTCAACACCAGCGCAGATGCACATTATGCGACGAAATTAACGCACGTGCTCGTTGAGAGAAAGACATGTACTCACATGCCTGTGGAGAGACGGATAGATTCAGCAGGCGCTTACGCGCACAGGCTTCAGGGACACTGTCTCCACACACACTGGGTCAAGTCCGCAGGTGTCCTCGACGTTGAATGTCGTGCCACCACATGGAACTGTGCAAAACTACCAGACAGTTACAGGAAAGAAACTTGCTCTCATACAAGCACACAGGTGTTTGCCCTCAGCTATATGTAAGGGACAAGTTCGTGAAGAGATGCTCTGCTGTTCTTCCTCGCTATGACATGTTCCGTTTCGTTTCTCTTGTAGATCGATTGCTAAAGCGTCTTTCTTTGGGCGCCTGTGAAGCGTTTGCCATGGGAGAGAAGTACCATGGCACAGTATTGAGTTCTGCCTATGTCTGCCTCCGATTCTTTACTAGCAGAGCTCCCTTGCATCTATCCACATGAGAAATGCAGGACTGTGCAACTAGGTACATGTGGAACCTTTCCAACAAACAGGCTCTTAAAGAGCTGACAAAGCACAACAGAGCTCAACACGGCCTGACAAACACTGACAGAGCCTGACACAGATAGACAGAGGCTGACAGGGCCCAACAAAGTCCAATAGAGCTTGACAGAGCATGACAGAGCCCGACAAAGCCTGACGAGGCCTGACAGAGCATGACAGGGCTTTACAGAGCCTGAAAAAGCCTGGTAGGCCACAAAGAGCCCAAAGGAGCTTCACACAGCCCTACAGAGCCTAACAGAGCCCGAGAGAGACTGACAGATTGCGACAGAGACCAACAGAGCCTGAAAGGCACTTACAGAGCCCAACGCGGCCCGCCAGGTCCTGACAGAAGCCGTCATAGCCCGACGGAGACTGACAAAGCCCGACAGGGATCAAAAAAGGCCGACGAAGCCCAACACTGCCCAACAACGCTTGACAGGGCCTGACAGAGCCCAACAAATCCTGACAGAGACCTACAAAGCCCGAAAGAGCTTGACAGAGCCTGAAAGGGCCTGAAGGAGCTGACATAGCACAACAGAGCTCAACAAAGCCTGAAAAAGACCGACAGAGCCTGACACGGATAGACAGAGCCTGACAGAGCCCGACAAAGCCTGACAAGGCCTGACAGAGCATGATAGAGCCTAGCAAAGACTGACAAAGCCCAACAGAGCCTGACAGAACCCGACAGAGCCTGAGAGAACCTGACAGGGCCTGACAAAGCCAGACAGAACCTGACAAAGCCGGACAGAGCATGACAGAGTTTTACAGAGCCTGAAAAAGCCTGGTAGGCAGAAAGAGCCCAAAGGAGCTTGACAGAGGCCGACAGAGCCCAAGAGAGGCTGACAGACCTCGACAAAGCCACGCATAGACCGACAAAGCCCGACAGAGACCGACAGAGCCTGACAAAACCTGACAGGGTTTGACAGAGCCCTACAGAGACCGACAGAGCCTGACAAAGCCCAACAGAGCCTGCCAGATCACGACAGAGACAGACAGAGGCCAAAAGGGGCTTGCAGAGCCCAACAGGACCCCCCAGGTCCTGACAGAAGCCGTCAAAGCCCGACGGAGACCGACAAAGCCCGACAGGGATCAAAAAAGCCCAACAAAGCCCAACACTGCCCAACAACGCTTGGCAGGGCCTGACAGAGCCCAGCAAAACCCAACAGAGCCCGAGCAGGCCCCACAGTCTCAGTCAGAAGCCAACAAGGCTGGATAGAGCCCATCACAACCCAGAAATGCCCTAGAGAGTCCGACAAAACTTGAATATGGCCCGACAGACCACGACAGAGCCCGACAAAGCCTCACAAAGCCCAACAGATCCCGACAGGGCCTGACAGAACCCAACAGGGCTCACAAGAGCCTGAGAGAGCCTGACAAAAACTGACAGAGCCCAACAGACCTGTCAAAGCTTGTCAGAGCCCACCATGGCCTGACAGAGAATGACAGGGCCTGCCAGAGCCCAACAGAGCTTGACAGGGTTCGACAAATCCTGACAGCGTCTGAGAGCGAACGATAGAGCCCAGCAGGACCTGACACAGGCTGACAAAGTGCGACAGACACTAAAAGAGCTCAACAAAGCATTACAGAGCCTGACGGGGCCTGACACAGCTTAACAGAGCCTTACAGATATTGACAGAGCCTGACAGGGCCAGACAGGGCCAGACAGAGTATGAAAGAGCCCAACAGAACCTGACAGGAATTGACAGAGCCCAGCTAAGCCCAACAGTGCCCGACAACTCTGGACAAGGCCCAACAGAGCCCAATAAAGTGCGACACAGCCTGAAAGAGCATGACATGGCCTGAAAGAGCCCCATAGGGCCTGACAGAGCATGACAGGGCCTAACAGAGCCTACCAGAAACTGAGAGAGCCCGCCAGAGCGTGACAGAGCCTGCCAGTGCATGACAGAGCCTGACAAAGCCCGACAGTCCTCGACAAAGCTTGACACAGCCCAACAGAAGCTGAGAAAGCCTGACAGAGCCCGACACAGTCTCACGGGGCCTGACAAAGCCCAACAGCACCTGACAGCGAACGATAGAGCCTGGCAGGGATTGACAGAGGCCGACAAAGCGCAACAGAGCCTGAAAGAGCTCAGCAAAGCATTACAGGGCCTGACACAGCTTGACAGAGCCTTACAGATCCCAACGGAACCTGACAGAGCCCAACAAAGCTTGAAAGAGCCCAGCAGGGCCCAACGGAGCCTGACAGAGCTCCACGATAACCAACAGAGCCCGACAAAACCCCACAGAGCTCTACAAGTCCTGACATGGCCTGACACAGCCCGATAGACCCCGAGGAAGGCCGACAGAGCCTGACAAAGACTGAATAAGGGCAAGAAAGCCCGACAGAGCCCGACAAAGCCTGACAGACCCCAACAGGGATCGAAAGAGCCCGACAAAGCCCAACAGAGCCTGACAGGACCTGACAGAGCCAGCAAGGTCCTGACAGAGCCCCAGAAATCCTCACCGAGCCCAACAGAGCTCGACAAAGATTGACAGAACCCAACAGGGCTTGACAGAGCACGACAGGGCCTGCCACGGCCCGATAGAGCACGACAGTGTCTGACAAGGCTCGACAAAGCCCACAGAACCTGACAGGGACAGAATGAGCCTGACAAAGCCCGACAGAGCCCGACAGGTATTGACAGAGCCCAACTAAGCCCGGCAGTGCCTGACAAAGCTCAACAGGGCCCGGCAGAGCCAGACAAATCCTGACAGAACCCGGCAGAGACCAACAGATCTCCACAAAGCCATACAGAATCAGACAAAACCCAACAGAGCCAGAGAGGGCCTAAAAGAGCCCAACAAATCTGGACAGAGTCCCACATTGCCGAACAGTGCCTGACCGAGTCCGACAAAGCAGATGGAGCAAAGTCGACACAGCAAAGCCTATACTCTTAAGCAGCCGTTCTTTTCTCTAGCAGCTCTTGCTATTATCCTCCATAAGTGTTCCAAAGACTGGATCCCCTTGCGTTGCTTGTATCACGCAATTATTGCCTATTCATTACAATTTGGGCGACTTTTTAACATACAACACATCTACAGTAAGAAAGAGTTGCATAAACGAAGGCTTAGCTTGAAGTTAGTTATTTCACGGTCTTTGCTGACCTCCAGCTTCTTTTCACGAAGCATGCAGTCTGTTGCAGTGGGGCTTCTGAGGGTCTTTTCATGTGTGCGCTGTTCGACCTCTCCACGTTGGCAGCTCTCCTCGGAAGCGCAACTAGTATGCACTAATATAAGTTATCGATGAGTTTCTTACTTACAATACATTAATTTCTAGTCAAACATAAGCTAAGCACCCTGCTTCTATACATCTTCAGCTTCTGTCTCCAGCTTGTCCTGCAGGAGGATCTAAAATTTGAAGAATATCCCTCCGTTTTGCAGGTGGTCCGAAAGCATTTATCATGTCACTGGTTAATGACGGTTTAGCAGCTTCTCTTCATATTGCTTTTGTGTCCACATGCAAGCAGGGGAGAGGTCAGCTACATATATGCAGAAACTCTTCCCCAAACACTCACAGTTGTGCACATGCTACAGCTCTTGTATAAAAAAGGTTCCAAATAAACGCACGTGCATGTACACCCCCACGGACGGTCTCACAAGCGTGTACAAACACAGGACCACGTCCAAAATATTGCATCACTACCATCGTGTATAAACGTATGACCACGTGTATGTCTGTGCAGACTGACAACTTTCTATGCGGACGTTTGATACACGAATGGCTACACGTGCAGCCATATCACACAGGCTCTGCTGTTCCTTCGCTAAGTGACCTCTTTGGAAACGTTTCTCTCCTAGATCTACCGCTCACCTTTTTTCTCGTGTAACTGTGAGAAGTCAGCGCAGGGAAACCGTCTACACCCAACACACTTCAATCGTGCCTTGTTTTTGCTCTGTTGCCTCTACCTAGATGATTTCCCTTTTCTCTGTTCACTCGAGCAGTCGTGATCGTTCTGTTACACACAGGCACAACCAACACACACAGAGTGTCAACAGACACACTCAGTTGAGCTCAACACCAGCGCAGATGCACATTATGCGACGAAATTAACGCACGTGCTCGTTGAGAGAAAGACATGTACTCACATGCCTGTGGAGAGACGGATAGATTCAGCAGGCGCTTACGCGCACAGGCTTCAGGGACACTGTCTCCACACACACTGGGTCAAGTCCGCAGGTGTCCTCGACGTTGAATGTCGTGCCACCACATGGAACTGTGCAAAACTACCAGACAGTTACAGGAAAGAAACTTGCTCTCATACAAGCACACAGGTGTTTGCCCTCAGCTATATGTAAGGGACAAGTTCGTGAAGAGATGCTCTGCTGTTCTTCCTCGCTATGACATGTTCCGTTTCGTTTCTCTTGTAGATCGATTGCTAAAGCGTCTTTCTTTGGGCGCCTGTGAAGCGTTTGCCATGGGAGAGAAGTACCATGGCACAGTATTGAGTTCTGCCTATGTCTGCCTCCGATTCTTTACTAGCAGAGCTCCCTTGCATCTATCCACATGAGAAATGCAGGACTGTGCAACTAGGTACATGTGGAACCTTTCCAACAAACAGGCTCTTAAAGAGCTGACAAAGCACAACAGAGCTCAACACGGCCTGACAAACACTGACAGTGCCTGACACAGATAGACAGAGGCTGACAGGGCCCAACAAAGTCCAATAGAGCTTGACAGAGCATGACAGGGCTTTACAGAGCCTGAAAAAGCCTGGTAGGCCACAAAGAGCCCAAAGGAGCTTCACACAGCCCTACAGAGCCTAACAGAGCCCGAGAGAGACTGACAGATTGCGACAGAGACCAACAGAGCCTGAAAGGCACTTACAGAGCCCAACGCAGCCCGCCAGGTCCTGACAGAAGCCGTCATAGCCCGACGGAGACTGACAAAGCCCGACAGGGATCAAAAAAGGCCGACGAAGCCCAACACTGCCCAACAACGCTTGACAGGGCCTGACAGAGCCCAACAAATCCTGACAGAGACCTACAAAGCCCGAAAGAGCTTGACAGAGCCTGAAAGGGCCTGAAGGAGCTGACATAGCACAACAGAGCTCAACAAAGCCTGAAAAAGACCGACAGAGCCCGACACGGATAGACAGAGCCTGACAGAGCCCGACAAAGCCTGACAAGGCCTGACAGAGCATGATAGAGCCCAGCAAAGACCGACAAAGCCCAACAGAGCCTGACAGAACCCGACAGAGCCTGAGAGAACCTGACAGGGCCTGACAAAGCCAGACAGAACCTGACAAAGCCGGACAGAGCATGACAGAGTTTTACAGAGCCTGAAAAAGCCTGGTAGGCAGAAAGAGCCCAAAGGAGCTTGACAGAGGCCGACAGAGCCCAAGAGAGGCTGACAGACCTCGACAAAGCCACGCATAGACTGACAAAGGCCGACAGAGACCGACAGAGCCTGACAAAGCCCAACAGAGCCTGCCAGATCACGACAGAGACAGACAGAGGCCAAAAGGGGCTTGCAGAGCCCAACAGGACCCCCCAGGTCCTGACAGAAGCCGTCAAAGCCCGACGGAGACCGACAAAGCCCGACAGGGATCAAAAAAGCCCAACAAAGCCCAACACTGCCCAACAACGCTTGGCAGGGCCTGACAGAGCCCAGCAAAACCCAACAGAGCCCGAGCAGGCCCCACAGTCTCAGTCAGAAGCCAACAAGGCTGGATAGAGCCCATCACAACCCAAAAATGCCCTAGAGAGTCCGACAAAACTTGAATATGGCCCGACAGACCACGACAGAGCCCGACAAAGCCTCACAAAGCCCAACAGATCCCGACAGGGCCTGACAGAACCCAACAGGGCTCACAAGAGCCTGAGAGAGCCTGACAAAAACTGACAGAGCCCAACAGACCTGTCAAAGCTTGTCAGAGCCCACCATGGCCTGACAGAGAATGACAGGGCCTGCCAGAGCCCAACAGAGCTTGACAGGGTTCGACAAATCCTGACAGCGTCTGAGAGCGAACGATAGAGCCCAGCAGGACCTGACACAGGCTGACAAAGTGCGACAGACACTAAAAGAGCTCAACAAAGCATTACAGAGCCTGACGGGGCCTGACACAGCTTAGCAGAGCCTTACGGATATTGACAGAGCCTGACAGGGCCAGACAGGGCCAGACAGAGTATGAAAGAGCCCAACAGAACCTGACAGGAATTGACAGAGCCCAGCTAAGCCCGACAGTGCCCGACAACTCTGGACAAGGCCCAACAGAGCCCAATAAAGTGCGACACAGCCTGAAAGAGCATGACATGGCCTGAAAGAGCCCCATAGGGCCTGACAGAGCACGACAGGGCCTAACAGAGCCTACCAGAAACTGAGAGAGCCCGCCAGAGCGTGACAGAGCCTGCCAGTGCATGACAGAGCCTGACAAAGCCCGACAGTCCTCGACAAAGCTTGACACAGCCCAACAGAAGCTGAGAAAGCCTGACAGAGCCCGACACAGTCTCACGGGGCCTGACAAAGCCCAACAGCACCTGACAGCGAACGATAGAGCCTGGCAGGGATTGACAGAGGCCGACAAAGCGCAACAGAGCCTGAAAGAGCTCAGCAAAGCATTACAGGGCCTGACACAGCTTGACAGAACCTTACAGATCCCAACGGAACCTGACAGAGCCCAACAAAGCTTGAAAGAGCCCAGCAGGGCCCAACGGAGCCCGACAGAGCTCCACAATAACCAACAGAGCCCGACAAAACCCCACAGAGCTCTACAAGTCCTGACATGGCCTGACACAGCCCGATAGACCCCGAGGAAGGCCGACAGAGCCTGACAAAGACTGAATAAGGGCAAGAAAGCCCGACAGAGCCCGACAAAGCCTGACAGACCCCAACAGGGATCGAAAGAGCCCGACAAAGCCCAACAGAGCCTGACAGGACCTGACAGAGCCAGCAAGGTCCTGACAGAGCCCCAGAAATCCTCACCGAGCCCAACAGAGCTCGACAAAGATTGACAGAACCCAACAAGGCTTGACAGAGCACGACAGGGCCAGCCACGGCCCGATAGAGCACGACAGTGTCTGACAAGGCTCGACAAAGCCCACAGAACCTGACAGGGACAGAATGAGCCTGACAAAGCCCGACAGAACCCGACAGGTATTGACAGAGCCCAACTAAGCCCGGCAGTGCCTGACAAAGCTCAACAGGGCCCGGCAGAGCCAGACAAATCCTGACAGAACCCGGCAGAGACCAACAGATCTCCACAAAGCCATACAGAATCAGACAAAACCCAACAGAGCCAGAGAGGGCCTAAAAGAGCCCAACAAATCTGGACAGAGTCCCACATTGCCGAACAGTGCCTGACCGAGTCCGACAAAGCAGATGGAGCAAAGTCGACACAGCAAAGCCTATACTCTTAAGCAGCCGTTCTTTTCTCTAGCAGCTCTTGCTATTATCCTCCATAAGTGTTCCAAAGACTGGATCCCCTTGCATTGCTTGTATCACGCAATTATTGCCTATTCATTACAATTTGGGCGACTTTTTAACATACAACACATCTACAGTAAGAAAGAGTTGCATAAACGAAGGCTTAGCTTGAAGTTAGTTATTTCACGGTCTTTGCTGACCTCCAGCTTCTTTTCACGAAGCATGCGGTCTGTTGCAGCGGGGCTTCTGACGGTCTTTTCATGTGTGCGCTGTTCGACCTCTCCACGTTGGCAGCTCTCCTCGGAAGCGCAACTAGTATGCACTAATATAAGTTATCGATGAGTTTCTTACTTACAATACATTAATTTCTAGTCAAACATAAGCTAAGCACCCTGCTTCTATACATCTTCAGCTTCTGTCTCCAGCTTGTCCTGCAGGAGGATCTAAAATTTGAAGAATATCCCTCCGTTTTGCAGGTGGTCCGAAAGCATTTATCATGTCACTGGTTAATGACGGTTTAGCAGCTTCTCTTCATATTGCTTTTGTGTCCACATGCAAGCAGGGGAGAGGTCAGCTACATATATGCAGAAACTCTTCCCCAAACACTCACAGTTGTGCACATGCTACAGCTCTTGTATAAAAAAGGTTCCAAATAAACGCACGTGCATGTACACCCCCACGGACGGTCTCACAAGCGTGTACAAACACAGGACCACGTCCAAAATATTGCATCACTACCATCGTGTATAAACGTATGACCACGTGTATGTCTGTGCAGACTGACAACTTTCTATGCGGACGTTTGATACACGAATGGCTACACGTGCAGCCATATCACACAGGCTCTGCTGTTCCTTCGCTAAGTGACCTCTTTGGAAACGTTTCTCTCCTAGATCTACCGCTCACCTTTTTTCTCGTGTAACTGTGAGAAGTCAGCGCAGGGAAACCGTCTACACCCAACACACTTCAATCGTGCCTTGTTTTTGCTCTGTTGCCTCTACCTAGATGATTTCCCTTTTCTCTGTTCACTCGAGCAGTCGTGATCGTTCTGTTACACACAGGCACAACCAACACACACAGAGTGTCAACAGACACACTCAGTTGAGCTCAACACCAGCGCAGATGCACATTATGCGACGAAATTAACGCACGTGCTCGTTGAGAGAAAGACATGTACTCACATGCCTGTGGAGAGACGGATAGATTCAGCAGGCGCTTACGCGCACAGGCTTCAGGGACACTGTCTCCACACACACTGGGTCAAGTCCGCAGGTGTCCTCGACGTTGAATGTCGTGCCACCACATGGAACTGTGCAAAACTACCAGACAGTTACAGGAAAGAAACTTGCTCTCATACAAGCACACAGGTGTTTGCCCTCAGCTATATGTAAGGGACAAGTTCGTGAAGAGATGCTCTGCTGTTCTTCCTCGCTATGACATGTTCCGTTTCGTTTCTCTTGTAGATCGATTGCTAAAGCGTCTTTCTTTGGGCGCCTGTGAAGCGTTTGCCATGGGAGAGAAGTACCATGGCACAGTATTGAGTTCTGCCTATGTCTGCCTCCGATTCTTTACTAGCAGAGCTCCCTTGCATCTATCCACATGAGAAATGCAGGACTGTGCAACTAGGTACATGTGGAACCTTTCCAACAAACAGGCTCTTAAAGAGCTGACAAAGCACAACAGAGCTCAACACGGCCTGACAAACACTGACAGTGCCTGACACAGATAGACAGAGGCTGACAGGGCCCAACAAAGTCCAATAGAGCTTGACAGAGCATGACAGGGCTTTACAGAGCCTGAAAAAGCCTGGTAGGCCACAAAGAGCCCAAAGGAGCTTCACACAGCCCTACAGAGCCTAACAGAGCCCGAGAGAGACTGACAGATTGCGACAGAGACCAACAGAGCCTGAAAGGCACTTACAGAGCCCAACGCAGCCCGCCAGGTCCTGACAGAAGCCGTCATAGCCCGACGGAGACTGACAAAGCCCGACAGGGATCAAAAAAGGCCGACGAAGCCCAACACTGCCCAACAACGCTTGACAGGGCCTGACAGAGCCCAACAAATCCTGACAGAGACCTACAAAGCCCGAAAGAGCTTGACAGAGCCTGAAAGGGCCTGAAGGAGCTGACATAGCACAACAGAGCTCAACAAAGCCTGAAAAAGACCGACAGAGCCCGACACGGATAGACAGAGCCTGACAGAGCCCGACAAAGCCTGACAAGGCCTGACAGAGCATGATAGAGCCCAGCAAAGACCGACAAAGCCCAACAGAGCCTGACAGAACCCGACAGAGCCTGAGAGAACCTGACAGGGCCTGACAAAGCCAGACAGAACCTGACAAAGCCGGACAGAGCATGACAGAGTTTTACAGAGCCTGAAAAAGCCTGGTAGGCAGAAAGAGCCCAAAGGAGCTTGACAGAGGCCGACAGAGCCCAAGAGAGGCTGACAGACCTCGACAAAGCCACGCATAGACTGACAAAGGCCGACAGAGACCGACAGAGCCTGACAAAGCCCAACAGAGCCTGCCAGATCACGACAGAGACAGACAGAGGCCAAAAGGGGCTTGCAGAGCCCAACAGGACCCCCCAGGTCCTGACAGAAGCCGTCAAAGCCCGACGGAGACCGACAAAGCCCGACAGGGATCAAAAAAGCCCAACAAAGCCCAACACTGCCCAACAACGCTTGGCAGGGCCTGACAGAGCCCAGCAAAACCCAACAGAGCCCGAGCAGGCCCCACAGTCTCAGTCAGAAGCCAACAAGGCTGGATAGAGCCCATCACAACCCAAAAATGCCCTAGAGAGTCCGACAAAACTTGAATATGGCCCGACAGACCACGACAGAGCCCGACAAAGCCTCACAAAGCCCAACAGATCCCGACAGGGCCTGACAGAACCCAACAGGGCTCACAAGAGCCTGAGAGAGCCTGACAAAAACTGACAGAGCCCAACAGACCTGTCAAAGCTTGTCAGAGCCCACCATGGCCTGACAGAGAATGACAGGGCCTGCCAGAGCCCAACAGAGCTTGACAGGGTTCGACAAATCCTGACAGCGTCTGAGAGCGAACGATAGAGCCCAGCAGGACCTGACACAGGCTGACAAAGTGCGACAGACACTAAAAGAGCTCAACAAAGCATTACAGAGCCTGACGGGGCCTGACACAGCTTAGCAGAGCCTTACGGATATTGACAGAGCCTGACAGGGCCAGACAGGGCCAGACAGAGTATGAAAGAGCCCAACAGAACCTGACAGGAATTGACAGAGCCCAGCTAAGCCCGACAGTGCCCGACAACTCTGGACAAGGCCCAACAGAGCCCAATAAAGTGCGACACAGCCTGAAAGAGCATGACATGGCCTGAAAGAGCCCCATAGGGCCTGACAGAGCACGACAGGGCCTAACAGAGCCTACCAGAAACTGAGAGAGCCCGCCAGAGCGTGACAGAGCCTGCCAGTGCATGACAGAGCCTGACAAAGCCCGACAGTCCTCGACAAAGCTTGACACAGCCCAACAGAAGCTGAGAAAGCCTGACAGAGCCCGACACAGTCTCACGGGGCCTGACAAAGCCCAACAGCACCTGACAGCGAACGATAGAGCCTGGCAGGGATTGACAGAGGCCGACAAAGCGCAACAGAGCCTGAAAGAGCTCAGCAAAGCATTACAGGGCCTGACACAGCTTGACAGAACCTTACAGATCCCAACGGAACCTGACAGAGCCCAACAAAGCTTGAAAGAGCCCAGCAGGGCCCAACGGAGCCCGACAGAGCTCCACAATAACCAACAGAGCCCGACAAAACCCCACAGAGCTCTACAAGTCCTGACATGGCCTGACACAGCCCGATAGACCCCGAGGAAGGCCGACAGAGCCTGACAAAGACTGAATAAGGGCAAGAAAGCCCGACAGAGCCCGACAAAGCCTGACAGACCCCAACAGGGATCGAAAGAGCCCGACAAAGCCCAACAGAGCCTGACAGGACCTGACAGAGCCAGCAAGGTCCTGACAGAGCCCCAGAAATCCTCACCGAGCCCAACAGAGCTCGACAAAGATTGACAGAACCCAACAAGGCTTGACAGAGCACGACAGGGCCAGCCACGGCCCGATAGAGCACGACAGTGTCTGACAAGGCTCGACAAAGCCCACAGAACCTGACAGGGACAGAATGAGCCTGACAAAGCCCGACAGAACCCGACAGGTATTGACAGAGCCCAACTAAGCCCGGCAGTGCCTGACAAAGCTCAACAGGGCCCGGCAGAGCCAGACAAATCCTGACAGAACCCGGCAGAGACCAACAGATCTCCACAAAGCCATACAGAATCAGACAAAACCCAACAGAGCCAGAGAGGGCCTAAAAGAGCCCAACAAATCTGGACAGAGTCCCACATTGCCGAACAGTGCCTGACCGAGTCCGACAAAGCAGATGGAGCAAAGTCGACACAGCAAAGCCTATACTCTTAAGCAGCCGTTCTTTTCTCTAGCAGCTCTTGCTATTATCCTCCATAAGTGTTCCAAAGACTGGATCCCCTTGCATTGCTTGTATCACGCAATTATTGCCTATTCATTACAATTTGGGCGACTTTTTAACATACAACACATCTACAGTAAGAAAGAGTTGCATAAACGAAGGCTTAGCTTGAAGTTAGTTATTTCACGGTCTTTGCTGACCTCCAGCTTCTTTTCACGAAGCATGCGGTCTGTTGCAGCGGGGCTTCTGACGGTCTTTTCATGTGTGCGCTGTTCGACCTCTCCACGTTGGCAGCTCTCCTCGGAAGCGCAACTAGTATGCACTAATATAAGTTATCGATGAGTTTCTTACTTACAATACATTAATTTCTAGTCAAACATAAGCTAAGCACCCTGCTTCTATACATCTTCAGCTTCTGTCTCCAGCTTGTCCTGCAGGAGGATCTAAAATTTGAAGAATATCCCTCCGTTTTGCAGGTGGTCCGAAAGCATTTATCATGTCACTGGTTAATGACGGTTTAGCAGCTTCTCTTCATATTGCTTTTGTGTCCACATGCAAGCAGGGGAGAGGTCAGCTACATATATGCAGAAACTCTTCCCCAAACACTCACAGTTGTGCACATGCTACAGCTCTTGTATAAAAAAGGTTCCAAATAAACGCACGTGCATGTACACCCCCACGGACGGTCTCACAAGCGTGTACAAACACAGGACCACGTCCAAAATATTGCATCACTACCATCGTGTATAAACGTATGACCACGTGTATGTCTGTGCAGACTGACAACTTTCTATGCGGACGTTTGATACACGAATGGCTACACGTGCAGCCATATCACACAGGCTCTGCTGTTCCTTCGCTAAGTGACCTCTTTGGAAACGTTTCTCTCCTAGATCTACCGCTCACCTTTTTTCTCGTGTAACTGTGAGAAGTCAGCGCAGGGAAACCGTCTACACCCAACACACTTCAATCGTGCCTTGTTTTTGCTCTGTTGCCTCTACCTAGATGATTTCCCTTTTCTCTGTTCACTCGAGCAGTCGTGATCGTTCTGTTACACACAGGCACAACCAACACACACAGAGTGTCAACAGACACACTCAGTTGAGCTCAACACCAGCGCAGATGCACATTATGCGACGAAATTAACGCACGTGCTCGTTGAGAGAAAGACATGTACTCACATGCCTGTGGAGAGACGGATAGATTCAGCAGGCGCTTACGCGCACAGGCTTCAGGGACACTGTCTCCACACACACTGGGTCAAGTCCGCAGGTGTCCTCGACGTTGAATGTCGTGCCACCACATGGAACTGTGCAAAACTACCAGACAGTTACAGGAAAGAAACTTGCTCTCATACAAGCACACAGGTGTTTGCCCTCAGCTATATGTAAGGGACAAGTTCGTGAAGAGATGCTCTGCTGTTCTTCCTCGCTATGACATGTTCCGTTTCGTTTCTCTTGTAGATCGATTGCTAAAGCGTCTTTCTTTGGGCGCCTGTGAAGCGTTTGCCATGGGAGAGAAGTACCATGGCACAGTATTGAGTTCTGCCTATGTCTGCCTCCGATTCTTTACTAGCAGAGCTCCCTTGCATCTATCCACATGAGAAATGCAGGACTGTGCAACTAGGTACATGTGGAACCTTTCCAACAAACAGGCTCTTAAAGAGCTGACAAAGCACAACAGAGCTCAACACGGCCTGACAAACACTGACAGAGCCTGACACAGATAGACAGAGGCTGACAGGGCCCAACAAAGTCCAATAGAGCTTGACAGAGCATGACAGAGCCCGACAAAGCCTGACGAGGCCTGACAGAGCATGACAGGGCTTTACAGAGCCTGAAAAAGCCTGGTAGGCCACAAAGAGCCCAAAGGAGCTTCACACAGCCCTACAGAGCCTAACAGAGCCCGAGAGAGACTGACAGATTGCGACAGAGACCAACAGAGCCTGAAAGGCACTTACAGAACCCAACGCGGCCCGCCAGGTCCTGACAGAAGCCGTCATAGCCCGACGGAGACTGACAACCCAACAGAGCCCGAGCAGGCCCCACAGTCTCAGTCAGAAGCCAACAAGGCTGGATAGAGCCCATCACAACCCAAAAATGCCCTAGAGAGTCCGACAAAACTTGAATATGGCCTGACAGACCACGACAGAGCCCGACATGCCTCACAAAGCCCAACAGATCCCGACAGGGTCTGACAGAACCCGACAGGGCTCGCAAGAGCCTGAGAGAGCCTGACAAAAACTGACAGAGCCCAACAGACCTGTCAAAGCTTGTCAGAGCCCACCATGGCCTGACAGAGAATGACAGGGCCTGCCAGAGCCCAACAGAGCTTGACAGGGTTCGACAAATCCTGACAGCGTCTGAGAGCGAACGATAGAGCCCAGCAGGACCTGACACAGGCTGACAAAGTGCGACAGACACTAAAAGAGCTCAACAAAGCATTACAGAGCCTGACGGGGCCTGACACAGCTTAACAGAGCCTTACAGATATTGACAGAGCCTGACAGGGCCAGACAGGGCCAGACAGAGTATGAAAGAGCCCAACAGAACCTGACAGGAATTGACAGAGCCCAGCTAAGCCCGACAGTGCCCGACAACTCTGGACAAAGCCCAACAGGGCCCAATGAGGCCTGACCCACAGATCCCAAAAGGGGCTTTCACAGCCCAGCACGGCCCCACAGGACCTGACAGAAGCCGTCAAAGCCCGACGGAGATCGAAAAAGCCCGACGGGGGTCAAAAAAGCCCAAGAACACTTGAAAGGGCCTGACAGAGCCCAACAAAACCCCACAGAGCTCATGAAGGACCCACAGGGCCACACCGAAGGCAACAAAGCCTGTAAAAGCCCTACAGAGCCCGACACAGAAAGACAGGCCCCGACATGGTCCAACAGATCTGGACATAGCTTGACAAGGCCCAACAGAGCCTGACACGGCATGACGCAAAATGGCAGGGCACTACATGCCCCAAAAAAGCCCGACAAAGACTGATATGGCCTCAACAGATCACGACAGAGCGCGACAAGCCTGAGAAAGCCCAACAGATCCCGACAGAACCCGACAAGGCCTGACACAGCACGACAGGGCCCAACAAAGCCTGACAGAGCCCAACAGGGCCTGACAGATCCAGACAGGACCCAACAGAACCTGCCAGGGACTGACAGAGCCCGCAAGAGCCTGACAGAGAGCAAAAAAACTTGACAGACCTCAAGAGCGCTCGACAAAGCCTGACAGAGCCCACCTGGGCCTGACAGAGCATGACAAGGACTGTCGGAGCTCAACAGAGCTCGACAGGGTTCGACAAATCCTGACAGCGCCTGGCAGCAAACGATAGAGCCTGGCAGGGCCTGATAGAGGCCGACAAAGCACAACAGAGCCTGAAAGAGCTCAACAAAGCATTACAGAGCCTGAGAGGGCCTGACACAGCTTGACTGAGCCTTACAGATCCTGACAGAAGCTGACAGAGCCCGATAGGGCCCAACAAAACTTGAAAGAGCCCAACAGGGCCCAATGGAGCCTGAAGGAACTCAACAATACCCAACAGAGCCCGATAAAACCTGACAGAGCCCTGCAAATCCTGACAGGGCCTGACAGAGCCCCATAGACCTCAAGAAAGCCTGACAGATCCCAACAGAGCCTGACAGAGCCTGAGAGAGACCAACAGGTCTCGAGAAAGCCACACAGAGACCGACAAACCCGACAGAGACTGACAGGGCCTGAAAGAGCCTGACAAAACCTGACAGGGATTGACAGAGCCCTACAGAGCCTGAAAGAGAATGACAAAGCCCAGCAGAGCCTGACAGAGCTCGACAAAGTTTGACAGAGCCCAGCAGGGCGTGACAGAGCTTGAGAGGGCCTGGCAAGCCTGACATGGATTGACAGAGGCTGATAGGGGCCGAGAAAGCCCAATAGGGCCTGGCAGGGCTTAGACAGTGCTGTAGAGGACCTAACAAGCCTGACAGAATCCAACAGAGTCTCACAGGTGCTGACAAAGCCCAACAAAGTCTGACACTGCTCGGCAAAGCCAACAGGAACCAACAGGGGCTGTCAGAGCCCAACGGGACCCGACCAGACCTTTCTGAGCACAACAGGGCCTGAGAGAGCCTGACAGAGCCCAACAGAGCCTGACAGAGACCTACAAATCCTGACAGAGCATGACAGAGTCCGAAAGAGCCTGACAGTGCCCCACAAAGCTGTACAGGGACAAACAGAGCCCAGCCAAGTGCAACAGAGGCTGACAGAGACAGCCAGGTACTGAAAGATACAGACAAAGTGTGACAGAGCCCAACAGAGCCCTTCAGAGCCCCACAAATCTTGATATGCTGCGACAGATCTTGTCGGAGCCCAACAAAGATTGACAGAGCCCAGCAGGGCTTGACAGAACATGACAGGGCCTGACCGGCCCGACAGGGATCGACAGAGCCCAAGATATCTCAGCAAAAATTGACAGAGACCAACAGTGTGTGACAGAGCACAATAGGGCCTGCCAGAGCCTGCCAGAGTGTGACAGCATCTGACAAGCCTCCACAAAACCCGCAGAGCCCGGCAGGGACAGAATGTACCTGACAAAGTCTGACAGAGCCTGACTAAGCCCGACAAAGCCCAGCAGAGCCTGACAGAGCTTGGCAATACACGACAGAACCCGAACAAAGCCCGACAGAACCCTACAAATCATGACGTTGCCTGCCAGAGCCCGACAAAGCCTGCCAGAGCCCGACAAAGTCTGAATAAGGGCAGGAAAGCACAACTGTCGGGGTCTGTCTATCATTGTCTGGCTCTGTTGGGCTTTGTTGGGCTCCATCAAGCCCTTTTTGTCTCTGTTGGCCTTTGTCACGCTCTGTCAGGCCCTATCAGGCAATGTGGGGCTCTTTCAGCTTTGTCAGCCTCTATCGTGCCCTGTCGGGCTCTCTCTGGTTCTGTCGGGCAGTCTGGGACTAAGGGTAGTGATCCAGGCACTTGTTTTTGCTTGGAGGTAAGTGGGTTTGGAAAATTAGAGCAGAGCATGCTGAGGAAGAGGAGAGGGTTTACAGGCAGATGGAGGAAAAACCTCCCACATTCACTTTTGGTGAAAGGGTGAGGTGGGTCGGTTTTGATTAACCAATAGTATTTAGGTGGCAGGTGAGCAAACATCCCCCTCTTCGCTGAGAAAGCTTTTGTTGGGCAAGGGGGGACAGAGGGTTTCACAACCTTGGGGATTAGTGTATAACCAGGCACAACTGCTGGGGGAGTTGCTGGGAGGGAGGGCAGGCACTGCATCTAAGACTCAGCTTTTGGAGCATCTCAGTGAGTTGCTGAATCTCTATGAGGTGGAGGATGCCTACTGAGCCAGGGCTGGAAGCCCCTCTGCGCTCTCTGGAGGACCTGGGTGCAGATCGGCGATGTGAGAGCATTAGTGACAGAGAGAAGCAGTCATGCGCTTTGTACAAGTTCCATTTAGCAGTTGAAAGTGCCACCTCGTGGTCAAAATCTTAACTGCGCCGGTCCCACTGCACGTAAGAGAACGTGGGGCTGATTTTTACGGGGCATGTAAACCTCCCGACACGTTACATGGGAAAGTTGCCTGCACTCCACCTCAAATAGAGTGCATCGCTTCTCCATCGGGAAAGAAGTACTTCGGCTGGGCATAAAAGGAAGAGCAGCTGCAACCTCTGCATTCCTTCTGGCTCTGGGCATGAAAGAGATAACCACAGCAACACACAGAAAGGAAAGCAGATACTGAGAAGCCAGATGACTGAGTCTTGTCTTCAGCTTTTGTGCGGAGAGTTTTCATTCCTGGATGTTAAGTAGTCGTCCTTGGCAAGACAAGATCAAGGCTATGTCCAGAACAGGGGACTCTACCCCAGTGAAGAGAAGCTGCGAAATTAGGATAGAGGCTGACAAAGCTGAAAGAGCCCCACATTGCCCGATAGGGCCTGACAGAGCGCGACAAAGGCCAACAGAGAAAAAAAGGGCTTGATGGAGCCTAAAGAAGTCCAACAGAGCCAGACAACAATAGACAGAGCCTGACAGTTGTGCTTTCTTGCCCGTATTCAGACTTCGTCAGGCTCTTGCAGGCAATGTCATGATTTGTAGGGCTCTGTCAGGCTTTGTTCGGGCTCTGTCATGCTCTGTCATGTATTGCCAAGCTCTGCCAGGCTCTGCTGGGCTTTGTCGGGCTTAGTCAGGCTCTGTCAGACTTTGTCAGGTACATTCTGTCCCTGCCGGGCTCTGCGAGTTTTGTGGAGGCTTGTCAGATGCTGTCACACTCTGGCAGGCTCTGGCAGGCCCTATTGTGCTCTGTCACACACTGTTGGTCTCTGTCAATTTTTGCTGAGATCTGTTGGGCTCTGTCGATCCCTGTCGGGCCGGTCAGGCCCTGTCGTGTTCTGTCAAGCCCTGCTGGGCTCTGTCAATCTTTGTTGGGCTCCGACAAGATCTGTTGCAGCCTATCAGGATTTGTGGGGCTCTGAAGGGCTCTGTTGGGCTCTGTCACACTTTATCTGAATCTTTCAGTACCTAGCTGTCTCTGTCAGCCTCTGTTGCGCTTGGTTGGGCTCTGTTTGGCCCTGTACAGCTTTGTGGGGCACCGTTAGGCTCTTTTGGACTCCGTCATGCTCTGTCAGGATTTGTAGGTCTCTGTCAGGCTCTGTTGGGCTCTGTCAGGATCTCTCAGGCCCTGTTGTGCTCGGAAAGGTCTGGTCGGGTCCTGTTGGGCTCTGACTGCCCCTGTTGGTGCCTGTTGGCTTCGCCGAGCAGTGTCAGACTTTGTTGGGCTTTGTCAGCACCTGTGAGACTCTGTTGGATTCTGTCAGGCTTTGTCAGGTCCTCTAGGGCACTGTCTAAGCCCTGTCAGGCTCTATTGGGTTTCTCGGCCCCTATCAGGCCCTGTTGATCCCTGTCAGGCTTGTCAAGGCCCTCTCAAGCTCTGTCACGCCCTGCTGGGCTCTGTTAAGCTTTGTCGAGCCCTGTCGAGCTCCGTCAGGCTCTGTTGGGCTTTGTCATTCTCTTTCAGGCTTTCTAGGGCTCTGTCAATCCCTGTCAGGTTTTGTCAGGCTCTTTCAGGCCCTGCCAGTCTCTGTCTGGTTTGTCGGTCTCTGTGTGGCTTTGTCGACATCTGTGGGTCTCTCTCGGGCTCTGTCAGGCTCTGTTGGGATCTGTCAGGCTTTCTCAGGGTCTATGAGGGTTTGTCAGGCCCTGTCAGGATTTGCAGGGCTCTGACGGGTTTTGTCGGGCTCTGTCAGGCTCACTTGGGCCCTGTTGGGCTCTTTCAAGTTTTGTTGGGCCCTGTCTGGCTCTGTTAGCTTCTGTCGGAATCTGTAAATCTCTGTCAAGCTGTGTAAGGCCCTCTCAGGCTCAGTAATGCTTTGGTAGGCTCTTTCAGGCCCTGTCATGCTCTTTTGGGCTCTGTCGGGCTCTGTTGTGCTTTATCTGGCTCTGTTGGGACTTATCGAGCTTTGTCGGGCACTGTTGGGCTTAGTTGGGCTCTGTCAATTCCTGTTAGGTTCTCTTGGGCTCTATCAAGCTCTGTCTGGCCTTGTCGGGCTCTGTCAGGCTGTCGAGATCTGTAAGGTTCTGTGAAGCTGTGTCAGGCCCTCTCAGGCTCTGTAAGTCTTTCTTGACCTCTTTCAGGCTCTGTTGCGCTTTGTCGGCCTCTGTCAGGCCCTGCCAGGTTCTGTCAGCTTTGTTGGGCCCTGTCGTGCTCTGTCAGGCCCAGGTGGGCTCTGTCAAGTTTTGTCGAGCTCTCATGGGATCTGTCAAGTTTTGTCAGTCTGTGTCAGGCCCTTGCGGGCTCTGTGTAGTCCCTGGCAGGCTCTGTCGGCTTCTGTCTGGATCTGTCAGGCCCTCTTGGGCTCTGTCAGGCTTTGTTGGGCCCTGTCAGGCTTTGTTGGGCCCTGTCGTGCTCTGTCAGGCCTTGTCGGGTTCTGTCGGGATCTCTTGGGCTTTCTCAGGTTTGTCGGGCTCTGTCGTGATCTGTTCGGGCCATATCAGTCTTTGTCGGGCTTTTCTGGGGCATGTATTGCCCTGTCAGTCTGTGTCATGCCATGTCAGGCTCTGTTGGGCCTTGTCAAGCTGTGTCCAGATCTGTTGGACCATGTGTCGGGCTCTGTAGGGCGCTTACAGGCTTTGTTGCCTTCTGTGTGGCCCTGTGGGTCCTTCTCGAGCTCTGTGGGGTTTTGTTGGGCTCTGTCAGGCCCTGTCAAGCGTTGTTGGGCTTTGTTGGGCATTTTCGACCCCTGTCGGACTTTGTCGATCTCCGTTGGCCTTTGACGGCTTCTGTCAGGACCTGTGGGGCCCTGTTGGGCTCTGAAAGACCCTTTTGGGCTCTGTGGGTCTCTGTTGCGATCTGTTCAGGCTCTCTTGGGCTTTGTCATTCTCTTTCAGGCTTTCTAGGGCTCTGTCAATCCCTGTCAGGTTTTGTCAGGCTCTTTCAGGCCATGTCAGTCTCTGTTGGGCTTTGTCGGTCTCTGTGTGGCTTTGTCGAGACCTGTTGGTCTCTCTCGGGCTCTGTCAGGCTCTGTTGGGATCTGTTGAGCGTTCTCGGGGTCTATGAGGGTCTGCCAGGCCCTGTCAGGACTTGCAGGTCTCTGTCGGGTTTTGTCGGGCCCTGTCAGGTTGTGTCAGTCTCTGTCAGGCCCTGTTGGACTTGTCGGGCCCTGTCAATTTTGTCGGGCTCTGTCAGGCCCTCTTGGGCTTTGTCGGGCCCTGTGAGACTGTGTCGGGCTCTGTCAGGCTTTCTCAGGTTCTGTTGGGCTCTGTCAAGCTTTGTCGAGGTCTGTTGGGCTTTGTCAGGCTCTGTCATTCCCTGGCAGACTCTCTCAGTTTCTGGTAGGCTCTTTCAGGCCCTGTCATGCTCTTTCGGGCTCTGTCGGGCTCTGTCATGCTTTATCTGGCTCTGTTGGGACTTATGAGCTTTGTCGGGCACTGTTGGGCTTAGTTGGGCTCTGTCAATTCCTGTTAGGTTCTCCTGGGCTCTATCAAGCTCTGTCTGGCCTTGTCGGGCTCTGTCAGGCTGTCGAGATCTGTAAGGTTCTGTGAAGCTGTGTCAGGCCCTCTCAGGCTCTGTAAGTCTTTCTTGAGCTCTTTCAGGCTCTGTTGCGCTTTGTCGGCCTCTGTTAGGCCCTGCCGGGCTCTGTCATTTGCTGTCAGGAGCTGTCAGGATTTGTCGAACCCTGTCGAGCTCTGTTGAGCTCCGACAGTCCTTGTCATGCTCTGTCAGGCCCAGGTGGGCTCTGTCAAGTTTTGTCGAGCTCTCATGGGATCTGTCAAGTTTTGTGGGTCTGTGTCAGGCCCTTGCGGGCTCTGTGTAGTCCCTGGCGGGCTCTGTCGGCTTCTGTCTGGATCTGTCAGGCCCTGTTGGGCTCTGTCAGGCTTTGTTGGGCCCTGTCGTGCTGTGTCAGGCCTTGTCGGGTTCTGTCGGGATCTCTTGGGCTTTCTCAGGTTTGTCGGGCTCTGTCGTGATCTGTTCGGGCCATATCAGTCTTTGTCGGGCTTTTCTGGGGCATGTAGTGCCCTGTCAGTCTGTGTCATGCTGTGTCAGGCTCCGTTGGGCCTTGTCAAGCTATGTCCAGATCTGTTGGACCATGTCGGGGCCTGTCTTTCTGTGTCAGACTCTGTAGGGCTTTTACAGGCTTTGTTGTCTTCTGTGTGGCCCTGTGGGTCCTTCTTGCGCTCTGTGGGGTTTTGTTGGGCTCTGTCAGGCCCTGTCAAGGGTTGTTGGGCTTCGTGGGGCGTTTTTGATCCCTGTCGGGCTTTGTCGATCTCCGTTGGGCTTTGATGGCTTCTGTCAGGTCCTGTGGGGCCTTGTTGGGCTCTGAAAGCCCCTTTTGGGCTCTGTGGGTCTCTGTCACAATCCGTCAGGCTCTGTTGGGCTTTGTCAGTCTCTTTCAGGCTCTGTAGGGCTCTGTCAATCCCTGTGTAGGTTTTCTCGGGCTCTTTCAGGTCCTGTCAGTCTCTGTCGGGCTGTGTCGGTCTCTGTGTGGCTTTGTCGAGATCTGTTGGTCTCTCTCAGGCTCTGTCAGGCTCTGTTGGGATCTGTCGGGCTTTCTCAGGGTCTACGAGGCTCTGTCAGGCCCTGTCAGGATTTGCAGGGCTCTGTCGGGTTTTGTCAGGCCCTGTCAAGTTGTGTTGGTCTCTGTCAGGCCCTCTTGGGCTTTGTCGGGCCCTGAGAGACTGTGTCGGGCTCTGTCAGGCGTTCTCAGGTTCTCTTGGGCTCTGTCAAGCTTTGTCGAGGTCTGTTGGGCTTTGTCAGGCTCTGTCATTCCCTGGCAGACTCTCTGAGTTTCTGGTAGGCTCTTTCAGGCCCTGTCATGCTCTTTCGGGCTCTGTCGGGCTCTGGCAAGCCCTGCCGTGCTCTGTCAGGCCCAGGTGGGCTCTGTGAAGTTTTGTTGAGCTCTGTTGGGCTTTGTTGAGTTTTGTCGGTCTGTGTCAGGCACTTGCGGGCTCTTTGTAGTCCCTGGCGGGCTCTGTCGGGTTCTGTCTGGATCTGTCAGGCCCTGTCAGGCTCTGCCAGGCTTTCTTGGGCTCTGTCGTGATTTGTCAGGCCATATCAGTCTGTGTTGGGCTGTTTTGGGGCATGTAGTGCCCTGTCAGTCTGTGTCAGGCCCTGTTCAGTCTCTGTTGGGCCTTGTCAAGCTATGTCCAGATCTGCTGGGCCATGTCGGGCTCTGTCTTTCTGTGTCGGGCTCTGTAGGGCTTTGTCCGTCTCTGTGTGGCTTTGTCGAGATCTGTTGGTCTCTCTCAGGCTCTGTCAGGCTCTGTTGGGATCTGTCAGGCTTTCTTGAGGTCTATGGGGCTCTGTCAGGCCCTGTCAGGATTTGCAGGGCTCTGTCAGGTTTTATCGGGCTCTGTTGGGTATTGTTGAGTTCCTGCAGGCTCCATTAGGCCCTGTTGGGCTCTTTCAAGTTTTGTTGGGCCCTGTCAGGCTGTGTCTGCTTCTGTCGAGATCTGTAAGGCTCTGTCAAGCTGTGTCAGGCCCTCTCAGGCTCTGTAATGCTTTGTTGAGCTCTTTCAGGCTCTGTTACGCTTTGTCGAACTCTGTCAGGCCCTGCCGGGCTCTATCGTTTGCTGTCAGGCGCTGTCAGGATTTGTCGAACCCTGTCGAGCTCTGTTGAGCTCCGACAGTCCTTGTCATGCTCTGTCAGGCCCAGGTGGGCCCTGTCAAGTTTTGTCGAGCTCTCATGGGATCTGTCAAGTTTTGTGGGTCTGTGTCAGGCCCTTGCGGGCTCTGTGTAGTCCCTGGCGGGCTCTGTCGGCTTCTGTCTGGATCTGTCAGGCCCTGTTGGGCTCTGTCAGGCTTTGTTGGGCCCTGTCGTGCTATGTCAGGCCTTGTCGGGTTCTGTCGGGATCTCTTGGGCTTTCTCAGGTTTGTCGGGCTCTGTCGTGATCTGTTCAGGCCATATCAGTCTTTGTCGGGCTTTTCTGGGGCATGTAGTGCCCTGTCAGTCTGTGTCATGCTGTGTCAGGCTCCGTTGGGCCTTGTCAAGCTATGTCCAGATCTGTTGGACCATGTCGGGGTCTGTCTTTCTGTGTCCGACTCTGTAGGGCTTTTACAGGCTTTGTTGTCTTCTGTGTGGCCCTGTGCTCCTTCTTGCGCTCTGTGGGGTTTTGTTGGGCTCTGTCAGGCCCTGTCAAGGGTTGTTGGGCTTCGTGGGGCGTTTTTGATCCCTGTCGGGCTTTGTCGATCTCCGTTGGGCTTTGATGGCTTCTGTCAGGTCCTGTGGGGCCCTGTTGGGCTCTGAAAGCCCCTTTTGGGCTCTCTGGGTCTCTGTCACAATCCATCAGGCTCTGTTGGGCTTTGTCAGTCTCTTTCAGGCTCTGTAGGGCTCTGTCAATCCCTGTGTAGGTTTTGTCGGGCTCTTTCAGGTCCTGTCAGTCTCTGTCGGGCTGTGTCGGTCTCTGTGTGGCTTTGTCGAGATCTGTTGGTCTCTCTCAGGCTCTGTCAGGCTCTGGTGGGATCTGTCGGGCTTTCTCAGGGTCTATGAGGCTCTGTCAGGCCCTGTCAGGGTTTGCAGGGCTCTGTCGGGTTTTGTCAGGCCCTGTCAAGTTGTGTTGGTCTCTGTCAGGCCCTCTTGGGCTTTGTCGGGCCCTGTGAGACTGTGTCAGGCTCTGTCAGGATTTCTCAGGTTCTCTTGGGCTCTGTCAAGCTTTGTCGAGGTCTGTTGGGCTTTGTCAGGCTCTGTCATTCCCTGGCAGACTCTCTCAGTTTCTGGTAGGCTCTTTCAGGCCCTGTCATGCTCTTTCGGGCTCTGTCGGGCTCTGTCATGCTTTATCTGGCTCTGTTGGGACTTATGAGCTTTGTCGGGCACTGTTGGGCTTAGTTGGGCTCTGTCAATTCCTGTTAGGTTCTCCTGGGCTCTATCAAGCTCTGTCTGGCCTTGTCGGGCTCTGTCAGGCTGTCGAGATCTGTAAGGTTCTGTGAAGCTGTGTCAGGCCCTCTCAGGCTCTGTAAGTCTTTCTTGAGCTCTTTCAGGCTCTGTTGCGCTTTGTCGGCCTCTGTTAGGCCCTGCCAGGCTCTGTCATTTGCTGTCAGGAGCTGTCAGGATTTGTCGAACCCTGTCGAGCTCTGTTGAGCTCCGACAGTCCTTGTCATGCTCTGTCAGGCCCAGGTGGGCTCTGTCAAGTTTTGTCGAGCTCTCATGGGATCTGTCAAGTTTTGTGGGTCTGTGTCAGGCCCTTGCGGGCTCTGTGTAGTCCCTGGCGGGCTCTGTCGGCTTCTGTCTGGATCTGTCAGGCCCTGTTGGGCCCTGTCAGGCTTTGTTGGGCCCTGTCATGCTCCGTCAGGCCTTGTCGGTTTCTGTCGGGATCTCTTGGGCTTTCTCAGGTTTGTCGGGCTCTGTCGTGATCTGTTCAGGCCATATCAGTCTTTGTCGGGCTTTTCTGGGGCATGTAGTGCCCTGTCAGTCTGTGTCATGCCCTGTCAGGCTCTGTTGGGCCTTTCAAGCTATGTCCAGATCTGTTGGACCATGTCGGGGCCTGTCTTTCTGTGTCGGACTCTGTAGGGCTTTTACAGGCTTTGTTGTCTTCTGTGTGGCCCTGTGGGTCCTTCTTGCGCTCTGTGGGGTTTTGTTGGGCTCTGTCAGGCCCTGTCAAGGGTTGTTGGGCTTCGTGGGGCGTTTTTGATCCCTGTTGGGCTTTGTCGATCTCCGTTGGGCTTTGATGGCTTCTGTCAGGACCTGTGGGGCCCTGTTGGGCTCTGAAAGCCCCTTTTGGGCTCTGTGGGTCTCTGTCACAATCCGTCAGGCTCTGTTGGGCTTTGTCATTCTCTTTCAGGCTCTGTAGGGCTCTGTCAATCCCTGTGTAGGTTTTGTCGGGCTCTTTCAGGTCCTGTCAGTCTCTGTCGGGCTGTGTCAGTCTCTGTGTGGCTTTGTCGAGATCTGTTGGTCTCTCTCGGGCTCTGTCAGGCTCTGTTGGGATCTGTCGGGCTTTCTCAGGGTCTATGAGGCTCTGTCAGGCCCTGTCAGGATTTGCAGGGCTCTGTCGGGTTTTGTCAGGCCCTGTCAAGTTGTGTTGGTCTCTGTCAGGCCCTCTTGGGCTTTGTCGGGCCCTGAGAGACTGTGTCGGGCTCTGTCAGGCTTTCTCAGGTTCTCTTGGGCTCTGTCAGAGCTTTGTCGAGGTCTGTTGGGCTTTGTCAGGCTCTGTCATTCCCTGGCAGACTCTCTCAGTTTCTGGTAGGCTCTTTCAGGCCCTGTCATGCTCTTTCGGGCTCTGTCGGGCTCTGTCGTGCTCTGGCAAGCCCTGCCGTGCTCTGTCAGGCCCAGGTGGGCTCTGTCAAGTTTTGTCGAGCTCTGTTGGGCTTTGTTGAGTTTTGTCGGTCTGTGTCAGGCCCTTGCGGGCTCTTTGTAGTCCCTGGCGGGCTCTGTCGGGTTCTGTCTGGATCTGTCAGGCCCTGTCGGGCTCTGCCGGGCTTTCTTGGGCTCTGTCGTGATTTGTCAGGCCATATCAGTCTGTGTTGGGCTGTTTTGGGGCATGTAGTGCCCTGTCAGTCTGTGTCAGGCCCTGTTCAGTCTCTGTTGGGCCTTGTCAAGCTATGTCCAGATCTGCTGGGCCATGTCGGGCTCTGTCTTTCTGTGTCGGGCTCTGTAGGGCTTTGTCCGTCTCTGTGTGGCTTTGTCGAGATCTCTTGGTCTCTCTCAGGCTCTGTCAGGCTCTGTTGGGATCTGTCAGGCTTTCTTGAGGTCTATGGGGCTCTGTCAGGCCCTGTCAGGATTTGCAGGGCTCTGTCAGGTTTTATCGGGCTCTGTTGGGTATTGTTGAGTTCCTTCAGGCTCCATTAGGCCCTGTTGGGCTCTTTCAAGTTTTGTTGGGCCCTGTCAGGCTGTGTCTGCTTCTGTCAAGATCTGTAAGGCTCTGTCAAGCTGTGTCAGGCCCTCTCAGGCTCTGTAATGCTTTGTTGAGCTCTTTCAGGCTCTGTTACGCTTTGTCGAACTCTGTCAGGCCCTGCCAGGCTCTGCCATTTGCTGTGAGGAGCTGTCAGGATTTGTCGAACCCTGTCGAGCTCTGTTGAGCTCCGACAGTCCTTGTCATGCTCTGTCAGGCCCAGGTGGGCCCTGTCAAGTTTTGTCGAGCTCTCATGGGCTCTGTCAAGTTTTGTCAGTCTGTGTCAGGCCCTTGCGGGCTCTGTGTAGTCCCTGGCAGGCTCTGTCGGCTTCTGTCTGGATCTGTCAGGCCCTGTTGGGCTCTGTCAGGCTTTGTTGGGCCCTGTCGTGCTGTGTCAGGCCTTGTCGGGTTCTGTCGGCATCTCTTGGGCTTTCTCAGGTTTGTCGGGCTCTGTCGTGATCTGTTCGGGCCATATCAGTCTTTGTCGGGCTTTTCTGGGGCATGTAGTGCCCTGTCAGTCTGTGTCATGCTGTGTCAGGCTCCGTTGGGCCTTGTCAAGCTATGTTCAGATCTGTTGGACCATGTCGGGGCCTGTCTTTCTGTGTCGGACTCTGTAGGGCTTTTACAGGCTTTGTTGTCTTCTGTGTGGCCCTGTGGGTCCTTCTTGCGCTCTGTGGGGTTTTGTTGGGCTCTGTCAGGCCCTGTCAAGGGTTGTTGGGCTTCGTGGGGCATTTTTGATCCCTGTTGGGCTTTGTCGATCTCCGTTGGGCTTTGATGGCTTTTGTCAGGTCCTGTGGGGCCCTGTTGGGCTCTGAAAGCCCCTTTTGGGCTCTCTGGGTCTCTGTCACGATCCGTCAGGCTCTGTTGGGCTTTGTCATTCTCTTTCAGGCTCTGTAGGGCTCTGTCAATCCCTGTGTAGGTTTTGTCGGGCTCTTTCAGGTCCTGTCAGTCTCTGTCGGGCTGTGTCGGTCTCTGTGTGGCTTTGTCGAGATCTGTTGGTCTCTCTCGGGCTCTGTCAGGCTCTGTTGGGATCTGTCGGGCTTTCTCGGGGTCTATGAGGCTCTGTCAGGCCCTGTCAGGATTTGCAGGGCTCTGACGGGTTTTGTCGGGCTCTGTCAGGCTCACTTGGGCCCTGTTGGGCTCTTTCAAGTTTTGTTGGGCCCTGTCTGGCTCTGTTAGCTTCTGTCGGAATCTGTAAATCTCTGTCAAGCTGTGTAAGGCCCTCTCAGGCTCAGTAATGCTTTGGTAGGCTCTTTCAGGCCCTGTCATGCTCTTTTGGGCTCTGTCGGGCTCTGTTGTGCTTTATCTGGCTCTGTTGGGACTTATCGAGCTTTGTCGGGCACTGTTGGGCTTAGTTGGGCTCTGTCAATTCCTGTTAGGTTCTCTTGGGCTCTATCAAGCTCTGTCTGGCCTTGTCGGGCTCTGTCAGGCTGTCGAGATCTGTAAGGTTCTGTGAAGCTGTGTCAGGCCCTCTCAGGCTCTGTAAGTCTTTCTTGAGCTCTTTCAGGCTCTGTTGCGCTTTGTCGGCCTCTGTCAGGCCCTGCCAGGTTCTGTCAGCTTTGTTGGGCCCTGTCGTGCTCTGTCAGGCCCAGGTGGGCTCTGTCAAGTTTTGTCGAGCTCTCATGGGATCTGTCAAGTTTTGTCAGTCTGTGTCAGGCCCTTGCGGGCTCTGTGTAGTCCCTGGCAGGCTCTGTCGGCTTCTGTCTGGATCTGTCAGGCCCTCTTGGGCTCTGTCAGGCTTTGTTGGGCCCTGTCAGGCTTTGTTGGGCCCTGTCGTGCTCTGTCAGGCCTTGTCGGGTTCTGTCGGGATCTCTTGGGCTTTCTCAGGTTTGTCGGGCTCTGTCGTGATCTGTTCGGGCCATATCAGTCTTTGTCGGGCTTTTCTGGGGCATGTATTGCCCTGTCAGTCTGTGTCATGCCATGTCAGGCTCTGTTGGGCCTTGTCAAGCTGTGTCCAGATCTGTTGGACCATGTGTCGGGCTCTGTAGGGCGCTTACAGGCTTTGTTGCCTTCTGTGTGGCCCTGTGGGTCCTTCTCGAGCTCTGTGGGGTTTTGTTGGGCTCTGTCAGGCCCTGTCAAGCGTTGTTGGGCTTTGTTGGGCATTTTCGACCCCTGTCGGACTTTGTCGATCTCCGTTGGCCTTTGACGGCTTCTGTCAGGACCTGTGGGGCCCTGTTGGGCTCTGAAAGACCCTTTTGGGCTCTGTGGGTCTCTGTTGCGATCTGTTCAGGCTCTCTTGGGCTTTGTCATTCTCTTTCAGGCTTTCTAGGGCTCTGTCAATCCCTGTCAGGTTTTGTCAGGCTCTTTCAGGCCATGTCAGTCTCTGTTGGGCTTTGTCGGTCTCTGTGTGGCTTTGTCGAGACCTGTTGGTCTCTCTCAGGCTCTGTCAGGCTCTGTTGGGATCTGTTGAGCGTTCTCGGGGTCTATGAGGGTCTGCCAGGCCCTGTCAGGACTTGCAGGTCTCTGTCGGGTTTTGTCGGGCCCTGTCAGGTTGTGTCAGTCTCTGTCAGGCCCTGTTGGACTTGTCGGGCCCTGTCAATTTTGTCGGGCTCTGTCAGGCCCTCTTGGGCTTTGTCGGGCCCTGTGAGACTGTGTCGGGCTCTGTCAGGCTTTCTCAGGTTCTCTTGGGCTCTGTCAAGCTTTGTCGAGGTCTGTTGGGCTTTGTCAGGCTCTGTCATTCCCTGGCAGACTCTCTCAGTTTCTGGTAGGCTCTTTCAGGCCCTGTCATGCTCTTTCGGGCTCTGTCGGGCTCTGTCATGCTTTATCTGGCTCTGTTGGGACTTATGAGCTTTGTCGGGCACTGTTGGGCTTAGTTGGGCTCTGTCAATTCCTGTTAGGTTCTCCTGGGCTCTATCAAGCTCTGTCTGGCCTTGTCGGGCTCTGTCAGGCTGTCGAGATCTGTAAGGTTCTGTGAAGCTGTGTCAGGCCCTCTCAGGCTCTGTAAGTCTTTCTTGAGCTCTTTCAGGCTCTGTTGCGCTTTGTCGGCCTCTGTTAGGCCCTGCCGGGCTCTGTCATTTGCTGTCAGGAGCTGTCAGGATTTGTCGAACCCTGTCGAGCTCTGTTGAGCTCCGACAGTCCTTGTCATGCTCTGTCAGGCCCAGGTGGGCTCTGTCAAGTTTTGTCGAGCTCTCATGGGATCTGTCAAGTTTTGTGGGTCTGTGTCAGGCCCTTGCGGGCTCTGTGTAGTCCCTGGCGGGCTCTGTCGGCTTCTGTCTGGATCTGTCAGGCCCTGTTGGGCTCTGTCAGGCTTTGTTGGGCCCTGTCGTGCTGTGTCAGGCCTTGTCGGGTTCTGTCGGGATCTCTTGGGCTTTCTCAGGTTTGTCGGGCTCTGTCGTGATCTGTTCGGGCCATATCAGTCTTTGTCGGGCTTTTCTGGGGCATGTAGTGCCCTGTCAGTCTGTGTCATGCTGTGTCAGGCTCCGTTGGGCCTTGTCAAGCTATGTCCAGATCTGTTGGACCATGTCGGGGCCTGTCTTTCTGTGTCGGACTCTGTAGGGCTTTTACAGGCTTTGTTGTCTTCTGTGTGGCCCTGTGGGTCCTTCTTGCGCTCTGTGGGGTTTTGTTGGGCTCTGTCAGGCCCTGTCAAGGGTTGTTGGGCTTCGTGGGGCGTTTTTGATCCCTGTCGGGCTTTGTCGATCTCCGTTGGGCTTTGATGGCTTCTGTCAGGTCCTGTGGGGCCTTGTTGGGCTCTGAAAGCCCCTTTTGGGCTCTGTGGGTCTCTGTCACAATCCGTCAGGCTCTGTTGGGCTTTGTCAGTCTCTTTCAGGCTCTGTAGGGCTCTGTCAATCCCTGTGTAGGTTTTCTCGGGCTCTTTCAGGTCCTGTCAGTCTCTGTCGGGCTGTGTCGGTCTCTGTGTGGCTTTGTCGAGATCTGTTGGTCTCTCTCAGGCTCTGTCAGGCTCTGTTGGGATCTGTCGGGCTTTCTCAGGGTCTACGAGGCTCTGTCAGGCCCTGTCAGGATTTGCAGGGCTCTGTCGGGTTTTGTCAGGCCCTGTCAAGTTGTGTTGGTCTCTGTCAGGCCCTCTTGGGCTTTGTCGGGCCCTGAGAGACTGTGTCGGGCTCTGTCAGGCGTTCTCAGGTTCTCTTGGGCTCTGTCAAGCTTTGTCGAGGTCTGTTGGGCTTTGTCAGGCTCTGTCATTCCCTGGCAGACTCTCTGAGTTTCTGGTAGGCTCTTTCAGGCCCTGTCATGCTCTTTCGGGCTCTGTCGGGCTCTGGCAAGCCCTGCCGTGCTCTGTCAGGCCCAGGTGGGCTCTGTGAAGTTTTGTTGAGCTCTGTTGGGCTTTGTTGAGTTTTGTCGGTCTGTGTCAGGCACTTGCGGGCTCTTTGTAGTCCCTGGCGGGCTCTGTCGGGTTCTGTCTGGATCTGTCAGGCCCTGTCAGGCTCTGCCAGGCTTTCTTGGGCTCTGTCGTGATTTGTCAGGCCATATCAGTCTGTGTTGGGCTGTTTTGGGGCATGTAGTGCCCTGTCAGTCTGTGTCAGGCCCTGTTCAGTCTCTGTTGGGCCTTGTCAAGCTATGTCCAGATCTGCTGGGCCATGTCGGGCTCTGTCTTTCTGTGTCGGGCTCTGTAGGGCTTTGTCCGTCTCTGTGTGGCTTTGTCGAGATCTCTTGGTCTCTCTCAGGCTCTGTCAGGCTCTGTTAGGATCTGTCAGGCTTTCTTGAGGTCTATGGGGCTCTGTCAGGCCCTGTCAGGATTTGCAGGGCTCTGTCAGGTTTTATCGGGCTCTGTTGGGTATTGTTGAGTTCCTGCAGGCTCCATTAGGCCCTGTTGGGCTCTTTCAAGTTTTGTTGGGCCCTGTCAGGCTGTGTCTGCTTCTGTCGAGATCTGTAAGGCTCTGTCAAGCTGTGTCAGGCCCTCTCAGGCTCTGTAATGCTTTGTTGAGCTCTTTCAGGCTCTGTTACGCTTTGTCGAACTCTGTCAGGCCCTGCCAGGCTCTATCGTTTGCTGTCAGGCGCTGTCAGGATTTGTCGAACCCTGTCGAGCTCTGTTGAGCTCCGACAGTCCTTGTCATGCTCTGTCAGGCCCAGGTGGGCCCTGTCAAGTTTTGTCGAGCTCTCATGGGATCTGTCAAGTTTTGTGGGTCTGTGTCAGGCCCTTGCGGGCTCTGTGTAGTCCCTGGCGGGCTCTGTCGGCTTCTGTCTGGATCTGTCAGGCCCTGTTGGGCTCTGTCAGGCTTTGTTGGGCCCTGTCGTGCTGTGTCAGGCCTTGTCGGGTTCTGTCGGGATCTCTTGGGCTTTCTCAGGTTTGTCGGGCTCTGTCGTGATCTGTTCAGGCCATATCAGTCTTTGTCGGGCTTTTCTGGGGCATGTAGTGCCCTGTCAGTCTGTGTCATGCTGTGTCAGGCTCCGTTGGGCCTTGTCAAGCTATGTCCAGATCTGTTGGACCATGTCGGGGTCTGTCTTTCTGTGTCCGACTCTGTAGGGCTTTTACAGGCTTTGTTGTCTTCTGTGTGGCCCTGTGCTCCTTCTTGCGCTCTGTGGGGTTTTGTTGGGCTCTGTCAGGCCCTGTCAAGGGTTGTTGGGCTTCGTGGGGCGTTTTTGATCCCTGTCGGGCTTTGTCGATCTCCGTTGGGCTTTGATGGCTTCTGTCAGGTCCTGTGGGGCCCTGTTGGGCTCTGAAAGCCCCTTTTGGGCTCTGTGGGTCTCTGTCACAATCCATCAGGCTCTGTTGGGCTTTGTCAGTCTCTTTCAGGCTCTGTAGGGCTCTGTCAATCCCTGTGTAGGTTTTGTCAGGCTCTTTCAGGTCCTGTCAGTCTCTGTCGGGCTGTGTCGGTCTCTGTGTGGCTTTGTCGAGATCTGTTGGTCTCTCTCAGGCTCTGTCAGGCTCTGTTGGGATCTGTCGGGCTTTCTCAGGGTCTATGAGGCTCTGTCAGGCCCTGTCAGGGTTTGCAGGGCTCTGTCGGGTTTTGTCAGGCCCTGTCAAGTTGTGTTGGTCTCTGTCAGGCCCTCTTGGGCTTTGTCGGGCCCTGTGAGACTGTGTCAGGCTCTGTCAGGCTTTCTCAGGTTCTCTTGGGCTCTGTCAAGCTTTGTCGAGGTCTGTTGGGCTTTGTCAGGCTCTGTCATTCCCTGGCAGACTCTCTCAGTTTCTGGTAGGCTCTTTCAGGCCCTGTCATGCTCTTTCGGGCTCTGTCGGGCTCTGTCATGCTTTATCTGGCTCTGTTGGGACTTATGAGCTTTGTCGGGCACTGTTGGGCTTAGTTGGGCTCTGTCAATTCCTGTTAGGTTCTCCTGGGCTCTATCAAGCTCTGTCTGGCCTTGTCGGGCTCTGTCAGGCTGTCGAGATCTGTAAGGTTCTGTGAAGCTGTGTCAGGCCCTCTCAGGCTCTGTAAGTCTTTCTTGAGCTCTTTCAGGCTCTGTTGCGCTTTGTCGGCCTCTGTTAGGCCCTGCCGGGCTCTGTCATTTGCTGTCAGGAGCTGTCAGGATTTGTCGAACCCTGTCGAGCTCTGTTGAGCTCCGACAGTCCTTGTCATGCTCTGTCAGGCCCAGGTGGGCTCTGTCAAGTTTTGTTGAGCTCTCATGGGATCTGTCAAGTTTTGTGGGTCTGTGTCAGGCCCTTGCGGGCTCTGTGTAGTCCCTGGCGGGCTCTGTCGGCTTCTGTCTGGATCTGTCAGGCCCTGTTGGGCTCTGTCAGGCTTTGTTGGGCCCTGTCATGCTCTGTCAGGCCTTGTCGGTTTCTGTCGGGATCTCTTGGGCTTTCTCAGGTTTGTCGGGCTCTGTCGTGATCTGTTCAGGCCATATCAGTCTTTGTCGGGCTTTTCTGGGGCATGTAGTGCCCTGTCAGTCTGTGTCATGCCCTGTCAGGCTCTGTTGGGCCTTTCAAGCAATGTCCAGATCTGTTGGACCATGTCGGGGCCTGTCTTTCTGTGTCGGACTCTGTAGGGCTTTTACAGGCTTTGTTGTCTTCTGTGTGGCCCTGTGGGTCCTTCTTGCGCTCTGTGGGGTTTTGTTGGGCTCTGTCAGGCCCTGTCAAGGGTTGTTGGGCTTCGTGGGGCGTTTTTGATCCCTGTTGGGCTTTGTCGATCTCCGTTGGGCTTTGATGGCTTCTGTCAGGACCTGTGGGGCCCTGTTGGGCTCTGAAAGCCCCTTTTGGGCTCTGTGGGTCTCTGTCACAATCCGTCAGGCTCTGTTGGGCTTTGTCATTCTCTTTCAGGCTCTGTAGGGCTCTGTCAATCCCTGTGTAGGTTTTGTCGGGCTCTTTCAGGTCCTGTCAGTCTCTGTCGGGCTGTGTCAGTCTCTGTGTGGCTTTGTCGAGATCTGTTGGTCTCTCTCGGGCTCTGTCAGGCTCTGTTGGGATCTGTCGGGCTTTCTCAGGGTCTATGAGGCTCTGTCAGGCCCTGTCAGGATTTGCAGGGCTCTGTCGGGTTTTGTCAGGCCCTGTCAAGTTGTGTTGGTCTCTGTCAGGCCCTCTTGGGCTTTGTCGGGCCCTGAGAGACTGTGTCGGGCTCTGTCAGGCTTTCTCAGGTTCTCTTGGGCTCTGTCAGAGCTTTGTCGAGGTCTGTTGGGCTTTGTCAGGCTCTGTCATTCCCTGGCAGACTCTCTGAGTTTCTGGTAGGCTCTTTCAGGCCCTGTCATGCTCTTTCGGGCTCTGTCGGGCTCTGGCAAGCCCTGCCGTGCTCTGTCAGGCCCAGGTGGGCTCTGTGAAGTTTTGTTGAGCTCTGTTGGGCTTTGTTGAGTTTTGTCGGTCTGTGTCAGGCACTTGCGGGCTCTTTGTAGTCCCTGGCGGGCTCTGTCGGGTTCTGTCTGGATCTGTCAGGCCCTGTCAGGCTCTGCCAGGCTTTCTTGGGCTCTGTCGTGATTTGTCAGGCCATATCAGTCTGTGTTGGGCTGTTTTGGGGCATGTAGTGCCCTGTCAGTCTGTGTCAGGCCCTGTTCAGTCTCTGTTGGGCCTTGTCAAGCTATGTCCAGATCTGCTGGGCCATGTCGGGCTCTGTCTTTCTGTGTCGGGCTCTGTAGGGCTTTGTCCGTCTCTGTGTGGCTTTGTCGAGATCTCTTGGTCTCTCTCAGGCTCTGTCAGGCTCTGTTAGGATCTGTCAGGCTTTCTTGAGGTCTATGGGGCTCTGTCAGGCCCTGTCAGGATTTGCAGGGCTCTGTCAGGTTTTATCGGGCTCTGTTGGGTATTGTTGAGTTCCTGCAGGCTCCATTAGGCCCTGTTGGGCTCTTTCAAGTTTTGTTGGGCCCTGTCAGGCTGTGTCTGCTTCTGTCGAGATCTGTAAGGCTCTGTCAAGCTGTGTCAGGCCCTCTCAGGCTCTGTAATGCTTTGTTGAGCTCTTTCAGGCTCTGTTACGCTTTGTCGAACTCTGTCAGGCCCTGCCAGGCTCTATCGTTTGCTGTCAGGCGCTGTCAGGATTTGTCGAACCCTGTCGAGCTCTGTTGAGCTCCGACAGTCCTTGTCATGCTCTGTCAGGCCCAGGTGGGCCCTGTCAAGTTTTGTCGAGCTCTCATGGGATCTGTCAAGTTTTGTGGGTCTGTGTCAGGCCCTTGCGGGCTCTGTGTAGTCCCTGGCGGGCTCTGTCGGCTTCTGTCTGGATCTGTCAGGCCCTGTTGGGCTCTGTCAGGCTTTGTTGGGCCCTGTCGTGCTGTGTCAGGCCTTGTCGGGTTCTGTCGGGATCTCTTGGGCTTTCTCAGGTTTGTCGGGCTCTGTCGTGATCTGTTCAGGCCATATCAGTCTTTGTCGGGCTTTTCTGGGGCATGTAGTGCCCTGTCAGTCTGTGTCATGCTGTGTCAGGCTCCGTTGGGCCTTGTCAAGCTATGTCCAGATCTGTTGGACCATGTCGGGGTCTGTCTTTCTGTGTCCGACTCTGTAGGGCTTTTACAGGCTTTGTTGTCTTCTGTGTGGCCCTGTGCTCCTTCTTGCGCTCTGTGGGGTTTTGTTGGGCTCTGTCAGGCCCTGTCAAGGGTTGTTGGGCTTCGTGGGGCGTTTTTGATCCCTGTCGGGCTTTGTCGATCTCCGTTGGGCTTTGATGGCTTCTGTCAGGTCCTGTGGGGCCCTGTTGGGCTCTGAAAGCCCCTTTTGGGCTCTGTGGGTCTCTGTCACAATCCATCAGGCTCTGTTGGGCTTTGTCAGTCTCTTTCAGGCTCTGTAGGGCTCTGTCAATCCCTGTGTAGGTTTTGTCAGGCTCTTTCAGGTCCTGTCAGTCTCTGTCGGGCTGTGTCGGTCTCTGTGTGGCTTTGTCGAGATCTGTTGGTCTCTCTCAGGCTCTGTCAGGCTCTGTTGGGATCTGTCGGGCTTTCTCAGGGTCTATGAGGCTCTGTCAGGCCCTGTCAGGGTTTGCAGGGCTCTGTCGGGTTTTGTCAGGCCCTGTCAAGTTGTGTTGGTCTCTGTCAGGCCCTCTTGGGCTTTGTCGGGCCCTGTGAGACTGTGTCAGGCTCTGTCAGGCTTTCTCAGGTTCTCTTGGGCTCTGTCAAGCTTTGTCGAGGTCTGTTGGGCTTTGTCAGGCTCTGTCATTCCCTGGCAGACTCTCTCAGTTTCTGGTAGGCTCTTTCAGGCCCTGTCATGCTCTTTCGGGCTCTGTCGGGCTCTGTCATGCTTTATCTGGCTCTGTTGGGACTTATGAGCTTTGTCGGGCACTGTTGGGCTTAGTTGGGCTCTGTCAATTCCTGTTAGGTTCTCCTGGGCTCTATCAAGCTCTGTCTGGCCTTGTCGGGCTCTGTCAGGCTGTCGAGATCTGTAAGGTTCTGTGAAGCTGTGTCAGGCCCTCTCAGGCTCTGTAAGTCTTTCTTGAGCTCTTTCAGGCTCTGTTGCGCTTTGTCGGCCTCTGTTAGGCCCTGCCGGGCTCTGTCATTTGCTGTCAGGAGCTGTCAGGATTTGTCGAACCCTGTCGAGCTCTGTTGAGCTCCGACAGTCCTTGTCATGCTCTGTCAGGCCCAGGTGGGCTCTGTCAAGTTTTGTTGAGCTCTCATGGGATCTGTCAAGTTTTGTGGGTCTGTGTCAGGCCCTTGCGGGCTCTGTGTAGTCCCTGGCGGGCTCTGTCGGCTTCTGTCTGGATCTGTCAGGCCCTGTTGGGCTCTGTCAGGCTTTGTTGGGCCCTGTCATGCTCTGTCAGGCCTTGTCGGTTTCTGTCGGGATCTCTTGGGCTTTCTCAGGTTTGTCGGGCTCTGTCGTGATCTGTTCAGGCCATATCAGTCTTTGTCGGGCTTTTCTGGGGCATGTAGTGCCCTGTCAGTCTGTGTCATGCCCTGTCAGGCTCTGTTGGGCCTTTCAAGCAATGTCCAGATCTGTTGGACCATGTCGGGGCCTGTCTTTCTGTGTCGGACTCTGTAGGGCTTTTACAGGCTTTGTTGTCTTCTGTGTGGCCCTGTGGGTCCTTCTTGCGCTCTGTGGGGTTTTGTTGGGCTCTGTCAGGCCCTGTCAAGGGTTGTTGGGCTTCGTGGGGCGTTTTTGATCCCTGTTGGGCTTTGTCGATCTCCGTTGGGCTTTGATGGCTTCTGTCAGGACCTGTGGGGCCCTGTTGGGCTCTGAAAGCCCCTTTTGGGCTCTGTGGGTCTCTGTCACAATCCGTCAGGCTCTGTTGGGCTTTGTCATTCTCTTTCAGGCTCTGTAGGGCTCTGTCAATCCCTGTGTAGGTTTTGTCGGGCTCTTTCAGGTCCTGTCAGTCTCTGTCGGGCTGTGTCAGTCTCTGTGTGGCTTTGTCGAGATCTGTTGGTCTCTCTCGGGCTCTGTCAGGCTCTGTTGGGATCTGTCGGGCTTTCTCAGGGTCTATGAGGCTCTGTCAGGCCCTGTCAGGATTTGCAGGGCTCTGTCGGGTTTTGTCAGGCCCTGTCAAGTTGTGTTGGTCTCTGTCAGGCCCTCTTGGGCTTTGTCGGGCCCTGAGAGACTGTGTCGGGCTCTGTCAGGCTTTCTCAGGTTCTCTTGGGCTCTGTCAGAGCTTTGTCGAGGTCTGTTGGGCTTTGTCAGGCTCTGTCATTCCCTGGCAGACTCTCTCAGTTTCTGGTAGGCTCTTTCAGGCCCTGTCATGCTCTTTCGGGCTCTGTCGGGCTCTGTCGTGCTCTGGCAAGCCCTGCCGTGCTCTGTCAGGCCCAGGTGGGCTCTGTCAAGTTTTGTCGAGCTCTGTTGGGCTTTGTTGAGTTTTGTCGGTCTGTGTCAGGCCCTTGCGGGCTCTTTGTAGTCCCTGGCGGGCTCTGTCGGGTTCTGTCTGGATCTGTCAGGCCCTGTCGGGCTCTGCCGGGCTTTCTTGGGCTCTGTCGTGATTAGTCAGGCCATATCAGTCTGTGTTGGGCTGTTTTGGGGCATGTAGTGCCCTGTCAGTCTGTGTCAGGCCCTGTTCAGTCTCTGTTGGGCCTTGTCAAGCTATGTCCAGATCTGCTGGGCCATGTCGGGCTCTGTCTTTCTGTGTCGGGCTCTGTAGGGCTTTGTCCGTCTCTGTGTGGCTTTGTCGAGATCTCTTGGTCTCTCTCAGGCTCTGTCAGGCTCTGTTGGGATCTGTCAGGCTTTCTTGAGGTCTATGGGGCTCTGTCAGGCCCTGTCAGGATTTGCAGGGCTCTGTCAGGTTTTATCGGGCTCTGTTGGGTATTGTTGAGTTCCTTCAGGCTCCATTAGGCCCTGTTGGGCTCTTTCAAGTTTTGTTGGGCCCTGTCAGGCTGTGTCTGCTTCTGTCGAGATCTGTAAGGCTCTGTCAAGCTGTGTCAGGCCCTCTCAGGCTCTGTAATGCTTTGTTGAGCTCTTTCAGGCTCTGTTACGCTTTGTCGAACTCTGTCAGGCCCTGCCAGGCTCTGCCATTTGCTGTGAGGAGCTGTCAGGATTTGTCGAACCCTGTCGAGCTCTGTTGAGCTCCGACAGTCCTTGTCATGCTCTGTCAGGCCCAGGTGGGCCCTGTCAAGTTTTGTCGAGCTCTCATGGGCTCTGTCAAGTTTTGTCAGTCTGTGTCAGGCCCTTGCGGGCTCTGTGTAGTCCCTGGCAGGCTCTGTCGGCTTCTGTCTGGATCTGTCAGGCCCTGTTGGGCTCTGTCAGGCTTTGTTGGGCCCTGTCGTGCTGTGTCAGGCCTTGTCGGGTTCTGTCGGGATCTCTTGGGCTTTCTCAGGTTTGTCGGGCTCTGTCGTGATCTGTTCGGGCCATATCAGTCTTTGTCGGGCTTTTCTGGGGCATGTAGTGCCCTGTCAGTCTGTGTCATGCTGTGTCAGGCTCCGTTGGGCCTTGTCAAGCTATGTTCAGATCTGTTGGACCATGTCGGGGCCTGTCTTTCTGTGTCGGACTCTGTAGGGCTTTTACAGGCTTTGTTGTCTTCTGTGTGGCCCTGTGGGTCCTTCTTGCGCTCTGTGGGGTTTTGTTGGGCTCTGTCAGGCCCTGTCAAGGGTTGTTGGGCTTCGTGGGGCATTTTTGATCCCTGTTGGGCTTTGTCGATCTCCGTTGGGCTTTGATGGCTTTTGTCAGGTCCTGTGGGGCCCTGTTGGGCTCTGAAAGCCCCTTTTGGGCTCTCTGGGTCTCTGTCACGATCCGTCAGGCTCTGTTGGGCTTTGTCATTCTCTTTCAGGCTCTGTAGGGCTCTGTCAATCCCTGTGTAGGTTTTGTCGGGCTCTTTCAGGTCCTGTCAGTCTCTGTCGGGCTGTGTCGGTCTCTGTGTGGCTTTGTCGAGATCTGTTGGTCTCTCTCGGGCTCTGTCAGGCTCTGTTGGGATCTGTCGGGCTTTCTCAGGGTCTATGAGGCTCTGTCAGGCCCTGTCAGGATTTGCAGGGCTCTGTCGGGTTTTGTCAGGCCCTGTCAAGTTGTGTTGGTCTCTGTCAGGCCCTCTTGGGCTTTGTCGGGCCCTGTGAGACTGTGTCGGGCTCTGTCAGGCTTTCTCAGGTTCTCTTGGGCTCTGTCAGAGCTTTGTCGAGGTCTGTTGGGCTTTGTCAGGCTCTGTCATTCCCTGGCAGACTCTCTCAGTTTCTGGTAGGCTCTTTCAGGCCCTGTCATGCTCTTTCGGGCTCTGTCGGGCTCTGTCGTGCTCTGGCAAGCCCTGCCGTGCTCTGTCAGGCCCAGGTGGGCTCTGTCAAGTTTTGTCGAGCTCTGTTGGGCTTTGTTGAGTTTTGTTGGTCTGTGTCAGGCCCTTGCGGGCTCTTTGTAGTCCCTGGCGGGCTCTGTCGGGTTCTGTCTGGATCTGTCAGGCCCTGTTGGGCTCTGTCAGGCTTTGTTGGGCCCTGTCGTGCTCTGTCAGGCCTTGTCGGGTTCTGTCAGGATCTCTTGGGCTTTCTCAGGTTTGTCGGGCTCTGTCGTGATCTGTTCGGGCCATATCAGTCTTTGTCGGGCTTTTCTGGGGCATGTAGTGCCCTGTCAGTCTGTGTCATGCCCTGTCAGGCTCCGTTGGGCCTTTCAAGCTATGTCCAGATCTGTTGGACCATGTCGGGGCCTGTCTTTCTGTGTCTGACTCTGTAGGGCTTTTACAGGCTTTGTTGTCTTCTGTGTGGCCCTGTGGGTCCTTCTTGCGCTCTGTGGGGTTTTGTTGGGCTCTGTCAGGCCCTGTCAAGGCTTGTTGGGCTTCGTGGGGCGTTTTTGATCCCTGTCGGGCTTTGTCGATCTCCGTTGGGCTTTGATGGCTTCTGTCAGGTCCTGTGGGGCCCTGTTGGGCTCTGAAAGCCCCTTTTGGGCTCTGTGGGTCTCTGTCACAATCCGTCAGGCTCTGTTGGGCTTTGTCATTCTCTTTCAGGCTCTGTAGGGCTCTGTCAATCCCTGTGTAGGTTTTGTCGGGCTCTTTCAGGTCCTGTCAGTCTCTGTCGGGCTGTGTCGGTCTCTGTGTGGCTTTGTCGAGATCTGTTGGCCTCTCTCGGGCTCTGTCAGGCTCTGTTGGGATCTGTCGGGCTTTCTCAGGGTCTATGAGGCTCTGTCAGGCCCTGTCAGGATTTGCAGGGCTCTGTCGGGTTTTGTCAGGCCCTGTCAAGTTGTGTTGGTCTCTGTCAGGCCCTCTTGGGCTTTGTCGGGCCCTGAGAGACTGTGTCGGGCTCTGTCAGGCTTTCTCAGGTTCTCTTGGGCTCTGTCAGAGCTTTGTCGAGGTCTGTTGGGCTTTGTCAGGCTCTGTCATTCCCTGGCAGACTCTCTCAGTTTCTGGTAGGCTCTTTCAGGCCCTGTCATGCTCTTTCGGGCTCTGTCGGGCTCTGTCGTGCTCTGGCAAGCCCTGCCGTGCTCTGTCAGGCCCAGGTGGGCTCTGTCAAGTTTTGTCGAGCTCTGTTGGGCTTTGTTGAGTTTTGTCGGTCTGTGTCAGGCCCTTGCGGGCTCTTTGTAGTCCCTGGCGGGCTCTGTCGGGTTCTGTCTGGATCTGTCAGGCCCTGTCGGGCTCTGCCGGGCTTTCTTGGGCTCTGTCGTGATTTGTCAGGCCATATCAGTCTGTGTTGGGCTGTTTTGGGGCATGTAGTGCCCTGTCAGTCTGTGTCAGGCCCTGTTCAGTCTCTGTTGGGCCTTGTCAAGCTATGTCCAGATCTGCTGGGCCATGTCGGGCTCTGTCTTTCTGTGTCGGGCTCTGTAGGGCTTTGTCCGTCTCTGTGTGGCTTTGTCGAGATCTCTTGGTCTCTCTCAGGCTCTGTCAGGCTCTGTTGGGATCTGTCAGGCTTTCTTGAGGTCTATGGGGCTCTGTCAGGCCCTGTCAGGATTTGCAGGGCTCTGTCAGGTTTTATCGGGCTCTGTTGGGTATTGTTGAGTTCCTTCAGGCTCCATTAGGCCCTGTTGGGCTCTTTCAAGTTTTGTTGGGCCCTGTCAGGCTGTGTCTGCTTCTGTCGAGATCTGTAAGGCTCTGTCAAGCTGTGTCAGGACCTCTCAGGCTCTGTAAGTCTTTCTTGAGCTCTTTCAGGCTCTGTTACGCTTTGTCGAACTCTGTCAGGCCCTGCCGGGCTCTGTCATTTGCTGTCAGGAGCTGTCAGGATTTGTCGAACCCTGTCGAGCTCTGTTGAGCTCCGACAGTCCTTGTCATGCTCTGTCAGGCCCAGGTGGGCTCTGTCAAGTTTTGTCGAGCTCTCATGGGCTCTGTCAAGTTTTGTCAGTCTGTGTCAGGCCCTTGCGGGCTCTGTGTAGTCCCTGGCGGGCTCTGTCGGCTTCTGTCTGGATCTGTCAGGCCCTGTTGGGCTCTGTCAGGCTTTGTTGGGCCCTGTCGTGCTGTGTCAGGCCTTGTCGGGTTCTGTCGGGATCTCTTGGGCTTTCTCAGGTTTGTCGGGCTCTGTCGTGATCTGTTCGGGCCATATCAGTCTTTGTCGGGCTTTTCTGGGGCATGTAGTGCCCTGTCAGTCTGTGTCATGCTGTGTCAGGCTCCGTTGGGCCTTGTCAAGCTATGTTCAGATCTGTTGGACCATGTCGGGGCCTGTCTTTCTGTGTCTGACTCTGTAGGGCTTTTACAGGCTTTGTTGTCTTCTGTGTGGCCCTGTGGGTCCTTCTTGCGCTCTGTGCGGTTTTGTTGGGCTCTGTCAGGCCCTGTCAAGGCTTGTTGGGCTTCGTGGGGCGTTTTTGATCCCTGTCGGGCTTTGTCGATCTCCGTTGGGCTTTGATGGCTTCTGTCAGGTCCTGTGGGGCCCTGTTGGGCTCTGAAAGCCCCTTTTGGGCTCTGTGGGTCTCTGTCACAATCCGTCAGGCTCTGTTGGGCTTTGTCATTCTCTTTCAGGCTCTGTAGGGCTCTGTCAATCCCTGTGTAGGTTTTGTCGGGCTCTTTCAGGTCCTGTCAGTCTCTGTCGGGCTGTGTCGGTCTCTGTGTGGCTTTGTCGAGATCTGTTGGCCTCTCTCGGGCTCTGTCAGGCTCTGTTGGGATCTGTCGGGCTTTCTCAGGGTCTATGAGGCTCTGTCAGGCCCTGTCAGGATTTGCAGGGCTCTGTCGGGTTTTGTCAGGCCCTGTCAAGTTGTGTTGGTCTCTGTCAGGCCCTCTTGGGCTTTGTCGGGCCCTGAGAGACTGTGTCGGGCTCTGTCAGGCTTTCTCAGGTTCTCTTGGGCTCTGTCAGAGCTTTGTCGAGGTCTGTTGGGCTTTGTCAGGCTCTGTCATTCCCTGGCAGACTCTCTCAGTTTCTGGTAGGCTCTTTCAGGCCCTGTCATGCTCTTTCGGGCTCTGTCGGGCTCTGTCGTGCTCTGGCAAGCCCTGCCGTGCTCTGTCAGGCCCAGGTGGGCTCTGTCAAGTTTTGTTGAGCTCTGTTGGGCTTTGTTGAGTTTTGTCGGTCTGTGTCAGGCCCTTGCGGGCTCTTTGTAGTCCCTGGCGGGCTCTGTCGGGTTCTGTCTGGATCTGTCAGGCCCTGTCGGGCTCTGCCGGGCTTTCTTGGGCTCTGTCGTGATTTGTTAGGCCATATCAGTCTGTGTTGGGCTGTTTTGGGGCATGTAGTGCCCTGTCAGTCTGTGTCAGGCCCTGTTCAGTCTCTGTTGGGCCTTGTCAAACTATGTCCAGATCTGCTGGGCCATGTCGGGCTCTGTCTTTCTGTGTCGGGCTCTGTAGGGCTTTGTCCGTCTCTGTGTGGCTTTGTCGAGATCTCTTGGTCTCTCTCAGGCTCTGTCAGGCTCTGTTGGGATCTGTCAGGCTTTCTTGAGGTCTATGGGGCTCTGTCAGGCCCTGTCAGGATTTGCAGGGCTCTGTCAGGTTTTATCGGGCTCTGTTCGGTATTGTTGAGTTCCTTCAGGCTCCATTAGGCCCTGTTGGGCTCTTTCAAGTTTTGTTGGGCCCTGTCAGGCTGTGTCTGCTTCTGTCGAGATCTGTAAGGCTCTGTCAAGCTGTGTCAGGCCCTCTCAGGCTCTGTAATGCTTTGTTGAGCTCTTTCAGGCTCTGTTACGCTTTGTCGAACTCTGTCAGGCCCTGCCGGGCTCTGTCATTTGCTGTGAGGAGCTGTCAGGATTTGTCAAACCCTGTCGAGCTCTGTTGAGCTCCGACAGTCCTTGTCATGCTCTGTCAGGCCCAGGTGGGCTCTGTCAAGTTTTGTCGAGCTCTCATGGGCTCTGTCAAGTTTTGTCAGTCTGTGTCAGGCCCTTGCGGGCTCTGTGTAGTCCCTGGCAGGCTCTGTCGGCTTCTGTCTGGATCTGTCAGGCCCTGTTGGGCTCTGTCAGGCTTTGTTGGGCCCTGTCGTGCTGTGTCAGGCGTTGTCGGGTTCTGTCGGGATCTCTTGGGCTTTCTCAGGTTTGTCGGGCTCTGTCGTGATCTGTTCGGGCCATATCAGTCTTTGTCGGGCTTTTCTGGGGCATGTAGTGCCCTGTCAGTCTGTGTCATGCTGTGTCAGGCTCCGTTGGGCCTTGTCAAGCTATGTTCAGATCTGTTGGACCATGTCGGGGCCTGTCTTTCTGTGTCGGACTCTGTAGGGCTTTTACAGGCTTTGTTGTCTTCTGTGTGGCCCTGTGGGTCCTTCTTGTGCTCTGTGGGGTTTTGTTGGGCTCTGTCAGGCCCTGTCAAGGCTTGTTGGGCTTCGTGGGGCGTTTTTGATCCCTGTTGGGCTTTGTCGATCTCCGTTGGGCTTTGATGGCTTTTGTCAGGTCCTGTGGGGCCCTGTTGGGCTCTGAAAGCCCCTTTTGGGCTCTCTGGGTCTCTGTCACGATCCGTCAGGCTCTGTTGGGCTTTGTCATTCTCTTTCAGGCTCTGTAGGGCTCTGTCAATCCCTGTGTAGGTTTTGTCGGGCTCTTTCAGGTCCTGTCAGTCTCTGTCGGGCTGTGTCGGTCTCTGTGTGGCTTTGTCGAGATCTGTTGGTCTCTCTCGGGCTCTGTCAGGCTCTGTTGGGATCTGTCGGGCTTTCTCAGGGTCTATGAGGCTCTGTCAGGCCCTGTCAGGATTTGCAGGGCTCTGTCGGGTTTTGTCAGGCCCTGTCAAGTTGTGTTGGTCTCTGTCAGGCCCTCTTGGGCTTTGTCGGGCCCTGAGAGACTGTTTCGGGCTCTGTCAGGCTTTCTCAGGTTCTCTTGGGCTCTGTCAGAGCTTTGTCGAGGTCTGTTGGGCTTTGTCAGGCTCTGTCATTCCCTGGCAGACTCTCTCAGTTTCTGGTAGGCTCTTTCAGGCCCTGTCATGCTCTTTCGGGCTCTGTCGGGCTCTGTCGTGCTCTGGCAAGCCCTGCCGTGCTCTGTCAGGCCCAGGTGGGCTCTGTCAAGTTTTGTCGAGCTCTGTTGGGCTTTGTTGAGTTTTGTCGGTCTGTGTCAGGCCCTTGCGGGCTCTTTGTAGTCCCTGGCGGGCTCTGTCGGGTTCTGTCTGGATCTGTCAGGCCCTGTTGGGCTCTGTCAGGCTTTGTTGGGCCCTGTCGTGCTCTGTCAGGCCTTGTCGGGTTCTGTCGGGATCTCTTGGGCTTTCTCAGGTTTGTCGGGCTCTGTCGTGATCTGTTCGGGCCATATCAGTCTTTGTCGGGCTTTTCTGGGGCATGTAGTGCCCTGTCAGTCTGTGTCATGCTGTGTCAGGCTCCGTTGGGCCTTGTCAAGCTATGTTCAGATCTGTTGGACCATGTCGGGGCCTGTCTTTCTGTGTCGGACTCTGTAGGGCTTTTACAGGCTTTGTTGTCTTCTGTGTGGCCCTGTGGGTCCTTCTTGCGCTCTGTGCGGTTTTGTTGGGCTCTGTCAGGCCCTGTCAAGGCTTGTTGGGCTTCGTGGGGCGTTTTTGATCCCTGTCGGGCTTTGTCGATCTCCGTTGGGCTTTGATGGCTTCTGTCAGGTCCTGTGGGGCCCTGTTGGGCTCTGAAAGCCCCTTTTGGGCTCTGTGGGTCTCTGTCACAATCCGTCAGGCTCTGTTGGGCTTTGTCATTCTCTTTCAGGCTCTGTAGGGCTCTGTCAATCCCTGTGTAGGTTTTGTCGGGCTCTTTCAGGTCCTGTCAGTCTCTGTCGGGCTGTGTCGGTCTCTGTGTGGCTTTGTCGAGATCTGTTGGCCTCTCTCGGGCTCTGTCAGGCTCTGTTGGGATCTGTCGGGCTTTCTCAGGGTCTATGAGGCTCTGTCAGGCCCTGTCAGGATTTGCAGGGCTCTGTCGGGTTTTGTCAGGCCCTGTCAAGTTGTGTTGGTCTCTGTCAGGCCCTCTTGGGCTTTGTCGGGCCCTGAGAGACTGTGTCGGGCTCTGTCAGGCTTTCTCAGGTTCTCTTGGGCTCTGTCAGAGCTTTGTCGAGGTCTGTTGGGCTTTGTCAGGCTCTGTCATTCCCTGGCAGACTCTCTCAGTTTCTGGTAGGCTCTTTCAGGCCCTGTCATGCTCTTTCGGGCTCTGTCGGGCTCTGTCGTGTTCTGGCAAGCCCTGCCGTGCTCTGGCAAGCCCTGCCGTGCTCTGTCAGGCCCAGGTGGGCTCTGTCAAGTTTTGTCAAGCTCTGTTGGGCTTTGTTGAGTTTTGTCGGTCTGTGTCAGGCCCTTGCGGGCTCTTTGTAGTCCCTGGCGGGCTCTGTCGGGTTCTGTCTGGATCTGTCAGGCCCTGTCGGGCTCTGCCGGGCTTTCTTGGGCTCTGTCGTGATTAGTCAGGCCATATCAGTCTGTGTTGGGCTGTTTTGGGGCATGTAGTGCCCTGTCAGTCTGTGTCAGGCCCTGTTCAGTCTCTGTTGGGCCTTGTCAAGCTATGTCCAGATCTGCTGGGCCATGTCGGGCTCTGTCTTTCTGTGTTGGGCTCTGTAGGGCTTTGTCCGTCTCTGTGTGGCTTTGTCGAGATCTCTTGGTCTCTCTCAGGCTCTGTCAGGCTCTGTTGGGATCTGTCAGGCTTTCTTGAGGTCTATGGGGCTCTGTCAGGCCCTGTCAGGATTTGCAGGGCTCTGTCAGGTTTTATCGGGCTCTGTTGGGTATTGTTGAGTTCCTTCAGGCTCCATTAGGCCCTGTTGGGCTCTTTCAAGTTTTGTTGGGCCCTGTCAGGCTGTGTCTGCTTCTGTCGAGATCTGTAAGGCTCTGTCAAGCTGTGTCAGGCCCTCTCAGGCTCTGTAATGCTTTGTTGAGCTCTTTCAGGCTCTGTTACGCTTTGTCGAACTCTGTCAGGCCCTGCCGGGCTCTGTCATTTGCTGTCAGGAGCTGTCAGGATTTGTCGAACCCTGTCGAGCTCTGTTGAGCTCCGACAGTCCTTGTCATGCTCTGTCAGGCCCAGGTGGGCTCTGTCAAGTTTTGTCGAGCTCTCATGGGCTCTGTCAAGTTTTGTCAGTCTGTGTCAGGCCCTTGCGGGCTCTGTGTAGTCCCTGGCGGGCTCTGTCGGCTTCTGTCTGGATCTGTCAGGCCCTGTTGGGCTCTGTCAGGCTTTGTTGGGCCCTGTCGTGCTGTGTCAGGCCTTGTCGGGTTCTGTCGGGATCTCTTGGGCTTTCTCAGGTTTGTCGGGCTCTGTCGTGATCTGTTCGGGCCATATCAGTCTTTGTCGGGCTTTTCTGGGGCATGTAGTGCCCTGTCAGTCTGTGTCATGCTGTGTCAGGCTCCGTTGGGCCTTGTCAAGCTATGTCCAGATCTGTTGGACCATGTCGGGGCCTGTCTTTCTGTGTCTGACTCTGTAGGGCTTTTACAGGCTTTGTTGTCTTCTGTGTGGCCCTGTGGGTCCTTCTTGCGCTCTGTGCGGTTTTGTTGGGCTCTGTCAGGCCCTGTCAAGGCTTGTTGGGCTTCGTGGGGCGTTTTTGATCCCTGTCGGGCTTTGTCGATCTCCGTTGGGCTTTGATGGCTTCTGTCAGGTCCTGTGGGGCCCTGTTGGGCTCTGAAAGCCCCTTTTGGGCTCTGTGGGTCTCTGTCACAATCTGTCAGGCTCTGTTGGGCTTTGTCATTCTCTTTCAGGCTCTGTAGGGCTCTGTCAATCCCTGTGTAGGTTTTGTCGGGCTCTTTCAGGTCCTGTCAGTCTCTGTCGGGCTGTGTCGGTCTCTGTGTGGCTTTGTCGAGATCTGTTGGCCTCTCTCGGGCTCTGTCAGGCTCTGTTGGGATCTGTCGGGCTTTCTCAGGGTCTATGAGGCTCTGTCAGGCCCTGTCAGGATTTGCAGGGCTCTGTCGGGTTTTGTCAGGCCCTGTCAAGTTGTGTTGGTCTCTGTCAGGCCCTCTTGGGCTTTGTCGGGCCCTGAGAGACTGTGTCGGGCTCTGTCAGGCTTTCTCAGGTTCTCTTGGGCTCTGTCAGAGCTTTGTCGAGGTCTGTTGGGCTTTGTCAGGCTCTGTCATTCCCTGGCAGACTCTCTCAGTTTCTGGTAGGCTCTTTCAGGCCCTGTCATGCTCTTTCGGGCTCTGTTGGGCTCTGTCGTGCTCTGGCAAGCCCTGCCGTGCTCTGTCAGGCCCAGGTGGGCTCTGTCAAGTTTTGTCGAGCTCTGTTGGGCTTTGTTGAGTTTTGTCGGTCTGTGTCAGGCCCTTGCGGGCTCTTTGTAGTCCCTGTCGGGCTCTGTCGGGTTCTGTCTGGATCTGTCAGGCCCTGTCGGGCTCTGCCGGGCTTTCTTGGGCTCTGTCGTGATTTGTTAGGCCATATCAGTCTGTGTTGGGCTGTTTTGGGGCATGTAGTGCCCTGTCAGTCTGTGTCAGGCCCTGTTCAGTCTCTGTTGGGCCTTGTCAAGCTATGTCCAGATCTGCTGGGCCATGTCGGGCTCTGTCTTTCTGTGTCGGGCTCTGTAGGGCTTTGTCCGTCTCTGTGTGGCTTTGTCGAGATCTCTTGGTCTCTCTCAGGCTCTGTCAGGCTCTGTTGGGATCTGTCAGGCTTTCTTGAGGTCTATGGGGCTCTGTCAGGCCCTGTCAGGATTTGCAGGGCTCTGTCAGGTTTTATCGGGCTCTGTTGGGTATTGTTGAGTTCCTTCAGGCTCCATTAGGCCCTGTTGGGCTCTTTCAAGTTTTGTTGGGCCCTGTCAGGCTGTGTCTGCTTCTGTCGAGATCTGTAAGGCTCTGTCAAGCTGTGTCAGGCCCTCTCAGGCTCTGTAATGCTTTGTTGCGCTCTTTCAGGCTCTGTTACGCTTTGTCGAACTCTGTCAGGCCCTGCCGGGCTCTGTCATTTGCTGTCAGGAGCTGTCAGGATTTGTCAAACCCTGTCGAGCTCTGTTGAGCTCCGACAGTCCTTGTCATGCTCTGTCAGGCCCAGGTGGGCTCTGTCAAGTTTTGTCGAGCTCTCATGGGATCTGTCAAGTTTTGTCAGTCTGTGTCAGGCCCTTGCGGGCTCTGTGTAGTCCCTGGCAGGCTCTGTCGGCTTCTGTCTGGATCTGTCAGGCCCTGTTGGGCTCTGTCAGGCTTTGTTGGGCCCTGTCGTGCTGTGTCAGGCCTTGTCGGGTTCTGTCGGGATCTCTTGGGCTTTCTCAGGTTTGTCGGGCTCTGTCGTGATCTGTTCGGGCCATATCATTCTTTGTCGGGCTTTTCTGGGGCATGTAGTGCCCTGTCAGTCTGTGTCATGCTGTGTCAGGCTCCGTTGGGCCTTGTCAAGCTATGTCCAGATCTGTTGGACCATGTCGGGGCCTGTCTTTCTGTGTCTGACTCTGTAGGGCTTTTACAGGCTTTGTTGTCTTCTGTGTGGCCCTGTGGGTCCTTCTTGCGCTCTGTGCGGTTTTGTTGGGCTCTGTCAGGCCCTGTCAAGGGTTGTTGGGCTTCGTGGGGCGTTTTTGATCCCTGTCGGGCTTTGTCGATCTCCGTTGGGCTTTGATGGCTTCTGTCAGGTCCTGTGGGGCCCTGTTGGGCTCTGAAAGCCCCTTTTGGGCTCTGTGGGTCTCTGTCACAATCCGTCAGGCTCTGTTGGGCTTTGTCAGTCTCTTCCAGGCTCTGTAGGGCTCTGTCAATCCCTGTGTAGGTTTTGTCGGGCTCTTTCAGGTCCTGTCAGTCTCTGTCGGGCTGTGTCGGTCTCTGTGTGGCTTTGTCGAGATCTGTTGGTCTCTCTCGGGCTCTGTCAGGCTCTGTTGGGATCTGTCGGGCTTTCTCAGGGTCTATGAGGCTCTGTCAGGCCCTGTCAGGATTTGCAGGGCTCTGTCGGGTTTTGTCAGGCCCTGTCAAGTTGTGTTGGTCTCTGTCAGGCCCTCTTGGGCTTTGTCGGGCCCTGAGAGACTGTGTCGGGCTCTGTCAGGCTTTCTCAGGTTCTCTTGGGCTCTGTCAGAGCTTTGTCGTGGTCTGTTGGGCTTTGTCAGGCTCTGTCATTCCCTGGCAGACTCTCTCAGTTTCTGGTAGGCTCTTTCAGGCCCTGTCATGCTCTTTCGGGCTCTGTTGGGCTCTGTCGTGCTCTGGCAAGCCCTGCCGTGCTCTGTCAGGCCCAGGTGGGCTCTGTCAAGTTTTGTCGAGCTCTGTTGGGCTTTGTTGAGTTTTGTCGGTCTGTGTCAGGCCCTTGCGGGCTCTTTGTAGTCCCTGGCGGGCTCTGTCGGGTTCTGTCTGGATCTGTCAGGCCCTGTCGGGCTCTGCCGGGCTTTCTTGGGCTCTGTCGTGATTTGTTAGGCCATATCAGTCTGTGTTGGGCTGTTTTGGGGCATGTAGTGCCCTGTCAGTCTGTGTCAGGCCCTGTTCAGTCTCTGTTGGGCCTTGTCAAGCTATGTCCAGATCTGCTGGGCCATGTCGGGCTCTGTCTTTCTGTGTCGGGCTCTGTAGGGCTTTGTCCGTCTCTGTGTGGCTTTGTCGAGATCTCTTGGTCTCTCTCAGGCTCTGTCAGGCTCTGTTGGGATCTGTCAGGCTTTCTTGAGGTCTATGGGGCTCTGTCAGGCCCTGTCAGGATTTGCAGGGCTCTGTCAGGTTTTATCGGGCTCTGTTGGGTATTGTTGAGTTCCTTCAGGCTCCATTAGGCCCTGTTGGGCTCTTTCAAGTTTTGTTGGGCCCTGTCAGGCTGTGTCTGCTTCTGTCGAGATCTGTAAGGCTCTGTCAAGCTGTGTCAGGCCCTCTCAGGCTCTGTAATGCTTTGCTGAGCTCTTCCAGGCTCTGTTACGCTTTGTCGAACTCTGTCAGGCCCTGCCGGACTCTGTCATTTGCTGTCAGGAGCTGTCAGGATTTGTCAAACCCTGTCGAGCTCTGTTGAGCTCCGACAGTCCTTGTCATGCTCTGTCAGGCCCAGGTGGGCTCTGTCAAGTTTTGTCGAGCTCTCATGGGCTCTGTCAAGTTTTGTCAGTCTGTGTCAGGCCCTTGCGGGCTCTGTGTAGTCCCTGGCAGGCTCTGTCGGCTTCTGTCTGGATCTGTCAGGCCCTGTTGGGCTCTGTCAGGCTTTGTTGGGCCCTGTCGTGCTCTGTCAGGCCTTGTCGGGTTCTGTCGGGATCTCTTGGGCTTTCTCAGGTTTGTCGGGCTCTGTCGTGATCTGTTCGGGCCATATCATTCTTTGTCGGGCTTTTCTGGGGCATGTAGTGCCCTGTCAGTCTGTGTCATGCTGTGTCAGGCTCCGTTGGGCCTTGTCAAGCTATGTTCAGATCTGTTGGACCATGTCGGGGCCTGTCTTTCTGTGTCTGACTCTGTAGGGCTTTTACAGGCTTTGTTGTCTTCTGTGTGGCCCTGTGGGTCCTTCTTGCGCTCTGTGCGGTTTTGTTGGGCTCTGTCAGGCCCTGTCAAGGCTTGTTGGGCTTCGTGGGGCGTTTTTGATCCCTGTCGGGCTTTGTCGATCTCCGTTGGGCTTTGATGGCTTCTGTCAGGTCCTGTGGGGCCCTGTTGGGCTCTGAAAGCCCCTTTTGGGCTCTGTGGGTCTCTGTCACAATCCGTCAGGCTCTGTTGGGCTTTGTCAGTCTCTTCCAGGCTCTGTAGGGCTCTGTCAATCCCTGTGTAGGTTTTGTCGGGCTCTTTCAGGTCCTGTCAGTCTCTGTCGGGCTGTGTCGGTCTCTGTGTGGCTTTGTCGAGATCTGTTGGTCTCTCTCGGGCTCTGTCAGGCTCTGTTGGGATCTGTCGGGCTTTCTCAGGGTCTATGAGGCTCTGTCAGGCCCTGTCAGGATTTGCAGGGCTCTGTCGGGTTTTGTCAGGCCCTGTCAAGTTGTGTTGGTCTCTGTCAGGCCCTCTTGGGCTTTGTCGGGCCCTGAGAGACTGTGTCGGGCTCTGTCAGGCTTTCTCAGGTTCTCTTGGGCTCTGTCAGAGCTTTGTCGTGGTCTGTTGGGCTTTGTCAGGCTCTGTCATTCCCTGGCAGACTCTCTCAGTTTCTGGTAGGCTCTTTCAGGCCCTGTCATGCTCTTTCGGGCTCTGTCGGGCTCTGTCGTGCTCTGGCAAGCCCTGCCGTGCTCTGTCAGGCCCAGGTGGGCTCTGTCAAGTTTTGTCGAGCTCTGTTGGGCTTTGTTGAGTTTTGTCGGTCTGTGTCAGGCCCTTGCGGGCTCTTTGTAGTCCCTGGCGGGCTCTGTCGGGTTCTGTCTGGATCTGTCAGGCCCTGTCGGGCTCTGCCGGGCTTTCTTGGGCTCTGTCGTGATTTGTCAGGCCATATCAGTCTGTGTTGGGCTGTTTTGGGGCATGTAGTGCCCTGTCAGTCTGTGTCAGGCCCTGTTCAGTCTCTGTTGGGCCTTGTCAAGCTATGTCCAGATCTGCTGGGCCATGTCGGGCTCTGTCTTTCTGTGTCGGGCTCTGTAGGGCTTTGTCCGTCTCTGTGTGGCTTTGTCGAGATCTCTTGGTCTCTCTCAGGCTCTGTCAGGCTCTGTTGGGATCTGTCAGGCTTTCTTGAGGTCTATGGGGCTCTGTCAGGCCCTGTCAGGATTTGCAGGGCTCTGTCAGGTTTTATCGGGCTCTGTTGGGTATTGTTGAGTTCCTTCAGGCTCCATTAGGCCCTGTTGGGCTCTTTCAAGTTTTGTTGGGCCCTGTCAGGCTGTGTCTGCTTCTGTCGAGATCTGTAAGGCTCTGTCAAGCTGTGTCAGGACCTCTCAGGCTCTGTAAGTCTTTCTTGAGCTCTTTCAGGCTCTGTTACGCTTTGTCGAACTCTGTCAGGCCCTGCCGGGCTCTGTCATTTGCTGTCAGGAGCTGTCAGGATTTGTCGAACCCTGTCGAGCTCTGTTGAGCTCCGACAGTCCTTGTCATGCTCTGTCAGGCCCAGGTGGGCTCTGTCAAGTTTTGTCGAGCTCTCATGGGCTCTGTCAAGTTTTGTCAGTCTGTGTCAGGCCCTTGCGGGCTCTGTGTAGTCCCTGGCGGGCTCTGTCGGCTTCTGTCTGGATCTGTCAGGCCCTGTTGGGCTCTGTCAGGCTTTGTTGGGCCCTGTCGTGCTCTGTCAGGCCTTGTCGGGTTCTGTCGGGATCTCTTGGGCTTTCTCAGGTTTGTCGGGCTCTGTCGTGATCTGTTCGGGCCATATCAGTCTTTGTCGGGCTTTTCTGGGGCATGTAGTGCCCTGTCAGTCTGTGTCATGCTGTGTCAGGCTCCGTTGGGCCTTGTCAAGCTATGTTCAGATCTGTTGGACCATGTCGGGGCCTGTCTTTCTGTGTTGGACTCTGTAGGGCTTTTACAGGCTTTGTTGTCTTCTGTGTGGCCCTGTGGGTCCTTCTTGCGCTCTGTGCGGTTTTGTTGGGCTCTGTCAGGCCCTGTCAAGGGTTGTTGGGCTTCGTGGGGCGTTTTTGATCCCTGTCGGGCTTTGTCGATCTCCGTTGGGCTTTGATGGCTTCTGTCAGGTCCTGTGGGGCCCTGTTGGGCTCTGAAAGCCCCTTTTGGGCTCTGTGGGTCTCTGTCACAATCCGTCAGGCTCTGTTGGGCTTTGTCATTCTCTTTCAGGCTCTGTAGGGCTCTGTCAATCCCTGTGTAGGTTTTGTCGGGCTCTTTCAGGTCCTGTCAGTCTCTGTCGGGCTGTGTCGGTCTCTGTGTGGCTTTGTCGAGATCTGTTGGCCTCTCTCGGGCTCTGTCAGGCTCTGTTGGGATCTGTCGGGCTTTCTCAGGGTCTATGAGGCTCTGTCAGGCCCTGTCAGGATTTGCAGGGCTCTGTCGGGTTTTGTCAGGCCCTGTCAAGTTGTGTTGGTCTCTGTCAGGCCCTCTTGGGCTTTGTCGGGCCCTGAGAGACTGTGTCGGGCTCTGTCAGGCTTTCTCAGGTTCTCTTGGGCTCTGTCAGAGCTTTGTCGAGGTCTGTTGGGCTTTGTCAGGCTCTGTCATTCCCTGGCAGACTCTCTCAGTTTCTGGTAGGCTCTTTCAGGCCCTGTCATGCTCTTTCGGGCTCTGTCGGGCTCTGTCGTGCTCTGGCAAGCCCTGCCGTGCTCTGTCAGGCCCAGGTGGGCTCTGTCAAGTTTTGTCGAGCTCTGTTGGGCTTTGTTGAGTTTTGTCGGTCTGTGTCAGGCCCTTGCGGGCTCTTTGTAGTCCCTGGCGGGCTCTGTCGGGTTCTGTCTGGATCTGTCAGGCCCTGTCGGGCTCTGCCGGGCTTTCTTGGGCTCTGTCGTGATTTGTTAGGCCATATCAGTCTGTGTTGGGCTGTTTTGGGGCATGTAGTGCCCTGTCAGTCTGTGTCAGGCCCTGTTCAGTCTCTGTTGGGCCTTGTCAAGCTATGTCCAGATCTGCTGGGCCATGTCGGGCTCTGTCTTTCTGTGTCGGGCTCTGTAGGGCTTTGTCCGTCTCTGTGTGGCTTTGTCGAGATCTCTTGGTCTCTCTCAGGCTCTGTCAGGCTCTGTTGGGATCTGTCAGGCTTTCTTGAGGTCTATGGGGCTCTGTCAGGCCCTGTCAGGATTTGCAGGGCTCTGTCAGGTTTTATCGGGCTCTGTTGGGTATTGTTGAGTTCCTTCAGGCTCCATTAGGCCCTGTTGGGCTCTTTCAAGTTTTGTTGGGCCCTGTCAGGCTGTGTCTGCTTCTGTCGAGATCTGTAAGGCTCTGTCAAGCTGTGTCAGGACCTCTCAGGCTCTGTAAGTCTTTCTTGAGCTCTTTCAGGCTCTGTTACGCTTTGTCGAACTCTGTCAGGCCCTGCCGGGCTCTGTCATTTGCTGTCAGGAGCTGTCAGGATTTGTCAAACCCTGTCGAGCTCTGTTGAGCTCCGACAGTCCTTGTCATGCTCTGTCAGGCCCAGGTGGGCTCTGTCAAGTTTTGTCGAGCTCTCATGGGCTCTGTCAAGTTTTGTCAGTCTGTGTCAGGCCCTTGCGGGCTCTGTGTAGTCCCTGGCAGGCTCTGTCGGCTTCTGTCTGGATCTGTCAGGCCCTGTTGGGCTCTGTCAGGCTTTGTTGGGCCCTGTCGTGCTGTGTCAGGCCTTGTCGGGTTCTGTCGGGATCTCTTGGGCTTTCTCAGGTTTGTCGGGCTCTGTCGTGATCTGTTCGGGCCATATCAGTCTTTGTCGGGCTTTTCTGGGGCATGTAGTGCCCTGTCAGTCTGTGTCATGCTGTGTCAGGCTCCGTTGGGCCTTGTCAAGCTATGTCCAGATCTGTTGGACCATGTCGGGGCCTGTCTTTCTGTGTCTGACTCTGTAGGGCTTTTACAGGCTTTGTTGTCTTCTGTGTGGCCCTGTGGGTCCTTCTTGCGCTCTGTGCAGTTTTGTTGGGCTCTGTCAGGCCCTGTCAAGGGTTGTTGGGCTTCGTGGGGCGTTTTTGATCCCTGTCGGGCTTTGTCGATCTCCGTTGGGCTTTGATGGCTTCTGTCAGGTCCTGTGGGGCCCTGTTGGGCTCTGAAAGCCCCTTTTGGGCTCTGTGGGTCTCTGTCACAATCCGTCAGGCTCTGTTGGGCTTTGTCAGTCTCTTCCAGGCTCTGTAGGGCTCTGTCAATCCCTGTGTAGGTTTTGTCGGGCTCTTTCAGGTCCTGTCAGTCTCTGTTGGGCTGTGTCGGTCTCTGTGTGGCTTTGTCGAGATCTGTTGGTCTCTCTCGGGCTCTGTCAGGCTCTGTTGGGATCTGTCGGGCTTTCTCAGGGTCTATGAGGCTCTGTCAGGCCCTGTCAGGGTTTGCAGGGCTCTGTCGGGTTTTGTCAGGCCCTGTCAAGTTGTGTTGGTCTCTGTCAGGCCCTCTTGGGCTTTGTTGGGCCCTGTGAGACTGTGTCGGGCTCTGTCAGGCTTTCTCAGGTTCTCTTGGGCTCTGTCAAGCTTTGTCGAGGTCTGTTGGGCTTTGTCAGGCTCTGTCATTCCCTGGCAGACTCTCTCAGTTTCTGGTAGGCTCTTTCAGGCCCTGTCATGCTCTTTCGGGCTCTGTCGGGCTCTGTCATGCTTTATCTGGCTCTGTTGGGACTTATGAGCTTTGTCGGGCACTGTTGGGCTTAGTTGGGCTCTGTCAATTCCTGTTAGGTTCTCTTGGGCTCTTTCAAGCTCTGTCTGGCCTTGTCGGGCTCTGTCAGGCTGTCGAGATCTGTAAGGTTCTGTGAAGCTGTGTCAGGCCCTCTCAGGCTCTGTAAGTCTTTCTTGAGCTCTTTCAGGCTCTGTTACGCTTTGTCGACCTCTGTCAGGCCCTGCCGGGCTCTGTCATTTGCTGTCAGGAGCTGTCAGGATTTGTCAAACCCTGTCGAGCTCTGTTGAGCTCCAACAGTCCTTGTCATGCTCTGTCAGGCCCAGGTGGGCTCTGTCAAGTTTTGTCGAGCTCTCATGGGATCTGTCAAGTTTTGTGGGTCTGTGTCAGGCCCTTGCGGGCTCTGTGTAGTCCCTGGCGGGCTCTGTCGGCTTCTGTCTGGATCTGTCAGGCCCTGTTGGGCTCTGTCAGGCTTTGTTGGGCCCTGTCGTGCTCTGTCAGGCCTTGTCGGGTTCTGTCGGGATCTCTTGGGCTTTCTCAGGTTTGTCGGGCTCTGTCATGATCTGTTCGGGCCATATCAGTCTTTTTCGGGCTTTTCTGGGGCATGTAGTGCCCTGTCAGTCTGTGTCATGCCCTGTCAGGCTCTGTTGGGCCTTTCAAGCTATGTCCAGATCTGTTGGACCATGTCGGGGCCTGTCTTTCTGTGTCGGACTCTGTAGGGCTTTTACAGGCTTTGTTGTCTTCTGTGTGGCCCTGTGGGTCCTTCTTGCGCTCTGTGGGGTTTTGTTGGGCTCTGTCAGGCCCTGTCAAGGGTTGTTGGGCTTCGTGGGGCGTTTTTGATCCCTGTCGGGCTTTGTCGATCTCCGTTGGGCTTTGATGGCTTCTGTCAGGACCTGTGGGGCCCTGTTGGGCTCTGAAAGCCCCTTTTGGGCTCTGTGGGTCTCTGTCACGATCCGTCAGGCTCTGTTGGGCTTTGTCATTCTCTTTCAGGCTCTGTAGGGCTCTGTCAATCCCTGTGTAGGTTTTGTCGGGCTCTTTCAGGTCCTGTCAGTCTCTGTCGGGCTGTGTCGGTCTCTGTGTGGCTTTGTCGAGATCTGTTGGCCTCTCTCGGGCTCTGTCAGGCTCTGTTGGGATCTGTCGGGCTTTCTCAGGGTCTATGAGGCTCTGTCAGGCCCTGTCAGGATTTGCAGGGCTCTGTCGGGTTTTGTCAGGCCCTGTCAAGTTGTGTTGGTCTCTGTCAGGCCCTCTTGGGCTTTGTCGGGCCCTGAGAGACTGTGTCGGGCTCTGTCAGGCTTTCTCAGGTTCTCTTGGGCTCTGTCAGAGCTTTGTCGAGGTCTGTTGGGCTTTGTCAGGCTCTGTCATTCCCTGGCAGACTCTCTCAGTTTCTGGTAGGCTCTTTCAGGCCCTGTCATGCTCTTTCGGGCTCTGTCGGGCTCTGTCGTGCTCTGGCAAGCCCTGCCGTGCTCTGTCAGGCCCAGGTGGGCTCTGTCAAGTTTTGTCGAGCTCTGTTGGGCTTTGTTGAGTTTTGTCGGTCTGTGTCAGGCCCTTGCGGGCTCTTTGTAGTCCCTGGCGGGCTCTGTCGGGTTCTGTCTGGATCTGTCAGGCCCTGTCGGGCTCTGCCGGGCTTTCTTGGGCTCTGTCGTGATTTGTCAGGCCATATCAGTCTGTGTTGGGCTGTTTTGGGGCATGTAGTGCCCTGTCAGTCTGTGTCAGGCCCTGTTCAGTCTCTGTTGGGCCTTGTCAAGCTATGTCCAGATCTGCTGGGCCATGTCGGGCTCTGTCTTTCTGTGTCGGGCTCTGTAGGGCTTTGTCCGTCTCTGTGTGGCTTTGTCGAGATCTCTTGGTCTCTCTCAGGCTCTGTCAGGCTCTGTTGGGATCTGTCAGGCTTTCTTGAGGTCTATGGGGCTCTGTCAGGCCCTGTCAGGATTTGCAGGGCTCTGTCAGGTTTTATCGGGCTCTGTTGGGTATTGTTGAGTTCCTGCAGGCTCCATTAGGCCCTGTTGGGCTCTTTCAAGTTTTGTTGGGCCCTGTCAGGCTGTGTCTGCTTCTGTCGAGATCTGTAAGGCTCTGTCAAGCTGTGTCAGGACCTCTCAGGCTCTGTAATGCTTTGTTGAGCTCTTTCAGGCTCTGTTACGCTTTGTCGAACTCTGTCAGGCCCTGCCGGGCTCTGTCATTTGCTGTCAGGAGCTGTCAGGATTTGTCGAACCCTGTCGAGCTCTGTTGAGCTCCGACAGTCCTTGTCATGCTCTGTCAGGCCCAGGTGGGCTCTGTCAAGTTTTGTCGAGCTCTCATGGGCTCTGTCAAGTTTTGTCGGTCTGTGTCAGGCCCTTGCGGGCTCTGTGTAGTCCCTGGCGGGCTCTGTCGGCTTCTGTCTGGATCTGTCAGGCCCTGTTGGGCTCTGTCAGGCTTTGTTGGGCCCTGTCGTGCTCTGTCAGGCCTTGTCGGGTTCTGTCGGGATCTCTTGGGCTTTCTCAGGTTTGTCGGGCTCTGTCGTGATCTGTTCGGGCCATATCAGTCTTTGTCGGGCTTTTCTGGGGCATGTAGTGCCCTGTCAGTCTGTGTCATGCCCTGTCAGGCTCTGTTGGGCCTTTCAAGCTATGTCCAGATCTGTTGGACCATGTCGGGGCCTGTCTTTCTGTGTCTGACTCTGTAGGGCTTTTACAGGCTTTGTTGTCTTCTGTGTGGCCCTGTGGGTCCTTCTTGCGCTCTGTGGGGTTTTGTTGGGCTCTGTCAGGCCCTGTCAAGGCTTGTTGGGCTTCGTGGGGCGTTTTTGATCCCTGTCGGGCTTTGTCGATCTCCGTTGGGCTTTGATGGCTTCTGTCAGGACCTGTGGGGCCCTGTTGGGCTCTGAAAGCCCCTTTTGGGCTCTGTGGGTCTCTGTCACAATCCGTCAGGCTCTGTTGGGCTTTGTCAGTCTTTTTCAGGCTCTGTAGGGCTCTGTCAATCCCTGTGTAGGTTTTGTCGGGCTCTTTCAGGTCCTGTCAGTCTCTGTCGGGCTGTGTCGGTCTCTGTGTGGCTTTGTCGAGATCTGTTGGTCTCTCTCAGGCTCTGTCAGGCTCTGTTGGGATCTGTCGGGCTTTCTCAGGGTCTATGAGGCTCTGTCAGGCCCTGTCAGGGTTTGCAGGGCTCTGTCGGGTTTTGTCAGGCCCTGTCAAGTTGTGTTGGTCTCTGTCAGGCCCTCTTGGGCTTTGTCGGGCCCTGAGAGACTGTGTCGGGCTCTGTCAGGCTTTCTCAGGTTCTCTTGGGCTCTCTCTAAGCTTTGTCGAGGTCTGTTGGGCTTTGTCAGGCTCTGTCATTCCCTGGCAGACTCTCTCAGTTTCTGGTAGGCTCTTTCAGGCCCTGTCATGCTCTTTCGGGCTCTGTCGGGCTCTGTCATGCTTTATCTGGCTCTGTTGGGACTTATGAGCTTTGTCGGGCACTGTTGGGCTTAGTTGGGCTCTGTCAATTCCTGTTAGGTTCTCTTGGGCTCTTTCAAGCTCTGTCTGGCCTTGTCGGGCTCTGTCAGGCTGTCGAGATCTGTAAGGTTCTGTGAAGCTGTGTCAGGCCCTCTCAGGCTCTGTAAGTCTTTCTTGAGCTCTTTCAGGCTCTGTTGCGCTTTGTCGAACTCTGTCAGGCCCTGCCGGGCTCTGTCATTTGCTGTCAGGAGCTGTCAGGATTTGTCAAACCCCGTCGAGCTCTGTTGAGCTCCGACAGTCCTTGTCATGCTCTGTCAGGCCCAGGTGGGCTCTGTCAAGTTTTGTCGAGCTCTCATGGGATCTGTCAAGTTTTGTGGGTCTGTGTCAGGCCCTTGCGGGCTCTGTGTAGTCCCTGGCGGGCTCTGTCGGCTTCTGTCTGGATCTGTCAGGCCCTGTTGGGCTCTGTCAGGCTTTGTTGGGCCCTGTCGTGCTGTGTCAGGCCTTGTCGGGTTCTGTCGGGATCTCTTGGGCTTTCTCAGGTTTGTAGGGCTCTGTCATGATCTGTTCGGGCCATATCAGTCTTTGTCGGGCTTTTCTGGGGCATGTAGTGCCCTGTCAGTCTGTGTCATGCCCTGTCAGGCTCCGTTGGGCCTTGTCAAGCTATGTCCAGATCTGTTGGACCATGTCGGGGCCTGTCTTTCTGTGTCGGACTCTGTAGGGCTTTTACAGGCTTTGTTGTCTTCTGTGTGGCCCTGTGGGTCCTTCTTGCGCTCTGTGGGGTTTTGTTGGGCTCTGTCAGGCCCTGTCAAGGGTTGTTGGGCTTCGTGGGGCGTTTTTGATCCCTGTCGGGCTTTGTCGATCTCCGTTGGGCTTTGATGGCTTCTGTCAGGACCTGTGGGGCCCTGTTGGGCTCTGAAAGCCCCTTTTGGGCTCTGTGGGTCTCTGTCACAATCCGTCAGGCTCTGTTGGGCTTTGTCAGTCTCTTTCAGGCTCTGTAGGGCTCTGTCAATCCCTGTGTAGGTTTTGTCGGGCTCTTTCAGGTCCTGTCAGTCTCTGTCGGGCTGTGTCGGTCTCTGTGTGGCTTTGTCGAGATCTGTTGGCCTCTCTCGGGCTCTGTCAGGCTCTGTTGGGATCTGTCGGGCTTTCTCAGGGTCTATGAGGCTCTGTCAGGCCCTGTCAGGATTTGCAGGGCTCTGTCGGGTTTTGTCAGGCCCTGTCAAGTTGTGTTGGTCTCTGTCAGGCCCTCTTGGGCTTTGTTGGGCCCTGAGAGACTGTGTCGGGCTCTGTCAGGCTTTCTCAGGTTCTCTTGGGCTCTGTCAGAGCTTTGTCGAGGTCTGTTGGGCTTTGTCAGGCTCTGTCGTTCCCTGGCAGACTCTCTCAGTTTCTGGTAGGCTCTTTCAGGCCCTGTCATGCTCTTTCGGGCTCTGTCGGGCTCTGTCGTGCTCTGGCAAGCCCTGCCGTGCTCTGTCAGGCCCAGGTGGGCTCTGTCAAGTTTTGTCGAGCTCTGTTGGGCTTTGTTGAGTTTTGTCGGTCTGTGTCAGGCCCTTGCGGGCTCTTTGTAGTCCCTGGCGGGCTCTGTCGGGTTCTGTCTGGATCTGTCAGGCCCTGTTAGGCTCTGCCAGGCTTTCTTGGGCTCTGTCGTGATTTGTCAGGCCATATCAGTCTGTGTTGGGCTGTTTTGGGGCATGTAGTGCCCTGTCAGTCTGTGTCAGGCCCTGTTCAGTCTCTGTTGGGCCTTGTCAAGCTATGTCCAGATCTGCTGGGCCATGTCGGGCTCTGTCTTTCTGTGTCGGGCTCTGTAGGGCTTTGTCCGTCTCTGTGTGGCTTTGTCGAGATCTCTTGGTCTCTCTCAGGCTCTGTCAGGCTCTGTTGGGATCTGTCAGGCTTTCTTGAGGTCTATGGGGCTCTGTCAGGCCCTGTCAGGATTTGCAGGGCTCTGTCAGGTTTTATCGGGCTCTGTTGGGTATTGTTGAGTTCCTGCAGGCTCCATTAGGCCCTGTTGGGCTCTTTCAAGTTTTGTTGGGCCCTGTCAGGCTGTGTCTGCTTCTGTCGAGATCTGTAAGGCTCTGTCAAGCTGTGTCAAGCCCTCTCAGGCTCTGTAATGCTTTGTTGAGCTCTTTCAGGCTCTGTTACGCTTTGTCGAACTCTGTTAGGCCCTGCCGGACTCTGTCATTTGCTGTGAGGAGCTGTCAGGATTTGTCGAACCCTGTCGAGCTCTGTTGAGCTCCGACAGTCCTTGTCATGCTCTGTCAGGCCCAGGTGGGCTCTGTCAAGTTTTGTCGAGCTCTCATGGGCTCTGTCAAGTTTTGTCAGTCTGTGTCAGGCCCTTGCGGGCTCTGTGTAGTCCCTGGCAGGCTCTGTCGGCTTCTGTCTGGATCTGTCAGGCCCTGTTGGGCTCTGTCAGGCTTTGTTGGGCCCTGTCGTGCTCTGTCAGGCCTTGTCGGGTTCTGTCGGGATCTCTTGGGCTTTCTCAGGTTTGTCAGGCTCTGTCGTGATCTGTTCGGGCCATATCAGTCTTTGTCGGGCTTTTCTGGGGCATGTAGTGCCCTGTCAGTCTGTGTCATGCTGTGTCAGGCTCCGTTGGGCCTTGTCAAGATATGTCCAGATCTGTTGGACCATGTCGGGGCCTGTCTTTCTGTGTCCGACTCTGTAGGGCTTTTACAGGCTTTGTTAGTCTTCTGTGTGGCCCTGTGGGTCCTTCTTGCGCTCTGTGGGGTTTTGTTGGGCTCTGTCAGGCCCTGTCAAGGGTTGTTGGGCTTCGTGGGGCGTTTTTGATCCCTGTCGGGCTTTGTCGATCTCCGTTGGGCTTTGATGGCTTCTGTCAGGTCCTGTGGGCCCCTGTTGGGCTCTGAAAGCCCCTTTTGGGCTCTGTGGGTCTCTGTCACAATCCGTCAGGCTCTGTTGGGCTTTGTCAGTCTCTTTCAGGCTCTGTAGGGCTCTGTCAATCCCTGTGTAGGTTTTGTCGGGCTCTTTCAGGTCCTGTCAGTCTCTGTCGGGCTGTGTCGGTCTCTGTGTGGCTTTGTCGAGATCTGTTGGCCTCTCTCGGGCTCTGTCAGGCTCTGTTGGGATCTGTCGGGCTTTCTCAGGGTCTATGAGGCTCTGTCAGGCCCTGTCAGGATTTGCAGGGCTCTGTCGGGTTTTGTCAGGCCCTGTCAAGTTGTGTTGGTCTCTGTCAGGCCCTCTTGGGCTTTGTTGGGCCCTGAGAGACTGTGTCGGGCTCTGTCAGGCTTTCTCAGGTTCTCTTGGGCTCTGTCAGAGCTTTGTCGAGGTCTGTTGGGCTTTGTCAGGCTCTGTCGTTCCCTGGCAGACTCTCTCAGTTTCTGGTAGGCTCTTTCAGGCCCTGTCATGCTCTTTCGGGCTCTGTCGGGCTCTGTCGTGCTCTGGCAAGCCCTGCCGTGCTCTGTCAGGCCCAGGTGGGCTCTGTCAAGTTTTGTCGAGCTCTGTTGGGCTTTGTTGAGTTTTGTCGGTCTGTGTCAGGCCCTTGCGGGCTCTTTGTAGTCCCTGGCGGGCTCTGTCGGGTTCTGTCTGGATCTGTCAGGCCCTGTCAGGCTCTGCCAGGCTTTCTTGGGCTCTGTCGTGATTTGTCAGGCCATATCAGTCTGTGTTGGGCTGTTTTGGGGCACGTAGTGCCCTGTCAGTCTGTGTCAGGCCCTGTTCAGTCTCTGTTGGGCCTTGTCAAGCTATGTCCAGATCTGCTGGGCCATGTCGGGCTCTGTCTTTCTGTGTTGGGCTCTGTAGGGCTTTGTCCGTCTCTGTGTGGCTTTGTCGAGATCTCTTGGTCTCTCTCAGGCTCTGTCAGGCTCTGTTGGGATCTGTCAGGCTTTCTTGAGGTCTATGGGGCTCTGTCAGGCCCTGTCAGGATTTGCAGGGCTCTGTCAGGTTTTATCGGGCTCTGTTGGGTATTGTTGAGTTCCTGCAGGCTCCATTAGGCCCTGTTGGGCTCTTTCAAGTTTTGTTGGGCCCTGTCAGGCTGTGTCTGCTTCTGTCGAGATCTGTAAGGCTCTGTCAAGCTGTGTCAAGCCCTCTCAGGCTCTGTAATGCTTTGTTGAGCTCTTTCAGGCTCTGTTACGCTTTGTTGAACTCTGTTAGGCCCTGCCGGGCTCTGTCATTTGCTGTGAGGAGCTGTCAGGATTTGTCGAACCCTGTCGAGCTCTGTTGAGCTCCGACAGTCCTTGTCATGCTCTGTCAGGCCCAGGTGGGCTCTGTCAAGTTTTGTCGAGCTCTCATGGGCTCTGTCAAGTTTTGTCAGTCTGTGTCAGGCCCTTGCGGGCTCTGTGTAGTCCCTGGCAGGCTCTGTCGGCTTCTGTCTGGATCTGTCAGGCCCTGTTGGGCTCTGTCAGGCTTTGTTGGGCCCTGTCGTGCTGTGTCAGGCCTTGTCGGGTTCTGTCGGGATCTCTTGGGCTTTCTCAGGTTTGTCGGGCTCTGTCGTGATCTGTTCGGGCCATATCAGTCTTTGTCGGGCTTTTCTGGGGCATGTAGTGCCCTGTCAGTCTGTGTCATGCTGTGTCAGGCTCCGTTGGGCCTTGTCAAGCTATGTCCAGATCTGTTGGACCATGTCGGGGCCTGTCTTTCTGTGTCTGACTCTGTAGAGCTTTTACAGGCTTTGTTGTCTTCTGTGTGGCCCTGTGGGTCCTTCTTGCGCTCTGTGCGGTTTTGTTGGGCTCTGTCAGGCCCTGTCAAGGGTTGTTGGGCTTCGTGGGGCGTTTTTGATCCCTGTCGGGCTTTGTCGATCTCCGTTGGGCTTTGATGGCTTCTGTCAGGTCCTGTGGGGCCCTGTTGGGCTCTGAAAGCCCCTTTTGGGCTCTGTGGGTCTCTGTCACGATCCGTCAGGCTCTGTTGGGCTTTGTCAGTCTCTTCCAGGCTCTGTAGGGCTCTGTCAATCCCTGTGTAGGTTTTGTCGGGCTCTTTCAGGTCCTGTCAGTCTCTGTCGGGCTGTGTCGGTCTCTGTGTGGCTTTGTCGAGATCTGTTGGTCTCTCTCGGGCTCTGTCAGGCTCTGTTGGGATCTGTCGGGCTTTCTCAGGGTCTATGAGGCTCTGTCAGGCCCTGTCAGGGTTTGCAGGGCTCTGTCGGGTTTTGTCAGGCCCTGTCAAGTTGTGTTGGTCTCTGTCAGGCCCTCTTGGGCTTTGTTGGGCCCTGTGAGACTGTGTCGGGCTCTGTCAGGCTTTCTCAGGTTCTCTTGGGCTCTGTCAGAGCTTTGTCGAGGTCTGTTGGGCTTTGTCAGGCTCTGTCATTCCCTGGCAGACTCTCTCAGTTTCTGGTAGGCTCTTTCAGGCCCTGTCATGCTCTTTCGGGCTCTGTCGGGCTCTGTCGTGCTCTGGCAAGCCCTGCCGTGCTCTGTCAGGCCCAGGTGGGCTCTGTCAAGTTTTGTCGAGCTCTGTTGGGCTTTGTTGAGTTTTGTCGGTCTGTGTCAGGCCCTTGCGGGCTCTTTGTAGTCCCTGGCGGGCTCTGTCGGGTTCTGTCTGGATCTGTCAGGCCCTGTCGGGCTCTGCCGGGCTTTCTTGGGCTCTGTCGTGATTTGTCAGGCCATATCAGTCTGTGTTGGGCTGTTTTGGGGCATGTAGTGCCCTGTCAGTCTGTGTCAGGCCCTGTTCAGTCTCTGTTGGGCCTTGTCAAGCTATGTCCAGATCTGCTGGGCCATGTCGGGCTCTGTCTTTCTGTGTCGGGCTCTGTAGGGCTTTGTCCGTCTCTGTGTGGCTTTGTCGAGATCTCTTGGTCTCTCTCAGGCTCTGTCAGGCTCTGTTGGGATCTGTCAGGCTTTCTTGAGGTCTATGGGGCTCTGTCAGGCCCTGTCAGGATTTGCAGGGCTCTGTCAGGTTTTATCGGGCTCTGTTGGGTATTGTTGAGTTCCTGCAGGCTCCATTAGGCCCTGTTGGGCTCTTTCAAGTTTTGTTGGGCCCTGTCAGGCTGTGTCTGCTTCTGTCGAGATCTGTAAGGCTCTGTCAAGCTGTGTCAAGCCCTCTCAGGCTCTGTAATGCTTTGTTGAGCTCTTTCAGGCTCTGTTACGCTTTGTCGAACTCTGTTAGGCCCTGCCGGGCTCTGTCATTTGCTGTGAGGAGCTGTCAGGATTTGTCGAACCCTGTCGAGCTCTGTTGAGCTCCGACAGTCCTTGTCATGCTCTGTCAGGCCCAGGTGGGCTCTGTCAAGTTTTGTCGAGCTCTCATGGGCTCTGTCAAGTTTTGTGGGTCTGTGTCAGGCCCTTGCGGGCTCTGTGTAGTCCCTGGCGGGCTCTGTCGGCTTCTGTCTGGATCTGTCAGGCCCTGTTGGGCTCTGTCAGGCTTTGTTGGGCCCTGTCGTGCTGTGTCAGGCCTTGTCGGGTTCTGTCGGGATCTCTTGGGCTTTCTCAGGTTTGTCGGGCTCTGTCGTGATCTGTTCGGGCCATATCAGTCTTTGTCGGGCTTTTCTGGGGCATGTAGTGCCCTGTCAGTCTGTGTCATGCCCTGTCAGGCTCCGTTGGGCCTTGTCAAGCTATGTCCAGATCTGTTGGACCATGTCGGGGCCTGTCTTTCTGTGTCCGATTCTGTAGGGCTTTTACAGGCTTTGTTAGTCTTCTGTGTGGCCCTGTGGGTCCTTCTTGCGCTCTGTGGGGTTTTGTTGGGCTCTGTCAGGCCCTGTCAAGGGTTGTTGGGCTTCGTGGGGCGTTTTTGATCCCTGTCGGGCTTTGTCGATCTCCGTTGGGCTTTGATGGCTTCTGTCAGGTCCTGTGGGCCCCTGTTGGGCTCTGAAAGCCCCTTTTGGGCTCTGTGGGTCTCTGTCACAATCCGTCAGGCTCTGTTGGGCTTTGTCAGTCTCTTTCAGGCTCTGTAGGGCTCTGTCAATCCCTGTGTAGGTTTTGTCGGGCTCTTTCAGGTCCTGTCAGTCTCTGTCGGGCTGTGTCGGTCTCTGTGTGGCTTTGTCGAGATCTGTTGGTCTCTCTCGGGCTCTGTCAGGCTCTGTTGGGATCTGTCGGGCTTTCTCAGGGTCTATGAGGCTCTGTCAGGCCCTGTCAGGGTTTGCAGGGCTCTGTCGGGTTTTGTCAGGCCCTGTCAAGTTGTGTTGGTCTCTGTCAGGCCCTCTTGGGCTTTGTCGGGCCCTGTGAGACTGTGTCGGGCTCTGTCAGGCTTTCTCAGGTTCTCTTGGGCTCTGTCAAGCTTTGTCGAGGTCTGTTGGGCTTTGTCAGGCTCTGTCATTCCCTGGCAGACTCTCTCGGTTTCTGGTAGGCTCTTTCAGGCCCTGTCATGCTCTTTCGGGCTCTGTCGGGCTCTGTCATGCTTTATCTGGCTCTGTTGGGACTTATGAGCTTTGTCGGGCACTGTTGGGCTTAGTTGGGCTCTGTCAATTCCTGTTAGGTTCTCTTGGGCTCTATCAAGCTCTGTCTGGCCTTGTCGGGCTCTGTCAGGCTGTCGAGATCTGTAAGGTTCTGTGAAGCTGTGTCAGGCCCTCTCAGGCTCTGTAAGTCTTTCTTGAGCTCTTTCAGGCTCTGTTGCGCTTTGTCGACCTCTGTCAGGCCCTGCCGGGCTCTGTCATTTGCTGTCAGGAGCTGTCAGGATTTGTCAAACCCTGTCGAGCTCTGTTGAGCTCCGACAGTCCTTGTCATGCTCTGTCAGGCCCAGGTGGGCTCTGTCAAGTTTTGTCGAGCTCTCATGGGATCTGTCAAGTTTTGTGGGTCTGTGTCAGGCCCTTGCGGGCTCTGTGTAGTCCCTGGCGGGCTCTGTCGGCTTCTGTCTGGATCTGTCAGGCCCTGTTGGGCTCTGTCAGGCTTTGTTGGGCCCTGTCGTGCTGTGTCAGGCCTTGTCGGGTTCTGTCGGGATCTCTTGGGCTTTCTCAGGTTTGTCGGGCTCTGTCGTGATCTGTTCGGGCCATATCAGTCTTTGTCGGGCTTTTCTGGGGCATGTAGTGCCCTGTCAGTCTGTGTCATGCCGTGTCAGGCTCTGTTGGGCCTTTCAAGCTATGTCCAGATCTGTTGGACCATGTCGGGGCCTGTCTTTCTGTGTCGGACTCTGTAGGGCTTTTACAGGCTTTGTTGTCTTCTGTGTGGCCCTGTGGGTCCTTCTTGCGCTCTGTGGGGTTTTGTTGGGCTCTGTCAGGCCCTGTCAAGGGTTGTTGGGCTTCGTGGGGCGTTTTTGATCCCTGTCGGGCTTTGTCGATCTCCGTTGGGCTTTGATGGCTTCTGTCAGGACCTGTGGGGCCCTGTTGGGCTCTGAAAGCCCCTTTTGGGCTCTGTGGGTCTCTGTCACAATCCGTCAGGCTCTGTTGGGCTTTGTCATTCTCTTTCAGGCTCTGTAGGGCTCTGTCAATCCCTGTGTAGGTTTTGTCGGGCTCTTTCAGGTCCTGTCAGTCTCTGTCGGGCTGTGTCGGTCTCTGTGTGGCTTTGTCGAGATCTGTTGGTCTCTCTCGGGCTCTGTCAGGCTCTGTTGGGATCTGTCGGGCTTTCTCAGGGTCTATGAGGCTCTGTCAGGCCCTGTCAGGATTTGCAGGGCTCTGTCGGGTTTTGTCAGGCCCTGTCAAGTTGTGTTGGTCTCTGTCAGGCCCTCTTGGGCTTTGTCGGGCCCTGAGAGACTGTGTCGGGCTCTGTCAGGCTTTCTCAGGTTCTCTTGGGCTCTGTCAGAGCTTTGTCGAGGTCTGTTGGGCTCTGTCAGGCTCTGTCATTCCCTGGCAGACTCTCTCAGTTTCTGGTAGGCTCTTTCAGGCCCTGTCATGCTCTTTCGGGCTCTGTCGGGCTCTGTCGTGCTCTGGCAAGCCCTGCCGTGCTCTGTCAGGCCCAGGTGGGCTCTGTCAAGTTTTGTCGAGCTCTGTTGGGCTTTGTTGAGTTTTGTCGGTCTGTGTCAGGCCCTTGCGGGCTCTCTGTAGTCCCTGGCGGGCTCTGTCGGGTTCTGTCTGGATCTGTCAGGCCCTGTCAGGCTCTGCCAGGCTTTCTTGGGCTCTGTCGTGATTTGTCAGGCCATATCAGTCTGTGTTGGGCTGTTTTGGGGCATGTAGTGCCCTGTCAGTCTGTGTCAGGCCCTGTTCAGTCTCTGTTGGGCCTTGTCAAGCTATGTCCAGATCTGCTGGGCCATGTCGGGCTCTGTCTTTCTGTGTCGGGCTCTGTAGGGCTTTGTCCGTCTCTGTGTGGCTTTGTCGAGATCTCTTGGTCTCTCTCAGGCTCTGTCAGGCTCTGTTGGGCTCTGTCAGGCTTTCTTGAGGTCTATGGGGCTCTGTCAGGCCCTGTCAGGATTTGCAGGGCTCTGTCAGGTTTTATCGGGCTCTGTTGGGTATTGTTGAGTTCCTGCAGGCTCCATTAGGCCCTGTTGGGCTCTTTCAAGTTTTGTTGGGCCCTGTCAGGCTGTGTCTGCTTCTGTCGAGATCTGTAAGGCTCTGTCAAGCTGTGTCAAGCCCTCTCAGGCTCTGTAATGCTTTGTTGAGCTCTTTCAGGCTCTGTTACGCTTTGTCGAACTCTGTCAGGCCCTGCCGGGCTCTGTCATTTGCTGTCAGGAGCTGTCAGGATTTGTCGAACCCTGTCGAGCTCTGTTGAGCTCCGACAGTCCTTGTCATGCTCTGTCAGGCCCAGGTGGGCTCTGTCAAGTTTTGTCGAGCTCTCATGGGCTCTGTCAAGTTTTGTCAGTCTGTGTCAGGCCCTTGCGGGCTCTGTGTAGTCCCTGGCGGGCTCTGTCGGCTTCTGTCTGGATCTGTCAGGCCCTGTTGGGCTCTGTCAGGCTTTGTTGGGCCCTGTCGTGCTGTGTCAGGCCTTGTCGGGTTCTGTCGGGATCTCTTGGGCTTTCTCAGGTTTGTCGGGCTCTGTCGTGATCTGTTCGGGCCATATCAGTCTTTGTCGGGCTTTTCTGGGGCATGTAGTGCCCTGTCAGTCTGTGTCATGCTGTGTCAGGCTCTGTTGGGCCTTGTCAAGCTATGTCCAGATCTGTTGGACCATGTCGGGGCCTGTCTTTCTGTGTCCGACTCTGTAGGGCTTTTACAGGCTTTGTTAGTCTTCTGTGTGGCCCTGTGGGTCCTTCTTGCGCTCTGTGGGGTTTTGTTGGGCTCTGTCAGGCCCTGTCAAGGGTTGTTGGGCTTCGTGGGGCGTTTTTGATCCCTGTCGGGCTTTGTCGATCTCCGTTGGGCTTTGATGGCTTCTGTCAGGTCCTGTGGGGCCCTGTTGGGCTCTGAAAGCCCCTTTTGGGCTCTGTGGGTCTCTGTCACAATCCGTCAGGCTCTGTTGGGCTTTGTCAGTCTCTTTCAGGCTCTGTAGGGCTCTGTCAATCCCTGTGTAGGTTTTGTCGGGCTCTTTCAGGTCCTGTCAGTCTCTGTCGGGCTGTGTCGGTCTCTGTGTGGCTTTGTTGAGATCTGTTGGTCTCTCTCGGGCTCTGTCAGGCTCTGTTGGGATCTGTCGGGCTTTCTCAGGGTCTATGAGGCTCTGTCAGGCCCTGTCAGGGTTTGCAGGGCTCTGTCGGGTTTTGTCAGGCCCTGTCAAGTTGTGTTGGTCTCTGTCAGGCCCTCTTGGGCTTTGTCGGGCCCTGTGAGACTGTGTCGGGCTCTGTCAGGCTTTCTCAGGTTCTCTTGGGCTCTGTCAAGCTTTGTCGAGGTCTGTTGGGCTTTGTCAGGCTCTGTCATTCCCTGGCAGACTCTCTCAGTTTCTGGTAGGCTCTTTCAGGCCCTGTCATGCTCTTTCGGGCTCTGTCGGGCTCTGTCATGCTTTATCTGGCTCTGTTGGGACTTATGAGCTTTGTCGGGCACTGTTGGGCTTAGTTGGGCTCTGTCAATTCCTGTTAGGTTCTCTTGGGCTCTATCAAGCTCTGTCTGGCCTTGTCGGGCTCTGTCAGGCTGTCGAGATCTGTAAGGCTCTGTCAAGCTGTGTCAGGCCCTCTCAGGCTCTGTAAGTCTTTCTGGAGCTCTTTCAGGCTCTGTTACGCTTTGTCGAACTCTGTCAGGCCCTGCCGGGCTCTGTCATTTGCTGTCAGGAGCTGTCAGGATTTGTCAAACCCTGTCGAGCTCTGTTGAGCTCCGACAGTCCTTGTCATGCTCTGTCAGGCCCAGGTGGGCTCTGTCAAGTTTTGTCGAGCTCTCATGGGATCTGTCAAGTTTTGTGGGTCTGTGTCAGGCCCTTGCAGGCTCTGTGTAGTCCCTGGCGGGCTCTGTCGGCTTCTGTCTGGATCTGTCAGGCCCTGTTGGGCTCTGTCAGGCTTTGTTGGGCCCTGTCGTGCTGTGTCAGGCCTTGTCGGGTTCTGTCGGGATCTCTTGGGCTTTCTCAGGTTTGTCGGGCTCTGTCGTGATCTGTTCAGGCCCTATCAGTCTTTGTCGGGCTTTTCTGGGGTATGTAGTGCCCTGTCAGTCTGTGTCATGCCCTGTCAGGCTCTGTTGGGCCTTTCAAGCTATGTCCAGATCTGTTGGACCATGTCGGGGCCTGTCTTTCTGTGTTGGACTCTGTAGGGCTTTTACAGGCTTTGTTGTCTTCTGTGTGGCCCTGTGGGTCCTTCTTGCGCTCTGTGGGGTTTTGTTGGGCTCTGTCAGGCCCTGTCAAGGGTTGTTGGGCTTCATGGGGCGTTTTTGATCACTGTCGGGCTTTGTCGATCTCCGTTGGGCTTTGATGGCTTCTGTCAGGACCTGTGGGGCCCTGTTGGGCTCTGAAAGCCCCTTTTGGGCTCTGTGGGTCTCTGTCACGATCCGTCAGGCTCTGTTGGGCTTTGTCATTCTCTTTCAGGCTCTGTAGGGCTCTGTCAATCCCTGTGTAGGTTTTGTCGGGCTCTTTCAGGTCCTGTCAGTCTCTGTCGGGCTGTGTCGGTCTCTGTGTGGCTTTGTCGAGATCTGTTGGTCTCTCTCGGGCTCTGTCAGGCTCTGTTGGGATCTGTCGGGCTTTCTCAGGGTCTATGAGGCTCTGTCAGGCCCTGTCAGGATTTGCAGGGCTCTGTCGGGTTTTGTCAGGCCCTGTCAAGTTGTGTTGGTCTCTGTCAGGCCCTCTTGGGCTTTGTCGGGCCCTGAGAGACTGTGTCGGGCTCTGTCAGGCTTTCTCAGGTTCTCTTGGGCTCTGTCAGAGCTTTGTCGAGGTCTGTTGGGCTTTGTCAGGCTCTGTCGTTCCCTGGCAGACTCTCTCAGTTTCTGGTAGGCTCTTTCAGGCCCTGTCATGCTCTTTCGGGCTCTGTCGGGCTCTGTCGTGCTCTGGCAAGCCCTGCCGTGCTCTGTCAGGCCCAGGTGGGCTCTGTCAAGTTTTGTCGAGCTCTGTTGGGCTTTGTTGAGTTTTGTCGGTCTGTGTCAGGCCCTTGCGGATTCTTTGTAGTCCCTGGCGGGCTCTGTCGGGTTCTGTCTGGATCTGTCAGGCCCTGTCGGGCTCTGCCGGGCTTTCTTGGGCTCTGTCGTGATTTGTCAGGCCATATCAGTCTGTGTTGGGCTGTTTTGGGGCATGTAGTGCCCTGTCAGTCTGTGTCAGGCCCTGTTCAGTCTCTGTTGGGCCTTGTCAAGCTATGTCCAGATCTGCTGGGCCATGTCGGGCTCTGTCTTTTTGTGTCCGGCTCTGTAGGGCTTTTACAGGCTTTGTTAGTCTTCTGTGTGGCCCTGTGGGTCCTTCTTGCGCTCTGTGGGGTTTTGTTGGGCTCTGTCAGGCCCTGTCAAGGGTTGTTGGGCTTCGTGGGGCGTTTTTGATCCCTGTCGGGCTTTGTCGATCTCCGTTGGGCTTTGATGGCTTCTGTCAGGTCCTGTGGGCCCCTGTTGGGCTCTGAAAGCCCCTTTTGGGCTCTGTGGGTCTCTGTCACAATCTGTCAGGCTCTGTTGGGCTTTGTCAGTCTCTTTCAGGCTCTGTAGGGCTCTGTCAATCCCTGTGTAGGTTTTGTCGGGCTCTTTCAGGTCCTGTCAGTCTCTGTCGGGCTGTGTCGGTCTCTGTGTGGCTTTGTCGAGATCTGTTGGTCTCTCTCGGGCTCTGTCAGGCTCTGTTGGGATCTGTCGGGCTTTCTCAGGGTCTATGAGGCTCTGTCAGGCCCTGTCAGGATTTGCAGGGCTCTGTCGGGTTTTGTCAGGCCCTGTCAGGGTTTGCAGGGCTCTGTCGGGTTTTGTCAGGCCCTGTCAAGTTGTGTTGGTCTCTGTCAGGCCCTCTTGGGCTTTGTCGGGCCCTGTGAGACTGTGTCGGGCTCTGTCAGGCTTTCTCAGGTTCTCTTGGGCTCTGTCAAGCTTTGTCGAGGTCTGTTGGGCTTTGTCAGGCTCTGTCATTCCCTGGCAGACTCTCTCAGTTTCTGGTAGGCTCTTTCAGGCCCTGTCATGCTCTTTCGGGCTCTGTCGCGCTCTGTCATGCTTTATCTGGCTCTGTTGGGACTTATGAGCTTTGTCGGGCACTGTTGGGCTTAGTTGGGCTCTGTCAATTCCTGTTAGGTTCTCTTGGGCTCTATCAAGCTCTGTCTGGCCTTGTCGGGCTCTGTCAGGCTGTCGAGATCTGTAAGGTTCTGTGAAGCTGTGTCAGGCCCTCTCAGGCTCTGTAAGTCTTTCTTGAGCTCTTTCAGGCTCTGTACGCTTTGTCGACCTCTGTCAGGCCCTGCCGGGCTCTGTCATTTGCTGTCAGGAGCTGTCAGGATTTTTCAAACCCTGTGGAGCTCTGTTGAGCTCCGACAGTCCTTGTCATGCTCTGTCAGGCCCAGGTGGGCTCTGTCAAGTTTTGTCGAGCTCTCATGGGATCTGTCAAGTTTTGTGGGTCTGTGTCAGGCCCTTGCAGGCTCTGTGTAGTCCCTGGCGGGCTCTGTCGGCTTCTGTCTGGATCTGTCAGGCCCTGTTGGGCTCTGTCAGGCTTTGTTGGGCCCTGTCGTGCTGTGTCAGGCCTTGTCGGGTTCTGTCGGGATCTCTTGGGCTTTCTCAGGTTTGTCGGGCTCTGTCGTGATCTGTTCAGGCCATATCAGTCTTTGTCGGGCTTTTCTGGGGTATGTAGTGCCCTGTCAGTCTGTGTCATGCCCTGTCAGGCTCTGTTGGGCCTTTCAAGCTATGTCCAGATCTGTTGGACCATGTCGGGGCCTGTCTTTCTGTGTTGGACTCTGTAGGGCTTTTACAGGCTTTGTTGTCTTCTGTGTGGCCCTGTGGGTCCTTCTTGCGCTCTGTGGGGTTTTGTTGGGCTCTGTCAGGCCCTGTCAAGGGTTGTTGGGCTTCATGGGGCGTTTTTGATCACTGTCGGGCTTTGTCGATCTCCGTTGGGCTTTGATGGCTTCTGTCAGGACCTGTGGGGCCCTGTTGGGCTCTGAAAGCCCCTTTTGGGCTCTGTGGGTCTCTGTCACGATCCGTCAGGCTCTGTTGGGCTTTGTCATTCTCTTTCAGGCTCTGTAGGGCTCTGTCAATCCCTGTGTAGGTTTTGTCGGGCTCTTTCAGGTCCTGTCAGTCTCTGTCGGGCTGTGTCGGTCTCTGTGTGGCTTTGTCGAGATCTGTTGGTCTCTCTCGGGCTCTGTCAGGCTCTGTTGGGATCTGTCGGGCTTTCTCAGGGTCTATGAGGCTCTGTCAGGCCCTGTCAGGATTTGCAGGGCTCTGTCGGGTTTTGTCAGGCCCTGTCAAGTTGTGTTGGTCTCTGTCAGGCCCTCTTGGGCTTTGTTGGGCCCTGAGAGACTGTGTCGGGCTCTGTCAGGCTTTCTCAGGTTCTCTTGGGCTCTGTCAGAGCTTTGTCGAGGTCTGTTGGGCTTTGTCAGGCTCTGTCGTTCCCTGGCAGACTCTCTCAGTTTCTGGTAGGCTCTTTCAGGCCCTGTCATGCTCTTTCGGGCTCTGTCGGGCTCTGTCGTGCTCTGGCAAGCCCTGCCGTGCTCTGTCAGGCCCAGGTGGGCTCTGTCAAGTTTTGTCGAGCTCTGTTGGGCTTTGTTGAGTTTTGTCGGTCTGTGTCAGGCCCTTGCGGGCTCTTTGTAGTCCCTGGCGGGCTCTGTCGGGTTCTGTCTGGATCTGTCAGGCCCTGTCAGGCTCTGCCAGGCTTTCTTGGGCTCTGTCGTGATTTGTCAGGCCATATCAGTCTGTGTTGGGCTGTTTTGGGGCATGTAGTGCCCTGTCAGTCTGTGTCAGGCCCTGTTCAGTCTCTGTTGGGCCTTGTCAAGCTATGTCCAGATCTGCTGGGCCATGTCGGGCTCTGTCTTTATGTGTCGGGCTCTGTAGGGCTTTGTCCGTCTCTGTGTGGCTTTGTCGAGATCTCTTGGTCTCTCTCAGGCTCTGTCAGGCTCTGTTGGGATCTGTCAGGCTTTCTTGAGGTCTATGGGGCTCTGTCAGGCCCTGTCAGGATTTGCAGGGCTCTGTCAGGTTTTATCGGGCTCTGTTGGGTATTGTTGAGTTCCTGCAGGCTCCATTAGGCCCTGTTGGGCTCTTTCAAGTTTTGTTGGGCCCTGTCAGGCTGTGTCTGCTTCTGTCGAGATCTGTAAGGCTCTGTCAAGCTGTGTCAAGCCCTCTCAGGCTCTGTAATGCTTTGTTGAGCTCTTTCAGGCTCTGTTACGCTTTGTCGAACTCTGTTAGGCCCTGCCGGGCTCTGTCATTTGCTGTGAGGAGCTGTCAGGATTTGTCGAACCCTGTCGAGCTCTGTTGAGCTCCGACAGTCCTTGTCATGCTCTGTCAGGCCCAGGTGGGCTCTGTCAAGTTTTGTCGAGCTCTCATGGGCTCTGTCAAGTTTTGTCAGTCTGTGTCAGGCCCTTGCGGGCTCTGTGTAGTCCCTGGCGGGCTCTGTCGGCTTCTGTCTGGATCTGTCAGGCCCTGTTGGGCTCTGTCAGGCTTTGTTGGGCCCTGTCGTGCTCTGTCAGGCCTTGTCGGGTTCTGTCGGGATCTCTTGGGCTTTCTCAGGTTTGTCGGGCTCTGTCGTGATCTGTTCGGGCCATATCAGTCTTTGTCGGGCTTTTCTGGGGCATGTAGTGCCCTGTCAGTCTGTGTCATGCTGTGTCAGGCTCCGTTGGGCCTTGTCAAGCTATGTCCAGATCTGTTGGACCATGTCGGGGCCTGTCTTTCTGTGTCCGACTCTGTAGGGCTTTTACAGGCTTTGTTAGTCTTCTGTGTGGCCCTGTGGGTCCTTCTTGCGCTCTGTGGGGTTTTGTTGGGCTCTGTCAGGCCCTGTCAAGGGTTGTTGGGCTTCGTGGGGCGTTTTTGATCCCTGTCGGGCTTTGTCGATCTCCGTTGGGCTTTGATGGCTTCTGTCAGGTCCTGTGGGCCCCTGTTGGGCTCTGAAAGCCCCTTTTGGGCTCTGTGGGTCTCTGTCACAATCCGTCAGGCTCTGTTGGGCTTTGTCAGTCTCTTTCAGGCTCTGTAGGGCTCTGTCAATCCCTGTGTAGGTTTTGTCGGGCTCTTTCAGGTCCTGTCAGTCTCTGTCGGGCTGTGTCGGTCTCTGTGTGGCTTTGTCGAGATCTGTTGGTCTCTCTCGGGCTCTGTCAGGCTCTGTTGGGATCTGTCGGGCTTTCTCAGGGTCTATGAGGCTCTGTCAGGCCCTGTCAGGGTTTGCAGGGCTCTGTCGGGTTTTGTCAGGCCCTGTCAAGTTGTGTTGGTCTCTGTCAGGCCCTCTTGGGCTTTGTCGGGCCCTGTGAGACTGTGTCGGGCTCTGTCAGGCTTTCTCAGGTTCTCTTGGGCTCTGTCAAGCTTTGTCGAGGTCTGTTGGGCTTTGTCAGGCTCTGTCATTCCCTGGCAGACTCTCTCAGTTTCTGGTAGGCTCTTTCAGGCCCTGTCATGCTCTTTCGGGCTCTGTCGGGCTCTGTCATGCTTTATCTGGCTCTGTTGGGACTTATGAGCTTTGTCGGGCACTGTTGGGCTTAGTTGGGCTCTGTCAATTCCTGTTAGGTTCTCTTGGGCTCTATCAAGCTCTGTCTGGCCTTGTCGGGCTCTGTCAGGCTGTCGAGATCTGTAAGGTTCTGTGAAGCTGTGTCAGGCCCTCTCAGGCTCTGTAAGTCTTTCTTGAGCTCTTTCAGGCTCTGTTGCGCTTTGTCGACCTCTGTCAGGCCCTGCCGGGCTCTGTCATTTGCTGTCAGGAGCTGTCAGGATTTGTCAAACCCTGTCGAGCTCTGTTGAGCTCCGACAGTCCTTGTCATGCTCTGTCAGGCCCAGGTGGGCTCTGTCAAGTTTTGTCGAGCTCTCATGGGATCTGTCAAGTTTTGTGGGTCTGTGTCAGGCCCTTGCGGGCTCTGTGTAGTCCCTGGCGGGCTCTGTCGGCTTCTGTCTGGATCTGTCAGGCCCTGTTGGGCTCTGTCAGGCTTTGTTGGGCCCTGTCGTGCTGTGTCAGGCCTTGTCGGGTTCTGTCGGGATCTCTTGGGCTTTCTCAGGTTTGTCGGGCTCTGTCGTGATCTGTTCAGGCCATATCAGTCTTTGTCGGGCTTTTCTGGGGCATGTAGTGCCCTGTCAGTCTGTGTCATGCCGTGTCAGGCTCTGTTGGGCCTTTCAAGCTATGTCCAGATCTGTTGGACCATGTCGGGGCCTGTCTTTCTGTGTCGGACTCTGTAGGGCTTTTACAGGCTTTGTTGTCTTCTGTGTGGCCCTGTGGGTCCTTCTTGCGCTCTGTGGGGTTTTGTTGGGCTCTGTCAGGCCCTGTCAAGGGTTGTTGGGCTTCGTGGGGCGTTTTTGATCCCTGTCGGGCTTTGTCGATCTCCGTTGGGCTTTGATGGCTTCTGTCAGGACCTGTGGGGCCCTGTTGGGCTCTGAAAGCCCCTTTTGGGCTCTGTGGGTCTCTGTCACGATCCGTCAGGCTCTGTTGGGCTTTGTCATTCTCTTTCAGGCTCTGTAGGGCTCTGTCAATCCCTGTGTAGGTTTTGTCGGGCTCTTTCAGGTCCTGTCAGTCTCTGTCGGGCTGTGTCGGTCTCTGTGTGGCTTTGTCGAGATCTGTTGGTCTCTCTCGGGCTCTGTCAGGCTCTGTTGGGATCTGTCGGGCTTTCTCAGGGTCTATGAGGCTCTGTCAGGCCCTGTCAGGATTTGCAGGGCTCTGTCGGGTTTTGTCAGGCCCTGTCAAGTTGTGTTGGTCTCTGTCAGGCCCTCTTAGGCTTTGTCGGGCCCTGAGAGACTGTGTCGGGCTCTGTCAGGCTTTCTCAGGTTCTCTTGGGCTCTGTCAGAGCTTTGTCGAGGTCTGTTGGGCTTTGTCAGGCTCTGTCGTTCCCTGGCAGACTCTCTCAGTTTCTGGTAGGCTCTTTCAGGCCCTGTCATGCTCTTTCGGGCTCTGTCGGGCTCTGTCATGCTCTGGCAAGCCCTGCCGTGCTCTGTCAGGCCCAGGTGGGCTCTGTCAAGTTTTGTCGAGCTCTGTTGGGCTTTGTTGAGTTTTGTCGGTCTGTGTCAGGCCCTTGCGGGCTCTTTGTAGTCCCTGGCGGGCTCTGTCGGGTTCTGTCTGGATCTGTCAGGCCCTGTCAGGCTCTGCCAGGCTTTCTTGGGCTCTGTCGTGATTTGTCAGGCCATATCAGTCTGTGTTGGGCTGTTTTGGGGCATGTAGTGCCCTGTCAGTCTGTGTCAGGCCCTTTTCAGTCTCTGTTGGGCCTTGTCAAGCTATGTCCAGATCTGCTGGGCCATGTCGGGCTCTGTCTTTATGTGTCGGGCTCTGTAGGGCTTTGTCCGTCTCTGTGTGGCTTTGTCGAGATCTCTTGGTCTCTCTCAGGCTCTGTCAGGCTCTGTTGGGATCTGTCAGGCTTTCTTGAGGTCTATGGGGCTCTGTCAGGCCCTGTCAGGATTTGCAGGGCTCTGTCAGGTTTTATCGGGCTCTGTTGGGTATTGTTGAGTTCCTGCAGGCTCCATTAGGCCCTGTTGGGCTCTTTCAAGTTTTGTTGGGCCCTGTCAGGCTGTGTCTGCTTCTGTCGAGATCTGTAAGGCTCTGTCAAGCTGTGTCAAGCCCTCTCAGGCTCTGTAATGCTTTGTTGAGCTCTTTCAGGCTCTGTTACGCTTTGTCGAACTCTGTTAGGCCCTGCCGGGCTCTGTCATTTGCTGTGAGGAGCTGTCAGGATTTGTCGAACCCTGTCGAGCTCTGTTGAGCTCCGACAGTCCTTGTCATGCTCTGTCAGGCCCAGGTGGGCTCTGTCAAGTTTTGTCGAGCTCTCATGGGCTCTGTCAAGTTTTGTCAGTCTGTGTCAGGCCCTTGCGGGCTCTGTGTAGTCCCTGGCGGGCTCTGTCGGCTTCTGTCTGGATCTGTCAGGCCCTGTTGGGCTCTGTCAGGCTTTGTTGGGCCCTGTCGTGCTCTGTCAGGCCTTGTCGGGTTCTGTCGGGATCTCTTGGGCTTTCTCAGGTTTGTCGGGCTCTGTCGTGATCTGTTCGGGCCATATCAGTCTTTGTCGGGCTTTTCTGGGGCATGTAGTGCCCTGTCAGTCTGTGTCATGCTGTGTCAGGCTCCGTTGGGCCTTGTCAAGCTATGTCCAGATCTGTTGGACCATGTCGGGGCCTGTCTTTCTGTGTCCGACTCTGTAGGGCTTTTACAGGCTTTGTTAGTCTTCTGTGTGGCCCTGTGGGTCCTTCTTGCGCTCTGTGGGGTTTTGTTGGGCTCTGTCAGGCCCTGTCAAGGGTTGTTGGGCTTCGTGGGGCGTTTTTGATCCCTGTCGGGCTTTGTCGATCTCCGTTGGGCTTTGATGGCTTCTGTCAGGTCCTGTGGGCCCCTGTTGGGCTCTGAAAGCCCCTTTTGGGCTCTGTGGGTCTCTGTCACAATCCGTCAGGCTCTGTTGGGCTTTGTCAGTCTCTTTCAGGCTCTGTAGGGCTCTGTCAATCCCTGTGTAGGTTTTGTCGGGCTCTTTCAGGTCCTGTCAGTCTCTGTCGGGCTGTGTCGGTCTCTGTGTGGCTTTGTCGAGATCTGTTGGTCTCTCTCGGGCTCTGTCAGGCTCTGTTGGGATCTGTCGGGCTTTCTCAGGGTCTATGAGGCTCTGTCAGGCCCTGTCAGGGTTTGCAGGGCTCTGTCGGGTTTTGTCAGGCCCTGTCAAGTTGTGTTGGTCTCTGTCAGGCCCTCTTGGGCTTTGTCGGGCCCTGTGAGACTGTGTCGGGCTCTGTCAGGCTTTCTCAGGTTCTCTTGGGCTCTGTCAAGCTTTGTCGAGGTCTGTTGGGCTTTGTCAGGCTCTGTCATTCCCTGGCAGACTCTCTCAGTTTCTGGTAGGCTCTTTCAGGCCCTGTCATGCTCTTTCGGGCTCTGTCGGGCTCTGTCATGCTTTATCTGGCTCTGTTGGGACTTATGAGCTTTGTCGGGCACTGTTGGGCTTAGTTGGGCTCTGTCAATTCCTGTTAGGTTCTCTTGGGCTCTATCAAGCTCTGTCTGGCCTTGTCGGGCTCTGTCAGGCTGTCGAGATCTGTAAGGTTCTGTGAAGCTGTGTCAGGCCCTCTCAGGCTCTGTAAGTCTTTCTTGAGCTCTTTCAGGCTCTGTTGCGCTTTGTCGACCTCTGTCAGGCCCTGCCGGGCTCTGTCATTTGCTGTCAGGAGCTGTCAGGATTTGTCAAACCCTGTCGAGCTCTGTTGAGCTCCGACAGTCCTTGTCATGCTCTGTCAGGCCCAGGTGGGCTCTGTCAAGTTTTGTCGAGCTCTCATGGGATCTGTCAAGTTTTGTGGGTCTGTGTCAGGCCCTTGCGGGCTCTGTGTAGTCCCTGGCGGGCTCTGTCGGCTTCTGTCTGGATCTGTCAGGCCCTGTTGGGCTCTGTCAGGCTTTGTTGGGCCCTGTCGTGCTGTGTCAGGCCTTGTCGGGTTCTGTCGGGATCTCTTGGGCTTTCTCAGGTTTGTCGGGCTCTGTCGTGATCTGTTCAGGCCATATCAGTCTTTGTCGGGCTTTTCTGGGGCATGTAGTGCCCTGTCAGTCTGTGTCATGCCGTGTCAGGCTCTGTTGGGCCTTTCAAGCTATGTCCAGATCTGTTGGACCATGTCGGGGCCTGTCTTTCTGTGTCGGACTCTGTAGGGCTTTTACAGGCTTTGTTGTCTTCTGTGTGGCCCTGTGGGTCCTTCTTGCGCTCTGTGGGGTTTTGTTGGGCTCTGTCAGGCCCTGTCAAGGGTTGTTGGGCTTCGTGGGGCGTTTTTGATCCCTGTCGGGCTTTGTCGATCTCCGTTGGGCTTTGATGGCTTCTGTCAGGACCTGTGGGGCCCTGTTGGGCTCTGAAAGCCCCTTTTGGGCTCTGTGGGTCTCTGTCACGATCCGTCAGGCTCTGTTGGGCTTTGTCATTCTCTTTCAGGCTCTGTAGGGCTCTGTCAATCCCTGTGTAGGTTTTGTCGGGCTCTTTCAGGTCCTGTCAGTCTCTGTCGGGCTGTGTCGGTCTCTGTGTGGCTTTGTCGAGATCTGTTGGTCTCTCTCGGGCTCTGTCAGGCTCTGTTGGGATCTGTCGGGCTTTCTCAGGGTCTATGAGGCTCTGTCAGGCCCTGTCAGGATTTGCAGGGCTCTGTCGGGTTTTGTCAGGCCCTGTCAAGTTGTGTTGGTCTCTGTCAGGCCCTCTTAGGCTTTGTCGGGCCCTGAGAGACTGTGTCGGGCTCTGTCAGGCTTTCTCAGGTTCTCTTGGGCTCTGTCAGAGCTTTGTCGAGGTCTGTTGGGCTTTGTCAGGCTCTGTCGTTCCCTGGCAGACTCTCTCAGTTTCTGGTAGGCTCTTTCAGGCCCTGTCATGCTCTTTCGGGCTCTGTCGGGCTCTGTCATGCTCTGGCAAGCCCTGCCGTGCTCTGTCAGGCCCAGGTGGGCTCTGTCAAGTTTTGTCGAGCTCTGTTGGGCTTTGTTGAGTTTTGTCGGTCTGTGTCAGGCCCTTGCGGGCTCTTTGTAGTCCCTGGCGGGCTCTGTCGGGTTCTGTCTGGATCTGTCAGGCCCTGTCAGGCTCTGCCAGGCTTTCTTGGGCTCTGTCGTGATTTGTCAGGCCATATCAGTCTGTGTTGGGCTGTTTTGGGGCATGTAGTGCCCTGTCAGTCTGTGTCAGGCCCTTTTCAGTCTCTGTTGGGCCTTGTCAAGCTATGTCCAGATCTGCTGGGCCATGTCGGGCTCTGTCTTTATGTGTCGGGCTCTGTAGGGCTTTGTCCGTCTCTGTGTGGCTTTGTCGAGATCTCTTGGTCTCTCTCAGGCTCTGTCAGGCTCTGTTGGGATCTGTCAGGCTTTCTTGAGGTCTATGGGGCTCTGTCAGGCCCTGTCAGGATTTGCAGGGCTCTGTCAGGTTTTATCGGGCTCTGTTGGGTATTGTTGAGTTCCTGCAGGCTCCATTAGGCCCTGTTGGGCTCTTTCAAGTTTTGTTGGGCCCTGTCAGGCTGTGTCTGCTTCTGTCGAGATCTGTAAGGCTCTGTCAAGCTGTGTCAAGCCCTCTCAGGCTCTGTAATGCTTTGTTGAGCTCTTTCAGGCTCTGTTACGCTTTGTCGAACTCTGTTAGGCCCTGCCGGGCTCTGTCATTTGCTGTGAGGAGCTGTCAGGATTTGTCGAACCCTGTCGAGCTCTGTTGAGCTCCGACAGTCCTTGTCATGCTCTGTCAGGCCCAGGTGGGCTCTGTCAAGTTTTGTCGAGCTCTCATGGGCTCTGTCAAGTTTTGTCAGTCTGTGTCAGGCCCTTGCGGGCTCTGTGTAGTCCCTGGCGGGCTCTGTCGGCTTCTGTCTGGATCTGTCAGGCCCTGTTGGGCTCTGTCAGGCTTTGTTGGGCCCTGTCGTGCTCTGTCAGGCCTTGTCGGGTTCTGTCGGGATCTCTTGGGCTTTCTCAGGTTTGTCGGGCTCTGTCGTGATCTGTTCGGGCCATATCAGTCTTTGTCGGGCTTTTCTGGGGCATGTAGTGCCCTGTCAGTCTGTGTCATGCTGTGTCAGGCTCCGTTGGGCCTTGTCAAGCTATGTCCAGATCTGTTGGACCATGTCGGGGCCTGTCTTTCTGTGTCCGACTCTGTAGGGCTTTTACAGGCTTTGTTAGTCTTCTGTGTGGCCCTGTGGGTCCTTCTTGCGCTCTGTGGGGTTTTGTTGGGCTCTGTCAGGCCCTGTCAAGGGTTGTTGGGCTTCGTGGGGCGTTTTTGATCCCTGTCGGGCTTTGTCGATCTCCGTTGGGCTTTGATGGCTTCTGTCAGGTCCTGTGGGCCCCTGTTGGGCTCTGAAAGCCCCTTTTGGGCTCTGTGGGTCTCTGTCACAATCCGTCAGGCTCTGTTGGGCTTTGTCAGTCTCTTTCAGGCTCTGTAGGGCTCTGTCAATCCCTGTGTAGGTTTTGTCGGGCTCTTTCAGGTCCTGTCAGTCTCTGTCGGGCTGTGTCGGTCTCTGTGTGGCTTTGTCGAGATCTGTTGGTCTCTCTCGGGCTCTGTCAGGCTCTGTTGGGATCTGTCGGGCTTTCTCAGGGTCTATGAGGCTCTGTCAGGCCCTGTCAGGGTTTGCAGGGCTCTGTCGGGTTTTGTCAGGCCCTGTCAAGTTGTGTTGGTCTCTGTCAGGCCCTCTTGGGCTTTGTCGGGCCCTGTGAGACTGTGTCGGGCTCTGTCAGGCTTTCTCAGGTTCTCTTGGGCTCTGTCAAGCTTTGTCGAGGTCTGTTGGGCTTTGTCAGGCTCTGTCATTCCCTGGCAGACTCTCTCAGTTTCTGGTAGGCTCTTTCAGGCCCTGTCATGCTCTTTCGGGCTCTGTCGGGCTCTGTCATGCTTTATCTGGCTCTGTTGGGACTTATGAGCTTTGTCGGGCACTGTTGGGCTTAGTTGGGCTCTGTCAATTCCTGTTAGGTTCTCTTGGGCTCTATCAAGCTCTGTCTGGCCTTGTCGGGCTCTGTCAGGCTGTCGAGATCTGTAAGGTTCTGTGAAGCTGTGTCAGGCCCTCTCAGGCTCTGTAAGTCTTTCTTGAGCTCTTTCAGGCTCTGTTGCGCTTTGTCGACCTCTGTCAGGCCCTGCCGGGCTCTGTCATTTGCTGTCAGGAGCTGTCAGGATTTGTCAAACCCTGTCGAGCTCTGTTGAGCTCCGACAGTCCTTGTCATGCTCTGTCAGGCCCAGGTGGGCTCTGTCAAGTTTTGTCGAGCTCTCATGGGATCTGTCAAGTTTTGTGGGTCTGTGTCAGGCCCTTGCGGGCTCTGTGTAGTCCCTGGCGGGCTCTGTCGGCTTCTGTCTGGATCTGTCAGGCCCTGTTGGGCTCTGTCAGGCTTTGTTGGGCCCTGTCGTGCTGTGTCAGGCCTTGTCGGGTTCTGTCGGGATCTCTTGGGCTTTCTCAGGTTTGTCGGGCTCTGTCGTGATCTGTTCAGGCCATATCAGTCTTTGTCGGGCTTTTCTGGGGCATGTAGTGCCCTGTCAGTCTGTGTCATGCCGTGTCAGGCTCTGTTGGGCCTTTCAAGCTATGTCCAGATCTGTTGGACCATGTCGGGGCCTGTCTTTCTGTGTCGGACTCTGTAGGGCTTTTACAGGCTTTGTTGTCTTCTGTGTGGCCCTGTGGGTCCTTCTTGCGCTCTGTGGGGTTTTGTTGGGCTCTGTCAGGCCCTGTCAAGGGTTGTTGGGCTTCGTGGGGCGTTTTTGATCCCTGTCGGGCTTTGTCGATCTCCGTTGGGCTTTGATGGCTTCTGTCAGGACCTGTGGGGCCCTGTTGGGCTCTGAAAGCCCCTTTTGGGCTCTGTGGGTCTCTGTCACGATCCGTCAGGCTCTGTTGGGCTTTGTCATTCTCTTTCAGGCTCTGTAGGGCTCTGTCAATCCCTGTGTAGGTTTTGTCGGGCTCTTTCAGGTCCTGTCAGTCTCTGTCGGGCTGTGTTGGTCTCTGTGTGGCTTTGTCGAGATCTGTTGGTCTCTCTCGGGCTCTGTCAGGCTCTGTTGGGATCTGTCGGGCTTTCTCAGGGTCTATGAGGCTCTGTCAGGCCCTGTCAGGATTTGCAGGGCTCTGTCGGGTTTTGTCAGGCCCTGTCAAGTTGTGTTGGTCTCTGTCAGGCCCTCTTGGGCTTTGTCGGGCCCTGAGAGACTGTGTCGGGCTCTGTCAGGCTTTCTCAGGTTCTCTTGGGCTCTGTCAGAGCTTTGTCGAGGTCTGTTGGGCTCTGTCAGGCTCTGTCATTCCCTGGCAGACTCTCTCAGTTTCTGGTAGGCTCTTTCAGGCCCTGTCATGCTCTTTCGGGCTCTGTCGGGCTCTGTCGTGCTCTGGCAAGCCCTGCCGTGCTCTGTCAGGCCCAGGTGGGCTCTGTCAAGTTTTGTCGAGCTCTGTTGGGCTTTGTTGAGTTTTGTCGGTCTGTGTCAGGCCCTTGCGGGCTCTTTGTAGTCCCTGGCGGGCTCTGTCGGGTTCTGTCTGGATCTGTCAGGCCCTGTCAGGCTCTGCCAGGCTTTCTTGGGCTCTGTCGTGATTTGTCAGGCCATATCAGTCTGTGTTGGGCTGTTTTGGGGCATGTAGTGCCCTGTCAGTCTGTGTCAGGCCCTGTTCAGTCTCTGTTGGGCCTTGTCAAGCTATGTCCAGATCTGCTGGGCCATGTCGGGCTCTGTCTTTTTGTGTCCGGCTCTGTAGGGCTTTTACAGGCTTTGTTAGTCTTCTGTGTGGCCCTGTGGGTCCTTCTTGCGCTCTGTGGGGTTTTGTTGGGCTCTGTCAGGCCCTGTCAAGGGTTGTTGGGCTTCGTGGGGCGTTTTTGATCCCTGTCGGGCTTTGTCGATCTCCGTTGGGCTTTGATGGCTTCTGTCAGGTCCTGTGGGCCCCTGTTGGGCTCTGAAAGCCCCTTTTGGGCTCTGTGGGTCTCTGTCACAATCCGTCAGGCTCTGTTGGGCTTTGTCAGTCTCTTTCAGGCTCTGTAGGGCTCTGTCAATCCCTGTGTAGGTTTTGTCGGGCTCTTTCAGGTCCTGTCAGTCTCTGTCGGGCTGTGTCGGTCTCTGTGTGGCTTTGTCGAGATCTGTTGGTCTCTCTCGGGCTCTGTCAGGCTCTGTTGGGATCTGTCGGGCTTTCTCAGGGTCTATGAGGCTCTGTCAGGCCCTGTCAGGATTTGCAGGGCTCTGTCGGGTTTTGTCAGGCCCTGTCAGGGTTTGCAGGGCTCTGTCGGGTTTTGTCAGGCCCTGTCAAGTTGTGTTGGTCTCTGTCAGGCCCTCTTGGGCTTTGTCGGGCCCTGTGAGACTGTGTCGGGCTCTGTCAGGCTTTCTCAGGTTCTCTTGGGCTCTGTCAAGCTTTGTCGAGGTCTGTTGGGCTTTGTCAGGCTCTGTCATTCCCTGGCAGACTCTCTCAGTTTCTGGTAGGCTCTTTCAGGCCCTGTCATGCTCTTTCGGGCTCTGTCGGGCTCTGTCATGCTTTATCTGGCTCTGTTGGGACTTATGAGCTTTGTCGGGCACTGTTGGGCTTAGTTGGGCTCTGTCAATTCCTGTTAGGTTCTCTTGGGCTCTATCAAGCTCTGTCTGGCCTTGTCGGGCTCTGTCAGGCTGTCGAGATCTGTAAGGCTCTGTCAAGCTGTGTCAGGCCCTCTCAGGCTCTGTAAGTCTTTCTTGAGCTCTTTCAGGCTCTGTTGCGCTTTGTCGACCTCTGTCAGGCCCTGCCGGGCTCTGTCATTTGCTGTCAGGAGCTGTCAGGATTTGTCAAACCCTGTCGAGCTCTGTTGAGCTCCGACAGTCCTTGTCATGCTCTGTCAGGCCCAGGTGGGCTCTGTCAAGTTTTGTCGAGCTCTCATGGGATCTGTCAAGTTTTGTGGGTCTGTGTCAGGCCCTTGCAGGCTCTGTGTAGTCCCTGGCGGGCTCTGTCGGCTTCTGTCTGGATCTGTCAGGCCCTGTTGGGCTCTGTCAGGCTTTGTTGGGCCCTGTCGTGCTGTGTCAGGCCTTGTCGGGTTCTGTCGGGATCTGCTGGGCTTTCTCAGGTTTGTCGGGCTCTGTCGTGATCTGTTCAGGCCATATCAGTCTTTGTCGGGCTTTTCTGGGGTATGTAGTGCCCTGTCAGTCTGTGTCATGCCGTGTCAGGCTCTGTTGGGCCTTTCAAGCTATGTCCAGATCTGTTGGACCATGTCGGGGCCTGTCTTTCTGTGTCGGACTCTGTAGGGCTTTTACAGGCTTTGTTGTCTTCTGTGTGGCCCTGTGGGTCCTTCTTGCGCTCTGTGGGGTTTTGTTGGGCTCTGTCAGGCCCTGTCAAGGGTTGTTGGGCTTCATGGGGCGTTTTTGATCACTGTCGGGCTTTGTCGATCTCCGTTGGGCTTTGATGGCTTCTGTCAGGACCTGTGGGGCCCTGTTGGGCTCTGAAAGCCCCTTTTGGGCTCTGTGGGTCTCTGTCACGATCCGTCAGGCTCTGTTGGGCTTTGTCATTCTCTTTCAGGCTCTGTAGGGCTCTGTCAATCCCTGTGTAGGTTTTGTCGGGCTCTTTCAGGTCCTGTCAGTCTCTGTCGGGCTGTGTCGGTCTCTGTGTGGCTTTGTCGAGATCTGTTGGTCTCTCTCGGGCTCTGTCAGGCTCTGTTGGGATCTGTCGGGCTTTCTCAGGGTCTATGAGGCTCTGTCAGGCCCTGTCAGGATTTGCAGGGCTCTGTCGGGTTTTGTCAGGCCCTGTCAAGTTGTGTTGGTCTCTGTCAGGCCCTCTTGGGCTTTGTCGGGCCCTGAGAGACTGTGTCGGGCTCTGTCAGGCTTTCTCAGGTTCTCTTGGGCTCTGTCAGAGCTTTGTCGAGGTCTGTTGGGCTTTGTCAGGCTCTGTCGTTCCCTGGCAGACTCTCTCAGTTTCTGGTAGGCTCTTTCAGGCCCTGTCATGCTCTTTCGGGCTCTGTCGGGCTCTGTCATGCTCTGGCAAGCCCTGCCGTGCTCTGTCAGGCCCAGGTGGGCTCTGTCAAGTTTTGTCGAGCTCTGTTGGGCTTTGTTGAGTTTTGTCGGTCTGTGTCAGGCCCTTGCGGGCTCTTTGTAGTCCCTGGCGGGCTCTGTCGGGTTCTGTCTGGATCTGTCAGGCCCTGTCAGGCTCTGCCAGGCTTTCTTGGGCTCTGTCGTGATTTGTCAGGCCATATCAGTCTGTGTTGGGCTGTTTTGGGGCATGTAGTGCCCTGTCAGTCTGTGTCAGGCCCTTTTCAGTCTCTGTTGGGCCTTGTCAAGCTATGTCCAGATCTGCTGGGCCATGTCGGGCTCTGTCTTTATGTGTCGGGCTCTGTAGGGCTTTGTCCGTCTCTGTGTGGCTTTGTCGAGATCTCTTGGTCTCTCTCAGGCTCTGTCAGGCTCTGTTGGGATCTGTCAGGCTTTCTTGAGGTCTATGGGGCTCTGTCAGGCCCTGTCAGGATTTGCAGGGCTCTGTCAGGTTTTATCGGGCTCTGTTGGGTATTGTTGAGTTCCTGCAGGCTCCATTAGGCCCTGTTGGGCTCTTTCAAGTTTTGTTGGGCCCTGTCAGGCTGTGTCTGCTTCTGTCGAGATCTGTAAGGCTCTGTCAAGCTGTGTCAAGCCCTCTCAGGCTCTGTAATGCTTTGTTGAGCTCTTTCAGGCTCTGTTACGCTTTGTCGAACTCTGTTAGGCCCTGCCGGGCTCTGTCATTTGCTGTGAGGAGCTGTCAGGATTTGTCGAACCCTGTCGAGCTCTGTTGAGCTCCGACAGTCCTTGTCATGCTCTGTCAGGCCCAGGTGGGCTCTGTCAAGTTTTGTCGAGCTCTCATGGGCTCTGTCAAGTTTTGTCAGTCTGTGTCAGGCCCTTGCGGGCTCTGTGTAGTCCCTGGCGGGCTCTGTCGGCTTCTGTCTGGATCTGTCAGGCCCTGTTGGGCTCTGTCAGGCTTTGTTGGGCCCTGTCGTGCTCTGTCAGGCCTTGTCGGGTTCTGTCGGGATCTCTTGGGCTTTCTCAGGTTTGTCGGGCTCTGTCGTGATCTGTTCGGGCCATATCAGTCTTTGTCGGGCTTTTCTGGGGCATGTAGTGCCCTGTCAGTCTGTGTCATGCTGTGTCAGGCTCCGTTGGGCCTTGTCAAGCTATGTCCAGATCTGTTGGACCATGTCGGGGCCTGTCTTTCTGTGTCCGACTCTGTAGGGCTTTTACAGGCTTTGTTAGTCTTCTGTGTGGCCCTGTGGGTCCTTCTTGCGCTCTGTGGGGTTTTGTTGGGCTCTGTCAGGCCCTGTCAAGGGTTGTTGGGCTTCGTGGGGCGTTTTTGATCCCTGTCGGGCTTTGTCGATCTCCGTTGGGCTTTGATGGCTTCTGTCAGGTCCTGTGGGCCCCTGTTGGGCTCTGAAAGCCCCTTTTGGGCTCTGTGGGTCTCTGTCACAATCCGTCAGGCTCTGTTGGGCTTTGTCAGTCTCTTTCAGGCTCTGTAGGGCTCTGTCAATCCCTGTGTAGGTTTTGTCGGGCTCTTTCAGGTCCTGTCAGTCTCTGTCGGGCTGTGTCGGTCTCTGTGTGGCTTTGTCGAGATCTGTTGGTCTCTCTCGGGCTCTGTCAGGCTCTGTTGGGATCTGTCGGGCTTTCTCAGGGTCTATGAGGCTCTGTCAGGCCCTGTCAGGGTTTGCAGGGCTCTGTCGGGTTTTGTCAGGCCCTGTCAAGTTGTGTTGGTCTCTGTCAGGCCCTCTTGGGCTTTGTCGGGCCCTGTGAGACTGTGTCGGGCTCTGTCAGGCTTTCTCAGGTTCTCTTGGGCTCTGTCAAGCTTTGTCGAGGTCTGTTGGGCTTTGTCAGGCTCTGTCATTCCCTGGCAGACTCTCTCAGTTTCTGGTAGGCTCTTTCAGGCCCTGTCATGCTCTTTCGGGCTCTGTCGGGCTCTGTCATGCTTTATCTGGCTCTGTTGGGACTTATGAGCTTTGTCGGGCACTGTTGGGCTTAGTTGGGCTCTGTCAATTCCTGTTAGGTTCTCTTGGGCTCTATCAAGCTCTGTCTGGCCTTGTCGGGCTCTGTCAGGCTGTCGAGATCTGTAAGGTTCTGTGAAGCTGTGTCAGGCCCTCTCAGGCTCTGTAAGTCTTTCTTGAGCTCTTTCAGGCTCTGTTGCGCTTTGTCGACCTCTGTCAGGCCCTGCCGGGCTCTGTCATTTGCTGTCAGGAGCTGTCAGGATTTGTCAAACCCTGTCGAGCTCTGTTGAGCTCCGACAGTCCTTGTCATGCTCTGTCAGGCCCAGGTGGGCTCTGTCAAGTTTTGTCGAGCTCTCATGGGATCTGTCAAGTTTTGTGGGTCTGTGTCAGGCCCTTGCGGGCTCTGTGTAGTCCCTGGCGGGCTCTGTCGGCTTCTGTCTGGATCTGTCAGGCCCTGTTGGGCTCTGTCAGGCTTTGTTGGGCCCTGTCGTGCTGTGTCAGGCCTTGTCGGGTTCTGTCGGGATCTCTTGGGCTTTCTCAGGTTTGTCGGGCTCTGTCGTGATCTGTTCAGGCCATATCAGTCTTTGTCGGGCTTTTCTGGGGCATGTAGTGCCCTGTCAGTCTGTGTCATGCCGTGTCAGGCTCTGTTGGGCCTTTCAAGCTATGTCCAGATCTGTTGGACCATGTCGGGGCCTGTCTTTCTGTGTCGGACTCTGTAGGGCTTTTACAGGCTTTGTTGTCTTCTGTGTGGCCCTGTGGGTCCTTCTTGCGCTCTGTGGGGTTTTGTTGGGCTCTGTCAGGCCCTGTCAAGGGTTGTTGGGCTTCGTGGGGCGTTTTTGATCCCTGTCGGGCTTTGTCGATCTCCGTTGGGCTTTGATGGCTTCTGTCAGGACCTGTGGGGCCCTGTTGGGCTCTGAAAGCCCCTTTTGGGCTCTGTGGGTCTCTGTCACGATCCGTCAGGCTCTGTTGGGCTTTGTCATTCTCTTTCAGGCTCTGTAGGGCTCTGTCAATCCCTGTGTAGGTTTTGTCGGGCTCTTTCAGGTCCTGTCAGTCTCTGTCGGGCTGTGTTGGTCTCTGTGTGGCTTTGTCGAGATCTGTTGGTCTCTCTCGGGCTCTGTCAGGCTCTGTTGGGATCTGTCGGGCTTTCTCAGGGTCTATGAGGCTCTGTCAGGCCCTGTCAGGATTTGCAGGGCTCTGTCGGGTTTTGTCAGGCCCTGTCAAGTTGTGTTGGTCTCTGTCAGGCCCTCTTGGGCTTTGTCGGGCCCTGAGAGACTGTGTCGGGCTCTGTCAGGCTTTCTCAGGTTCTCTTGGGCTCTGTCAGAGCTTTGTCGAGGTCTGTTGGGCTCTGTCAGGCTCTGTCATTCCCTGGCAGACTCTCTCAGTTTCTGGTAGGCTCTTTCAGGCCCTGTCATGCTCTTTCGGGCTCTGTCGGGCTCTGTCGTGCTCTGGCAAGCCCTGCCGTGCTCTGTCAGGCCCAGGTGGGCTCTGTCAAGTTTTGTCGAGCTCTGTTGGGCTTTGTTGAGTTTTGTCGGTCTGTGTCAGGCCCTTGCGGGCTCTTTGTAGTCCCTGGCGGGCTCTGTCGGGTTCTGTCTGGATCTGTCAGGCCCTGTCAGGCTCTGCCAGGCTTTCTTGGGCTCTGTCGTGATTTGTCAGGCCATATCAGTCTGTGTTGGGCTGTTTTGGGGCATGTAGTGCCCTGTCAGTCTGTGTCAGGCCCTGTTCAGTCTCTGTTGGGCCTTGTCAAGCTATGTCCAGATCTGCTGGGCCATGTCGGGCTCTGTCTTTTTGTGTCCGGCTCTGTAGGGCTTTTACAGGCTTTGTTAGTCTTCTGTGTGGCCCTGTGGGTCCTTCTTGCGCTCTGTGGGGTTTTGTTGGGCTCTGTCAGGCCCTGTCAAGGGTTGTTGGGCTTCGTGGGGCGTTTTTGATCCCTGTCGGGCTTTGTCGATCTCCGTTGGGCTTTGATGGCTTCTGTCAGGTCCTGTGGGCCCCTGTTGGGCTCTGAAAGCCCCTTTTGGGCTCTGTGGGTCTCTGTCACAATCCGTCAGGCTCTGTTGGGCTTTGTCAGTCTCTTTCAGGCTCTGTAGGGCTCTGTCAATCCCTGTGTAGGTTTTGTCGGGCTCTTTCAGGTCCTGTCAGTCTCTGTCGGGCTGTGTCGGTCTCTGTGTGGCTTTGTCGAGATCTGTTGGTCTCTCTCGGGCTCTGTCAGGCTCTGTTGGGATCTGTCGGGCTTTCTCAGGGTCTATGAGGCTCTGTCAGGCCCTGTCAGGATTTGCAGGGCTCTGTCGGGTTTTGTCAGGCCCTGTCAGGGTTTGCAGGGCTCTGTCGGGTTTTGTCAGGCCCTGTCAAGTTGTGTTGGTCTCTGTCAGGCCCTCTTGGGCTTTGTCGGGCCCTGTGAGACTGTGTCGGGCTCTGTCAGGCTTTCTCAGGTTCTCTTGGGCTCTGTCAAGCTTTGTCGAGGTCTGTTGGGCTTTGTCAGGCTCTGTCATTCCCTGGCAGACTCTCTCAGTTTCTGGTAGGCTCTTTCAGGCCCTGTCATGCTCTTTCGGGCTCTGTCGGGCTCTGTCATGCTTTATCTGGCTCTGTTGGGACTTATGAGCTTTGTCGGGCACTGTTGGGCTTAGTTGGGCTCTGTCAATTCCTGTTAGGTTCTCTTGGGCTCTATCAAGCTCTGTCTGGCCTTGTCGGGCTCTGTCAGGCTGTCGAGATCTGTAAGGCTCTGTCAAGCTGTGTCAGGCCCTCTCAGGCTCTGTAAGTCTTTCTTGAGCTCTTTCAGGCTCTGTTGCGCTTTGTCGACCTCTGTCAGGCCCTGCCGGGCTCTGTCATTTGCTGTCAGGAGCTGTCAGGATTTGTCAAACCCTGTCGAGCTCTGTTGAGCTCCGACAGTCCTTGTCATGCTCTGTCAGGCCCAGGTGGGCTCTGTCAAGTTTTGTCGAGCTCTCATGGGATCTGTCAAGTTTTGTGGGTCTGTGTCAGGCCCTTGCAGGCTCTGTGTAGTCCCTGGCGGGCTCTGTCGGCTTCTGTCTGGATCTGTCAGGCCCTGTTGGGCTCTGTCAGGCTTTGTTGGGCCCTGTCGTGCTGTGTCAGGCCTTGTCGGGTTCTGTCGGGATCTGCTGGGCTTTCTCAGGTTTGTCGGGCTCTGTCGTGATCTGTTCAGGCCATATCAGTCTTTGTCGGGCTTTTCTGGGGTATGTAGTGCCCTGTCAGTCTGTGTCATGCCCTGTCAGGCTCTGTTGGGCCTTTCAAGCTATGTCCAGATCTGTTGGACCATGTCGGGGCCTGTCTTTCTGTGTTGGACTCTGTAGGGCTTTTACAGGCTTTGTTGTCTTCTGTGTGGCCCTGTGGGTCCTTCTTGCGCTCTGTGGGGTTTTGTTGGGCTCTGTCAGGCCCTGTCAAGGGTTGTTGGGCTTCATGGGGCGTTTTTGATCACTGTCGGGCTTTGTCGATCTCCGTTGGGCTTTGATGGCTTCTGTCAGGACCTGTGGGGCCCTGTTGGGCTCTGAAAGCCCCTTTTGGGCTCTGTGGGTCTCTGTCACGATCCGTCAGGCTCTGTTGGGCTTTGTCATTCTCTTTCAGGCTCTGTAGGGCTCTGTCAATCCCTGTGTAGGTTTTGTCGGGCTCTTTCAGGTCCTGTCAGTCTCTGTCGGGCTGTGTCGGTCTCTGTGTGGCTTTGTCGAGATCTGTTGGTCTCTCTCGGGCTCTGTCAGGCTCTGTTGGGATCTGTCGGGCTTTCTCAGGGTCTATGAGGCTCTGTCAGGCCCTGTCAGGATTTGCAGGGCTCTGTCGGGTTTTGTCAGGCCCTGTCAAGTTGTGTTGGTCTCTGTCAGGCCCTCTTGGGCTTTGTTGGGCCCTGAGAGACTGTGTCGGGCTCTGTCAGGCTTTCTCAGGTTCTCTTGGGCTCTGTCAGAGCTTTGTCGAGGTCTGTTGGGCTTTGTCAGGCTCTGTCGTTCCCTGGCAGACTCTCTCAGTTTCTGGTAGGCTCTTTCAGGCCCTGTCATGCTCTTTCGGGCTCTGTCGGGCTCTGTCGTGCTCTGGCAAGCCCTGCCGTGCTCTGTCAGGCCCAGGTGGGCTCTGTCAAGTTTTGTCGAGCTCTGTTGGGCTTTGTTGAGTTTTGTCGGTCTGTGTCAGGCCCTTGCGGGCTCTTTGTAGTCCCTGGCGGGCTCTGTCGGGTTCTGTCTGGATCTGTCAGGCCCTGTCAGGCTCTGCCAGGCTTTCTTGGGCTCTGTCGTGATTTGTCAGGCCATATCAGTCTGTGTTGGGCTGTTTTGGGGCATGTAGTGCCCTGTCAGTCTGTGTCAGGCCCTGTTCAGTCTCTGTTGGGCCTTGTCAAGCTATGTCCAGATCTGCTGGGCCATGTCGGGCTCTGTCTTTATGTGTCGGGCTCTGTAGGGCTTTGTCCGTCTCTGTGTGGCTTTGTCGAGATCTCTTGGTCTCTCTCAGGCTCTGTCAGGCTCTGTTGGGATCTGTCAGGCTTTCTTGAGGTCTATGGGGCTCTGTCAGGCCCTGTCAGGATTTGCAGGGCTCTGTCAGGTTTTATCGGGCTCTGTTGGGTATTGTTGAGTTCCTGCAGGCTCCATTAGGCCCTGTTGTGCTCTTTCAAGTTTTGTTGGGCCCTGTCAGGCTGTGTCTGCTTCTGTCGAGATCTGTAAGGCTCTGTCAAGCTGTGTCAAGCCCTCTCAGGCTCTGTAATGCTTTGTTGAGCTCTTTCAGGCTCTGTTACGCTTTGTCGAACTCTGTTAGGCCCTGCCGGGCTCTGTCATTTGCTGTGAGGAGCTGTCAGGATTTGTCGAACCCTGTCGAGCTCTGTTGAGCTCCGACAGTCCTTGTCATGCTCTGTCAGGCCCAGGTGGGCTCTGTCAAGTTTTGTCGAGCTCTCATGGGCTCTGTCAAGTTTTGTCAGTCTGTGTCAGGCCCTTGCGGGCTCTGTGTAGTCCCTGGCGGGCTCTGTCGGCTTCTGTCTGGATCTGTCAGGCCCTGTTGGGCTCTGTCAGGCTTTGTTGGGCCCTGTCGTGCTCTGTCAGGCCTTGTCGGGTTCTGTCGGGATCTCTTGGGCTTTCTCAGGTTTGTCGGGCTCTGTCGTGATCTGTTCGGGCCATATCAGTCTTTGTCGGGCTTTTCTGGGGCATGTAGTGCCCTGTCAGTCTGTGTCATGCTGTGTCAGGCTCCGTTGGGCCTTGTCAAGCTATGTCCAGATCTGTTGGACCATGTCGGGGCCTGTCTTTCTGTGTCCGACTCTGTAGGGCTTTTACAGGCTTTGTTAGTCTTCTGTGTGGCCCTGTGGGTCCTTCTTGCGCTCTGTGGGGTTTTGTTGGGCTCTGTCAGGCCCTGTCAAGGGTTGTTGGGCTTCGTGGGGCGTTTTTGATCCCTGTCGGGCTTTGTCGATCTCCGTTGGGCTTTGATGGCTTCTGTCAGGTCCTGTGGGCCCCTGTTGGGCTCTGAAAGCCCCTTTTGGGCTCTGTGGGTCTCTGTCACAATCCGTCAGGCTCTGTTGGGCTTTGTCAGTCTCTTTCAGGCTCTGTAGGGCTCTGTCAATCCCTGTGTAGGTTTTGTCGGGCTCTTTCAGGTCCTGTCAGTCTCTGTCGGGCTGTGTCGGTCTCTGTGTGGCTTTGTCGAGATCTGTTGGTCTCTCTCGGGCTCTGTCAGGCTCTGTTGGGATCTGTCGGGCTTTCTCAGGGTCTATGAGGCTCTGTCAGGCCCTGTCAGGGTTTGCAGGGCTCTGTCGGGTTTTGTCAGGCCCTGTCAAGTTGTGTTGGTCTCTGTCAGGCCCTCTTGGGCTTTGTCGGGCCCTGTGAGACTGTGTCGGGCTCTGTCAGGCTTTCTCAGGTTCTCTTGGGCTCTGTCAAGCTTTGTCGAGGTCTGTTGGGCTTTGTCAGGCTCTGTCATTCCCTGGCAGACTCTCTCAGTTTCTGGTAGGCTCTTTCAGGCCCTGTCATGCTCTTTCGGGCTCTGTCGGGCTCTGTCATGCTTTATCTGGCTCTGTTGGGACTTATGAGCTTTGTCGGGCACTGTTGGGCTTAGTTGGGCTCTGTCAATTCCTGTTAGGTTCTCTTGGGCTCTATCAAGCTCTGTCTGGCCTTGTCGGGCTCTGTCAGGCTGTCGAGATCTGTAAGGTTCTGTGAAGCTGTGTCAGGCCCTCTCAGGCTCTGTAAGTCTTTCTTGAGCTCTTTCAGGCTCTGTTGCGCTTTGTCGACCTCTGTCAGGCCCTGCCGGGCTCTGTCATTTGCTGTCAGGAGCTGTCAGGATTTGTCAAACCCTGTCGAGCTCTGTTGAGCTCCGACAGTCCTTGTCATGCTCTGTCAGGCCCAGGTGGGCTCTGTCAAGTTTTGTCGAGCTCTCATGGGATCTGTCAAGTTTTGTGGGTCTGTGTCAGGCCCTTGCGGGCTCTGTGTAGTCCCTGGCGGGCTCTGTCGGCTTCTGTCTGGATCTGTCAGGCCCTGTTGGGCTCTGTCAGGCTTTGTTGGGCCCTGTCGTGCTGTGTCAGGCCTTGTCGGGTTCTGTCGGGATCTCTTGGGCTTTCTCAGGTTTGTCGGGCTCTGTCGTGATCTGTTCAGGCCATATCAGTCTTTGTCGGGCTTTTCTGGGGCATGTAGTGCCCTGTCAGTCTGTGTCATGCCGTGTCAGGCTCTGTTGGGCCTTTCAAGCTATGTCCAGATCTGTTGGACCATGTCGGGGCCTGTCTTTCTGTGTCGGACTCTGTAGGGCTTTTACAGGCTTTGTTGTCTTCTGTGTGGCCCTGTGGGTCCTTCTTGCGCTCTGTGGGGTTTTGTTGGGCTCTGTCAGGCCCTGTCAAGGGTTGTTGGGCTTCGTGGGGCGTTTTTGATCCCTGTCGGGCTTTGTCGATCTCCGTTGGGCTTTGATGGCTTCTGTCAGGACCTGTGGGGCCCTGTTGGGCTCTGAAAGCCCCTTTTGGGCTCTGTGGGTCTCTGTCACGATCCGTCAGTCTCTGTTGGGCTTTGTCATTCTCTTTCAGGCTCTGTAGGGCTCTGTCAATCCCTGTGTAGGTTTTGTCGGGCTCTTTCAGGTCCTGTCAGTCTCTGTCGGGCTGTGTCGGTCTCTGTGTGGCTTTGTCGAGATCTGTTGGTCTCTCTCGGGCTCTGTCAGGCTCTGTTGGGATCTGTCGGGCTTTCTCAGGGTCTATGAGGCTCTGTCAGGCCCTGTCAGGGTTTGCAGGGCTCTGTCGGGTTTTGTCAGGCCCTGTCAAGTTGTGTTGGTCTCTGTCAGGCCCTCTTGGGCTTTGTCGGGCCCTGAGAGACTGTGTCGGGCTCTGTCAGGCTTTCTCAGGTTCTCTTGGGCTCTGTCAGAGCTTTGTCGAGGTCTGTTGGGCTTTGTCAGGCTCTGTCATTCCCTGGCAGACTCTCTCAGTTTCTGGTAGGCTCTTTCAGGCCCTGTCATGCTCTTTTGGGCTCTGTCGGGCTCTGTCATGCTTTATCTGGCTCTGTTGGGACTTATGAGCTTTGTCGGGCACTGTTGGGCTTAGTTGGGCTCTGTCAATTCCTGTTAGGTTCTCTTGGGTTCTTTCAAGCTCTGTCTGGCCTTGTCGGGCTCTGTCAGGCTGTCGAGATCTGTAAGTTTCTGTCAAGCTGTGTCAGGCCCTCTCAGGCTCTGTAAGTCTTTCTTGAGCCCTTTAGGCTCTGTTACGATTTGTCGAACTCTGTCAGGCCCTGCCGGGCTCTGTCATTTGCTGTGAGGAGCTGTCAGGATTTGTCGAACCCTGTCGAGCTCTGTTGAGCTCCGACAGTCCTTGTCATGCTCTGTCAGGCCCAGGTGGGCTCTGTCAAGTTTTGTCGAGCTCTCATGGGCTCTGTCAAGTTTTGTCAGTCTGTGTCAGGCCCTTGCGGGCTCTGTGTAGTCCCTGGCGGGCTCTGTCGGCTTCTGTCTGGATCTGTCAGGCCCTGTTGGGCTCTGTCAGGCTTTGTTGGGCCCTGTCGTGCTCTGTCAGGCCTTGTCGGGTTCTGTCGGGATCTCTTGGGCTTTCTCACGTTTGTCGGGCTCTGTCGTGATCTGTTCGGGCCATATCAGTCTTTGTCGGGCTTTTCTGGGGCATGTAGTGCCCTGTCAGTCTGTGTCATGCTGTGTCAGGCTCCGTTGGGCCTTGTCAAGCTATGTCCAGATCTGTTGGACCATGTCGGGGCCTGTCTTTCTGTGTCCGACTCTGTAGGGCTTTTACAGGCTTTGTTGTCTTCTGTGTGGCCCTGTGGGTCCTTCTTGCACTCTGTGGGGTTTTGTTGGGCTCTGTCAGGCCCTGTCAAGGGTTGTTGGGCTTCGTGGGGCGTTTTTGATCCCTGTCGGGCTTTGTCGATCTCCGTTGGGCTTTGATGGCTTCTGTCAGGACCTGTGGGGCCCTGCTGGGCTCTGAAAGCCCCTTTTGGGCTCTGTGGGTCTCTGTCACAATCCGTCAGGCTCTGTTGGGCTTTGTCAGTCTCTTTCAGGCTCTGTAGGGCTCTGTCAATCCCTGTGTAGGTTTTGTCGGGCTCTTTCAGGTCCTGTCAGTCTCTGTCGGGCTGTGTCGGTCTCTGTGTGGCTTTGTCGAGATCTGTTGGTCTCTCTCGGGCTCTGTCAGGCTCTGTTGGGATCTGTCGGGCTTTCTCAGGGTCTATGAGGCTCTGTCAGGCCCTGTCAGGGTTTGCAGGGCTCTGTCGGGTTTTGTCAGGCCCTGTCAAGTTGTGTTGGTCTCTGTCAGGCCCTCTTGGGCTTTGTCGGGCCCTGTGAGACTGTGTCGGGCTCTGTCAGGCTTTCTCAGGTTCTCTTGGGCTCTGTCAAGCTTTGTCGAGGTCTGTTGGGCTTTGTCAGGCTCTGTCATTCCCTGGCAGACTCTCTCAGTTTCTGGTAGGCTCTTTCAGGCCCTGTCATGCTCTTTCGGGCTCTGTCGGGCCCTGTCATGCTTTATCTGGCTCTGTTGGGACTTATGAGCTTTGTCGGGCACTGTTGGGCTTAGTTGGGCTCTGTCAATTCCTGTTAGGTTCTCTTGGGATCTTTCAAGCTCTGTCTGGCCTTGTCGGGCTCTGTCAGGCTGTCGAGATCTGTAAGGTTCTGTGAAGCTGTGTCAGGCCCTCTCAGGCTCTGTAAGTCTTTCTTGAGCTCTTTCAGGCTCTGTTGCGCTTTGTCGGCCTCTGTTAGGCCCTGCCGGGCTCTGTCATTTGCTGTCAGGAGCTGTCAGGATTTTTCAAACCCTGTCGAGCTCTGTTGAGCTCCGACAGTCCTTGTCATGCTCTGTCAGGCCCAGGTGGGCTCTGTCAAGTTTTGTCGAGCTCTCATGGGATCTGTCAAGTTTTGTGGGTCTGTGTCAGGCCCTTGCGGGCTCTGTGTAGTCTCTGGCGGGCTCTGTCGGCTTCTGTCTGGATCTGTCAGACCCTGTTGGGCTCTGTCAGGCTTTGTTGGGCCCTGTCGTGCTCTGTCAGGCCTTGTCGGGTTCTGTCGGGATCTCTTGGGCTTTCTCAGGTTTGTCGGGCTCTGTCGTGATCTGTTCGGGCCATATCAGTCTTTGTCGGGCTTTTCTGGGGCATGTAGTGCCCTGTCAGTCTGTGTCATGCCCTGTCAGGCTCTGTTGGGCCTTGTCAAGCTATGTCCAGATCTGTTGGACCATGTCGGGGCCTGTCTTTCTGTGTCGGACTCTGTAGGCCTTTTACAGGCTTTGTTGTCTTCTGTGTGGCCCTGTGGGTCCTTCTTGCGCTCTGTGGGGTTTTGTTGGGCTCTGTCAGGCCCTGTCAAGGGTTGTTGGGCTTCGTGGGGCGTTTTTGATCCCTGTCGGGCTTTGTCGATCTCCGTTGGGCTTTGATGGCTTCTGTCAGGACCTGTGGGGCCCTGTTGGGCTCTGAAAGCCCCTTTTGGGCTCTGTGGGTCTCTGTCACGATCCGTCAGGCTCTGTTGGGCTTTGTCATTCTCTTTCAGGCTCTGTAGGGCTCTGTCAATCCCTGTGTAGGTTTTGTCGGGCTCTTTCAGGTCCTGTCAGTCTCTGTCGGGCTGTGTCGGTCTCTGTGTGGCTTTGTCGAGATCTGTTGGTCTCTCTCGGGCTCTGTCAGGCTCTGTTGGGATCTGTCGGGCTTTCTCAGGGTCTATGAGGCTCTGTCAGGCCCTGTCAGGATTTGCAGGGCTCTGTCGGGTTTTGTCAGGCCCTGTCAAGTTGTGTTGGTCTCTGTCAGGCCCTCTTGGGCTTTGTCGGGCCCTGAGAGACTGTGTCGGACTCTGTCAGGCTTTCTCAGGTTCTCTTGGGCTCTGTCAGAGCTTTGTCGAGGTCTGTTGGGCTTTGTCAGGCTCTGTCATTCCCTGGCAGACTCTCTCAGTTTCTGGTAGGCTCTTTCAGGCCCTGTCATGCTCTTTCGGGCTCTGTCGGGCTCTGTCAATCCCTGTCAGGTTTTGTCAGGCTCTTTCAGGCCATGTCAGTCTCTGTCGGGCTTTGTCGGTCTCTGTGTGGCTTTGTCGAGACCTGTTGGTCTCTCTCGGGCTCTGTCAGGCTCTGTTGGGATCTGTTGACCATTCTCGGGGTCTATGAGGGTCTGCCAGGCCCTGTCAGGACTTGCAGGTCTCTGTCGGGTTTTGTCGGGCCCTGTCAGGTTGTGTCAGTCTCTGTCAGGCCCTGTTGGACTTGTCGGGCCCTGTCAATTTTGTCGAGCTCTGTCAGGCCCTCTTGGGCTTTGTCGGGCCCTGGGAGACTGTGTCGGGCTCTGTCAGGCTTTCTCAGGTTCTTTTGGGCTCTGTCAGAGCTTTGTCGAGGTCTGTTGGGCTTTGTCAGGCTCTGTCATTCCCTGGCAGACTCTCTCAGTTTCTGGTAGGCTCTTTCAGGCCCTGTCATGCTCTTTCGGGCTCTGTCAGGCTCTGTCGTGCTCTGGCAAGCCCTGCCGTGCTCTGTCAGGCCCAGGTGGGCTCTGTCAAGTTTTGTCGAGCTCTGTTGGGCTTTGTTGAGTTTTGTCGGTCTGTGTCAGGCCCTTGTGGGCTCTTTGTAGTCCCTGGCGGGCTCTGTCGGGTTCTGTCTGGATCTGTCAGGCCCTGTCGGGCTCTGCCAGGCTTTCTTGGGCTCTGTCGTGATTTGTCAGGCCATATCAGTCTGTGTTGGGCTGTTTTGGGGCATGTAGTGCCCTGTCAGTCTGTGTCAGGCCCTGTTCAGTCTCTGTTGGGCCTTGTCAAGCTATGTCCAGATCTGCTGGGCCATGTCGGGCTCTGTCTTTCTGTGTCGGGCTCTGTAGGGCTTTGTCCGTCTCTGTGTGGCTTTGTCGAGATCTGTTGGTCTCTCTCAGGCTCTGTCAGGCTCTGTTGGGATCTGTCAGGCTTTCTTGAGGTCTATGGGGCTCTGTCAGGCCCTGTCAGGATTTGCAGGGCTCTGTCAGGTTTTATCGGGCTCTGTTGGGTATTGTTGAGTTCCTTCAGGCTCCATTAGGCCCTGTTGGGCTCTTTCAAGTTTTGTTGGGCCCTGTCAGGCTGTGTCTGCTTCTGTCGAGATCTGTAAGGCTCTGTCAAGCTGTGTCAGGCCCTCTCAGGCTCTGTAATGCTTTGTTGAGCTCTTTCAGGCTCTGTTACGCTTTGTCGAACTCTGTCAGGCCCTGCCGGGCTCTGTCATTTGCTGTGAGGAGCTGTCAGGATTTGTCGAACCCTGTCGAGCTCTGTTGAGCTCCGACAGTCCTTGTCATGCTCTGTCAGGCCCAGGTGGGCCCTGTCAAGTTTTGTCGAGCTCTCATGGGATCTGTCAAGTTTTGTGGGTCTGTGTCAGGCCCTTGCGGGCTCTGTGTAGGCTCTGTCGGCTTCTGTCTGGATCTGTCAGGCCCTGTTGGGCTCTGTCAGGCTTTGTTGGGCGCTGTCGTGCTCTGTCAGGCCTTGTCGGGTTCTGTCGGGATCTCTTGGGCTTTCTCAGGTTTGTCGGGCTCTGTCGTGATCTGTTCGGGCCATATCAGTCTTTGTCGGGCTTTTCTGGGGCATGTAGTGCCCTGTCAGTCTGTGTCATGCTGTGTCAGGCTCTGTTGGGCCTTGTCAAGCTGTGTCCAGATCTGTTGGACCATGTGTCGGGCTCTGTAGGGCGCTTACAGGCTTTGTTGCCTTCTGTGTGGCCCTGTGGGTCCTTCTCGAGCTCTGTGGGGTTTTGTTGGGCTCTGTCAGGCCCTGTCAAGCGTTGTTGGGCTTTGTTGGGCATTTTCGACCCCTGTCGGACTTTGTCGATCTCCGTTGGCCTTTGACGGCTTCTGTCAGGACCTGTGGGGCCCTGTTGGGCTCTGAAAGACCCTTTTGGGCTCTGTGGGTCTCTGTTGCGATCTGTTCAGGCTCTGTTGGGCTTTGTCATTCTCTTTCAGGCTTTCTAGGGCTCTGTCAATCCCTGTCAGGTTTTGTCAGGCTCTTTCAGGCCATGTCAGTCTCTGTCGGGCTTTGTCGGTCTCTGTGTGGCTTTGTTGAGACCTGTTGGTCTCTCTCAGGCTCTGTCAGGCTCTGTTGGGATCTGTTGAGCGTTCTCAGGGTCTATGAGGGTCTGCCAGGCCCTGTCAGGACTTGCAGGTCTCTGTCGGGTTTTGTCGGGCCCTGTCAGGTTGTGTTGGTCTCTGTCAGGCCCTGTTGGACTTGTCGGGCCCTGTCAATTTTGTCGGGCTCTGTCAGGCCCTCTTGGGCTTTGTCGGGCCCTGTGAGACTGTGTCGGGCTCTGTCAGGCTTTCTCAGGTTCTCTTGGGCTCTGTCAAGCTTTGTCGAGGTCTGTTGGGCTTTGTCAGGCTCTGTCATTCCCTGGCAGACTCTCTCAGTTTCTGGTAGGCTCTTTCAGGCCCTGTCATGCTCTTTCGGGCTCTGTCGGGCCCTGTCATGCTTTATCTGGCTCTGTTGGGACTTCTGAGCTTTGTCAGGCACTGTTGGGCTTAGTTGGGCTCTGTCAATTCCTGTTAGGTTCTCTTGGGCTCTTTCAAGCTCTGTCTGGCCTTGTCGGGCTCTGTCAGGCTGTCGAGATCTGTAAGGTTCTGTGAAGCTGTGTCAGGCCCTCTCAGGCTCTGTAAGTCTTTCTTGAGCTCTTTCAGGCTCTGTTGCGCTTTGTCGGCCTCTGTTAGGCCCTGCCGGGCTCTGTCATTTGCTGTCAGGAGCTGTCAGGATTTGTCGAACCCTGTCGAGCTCTGTTGAGCTCCGACAGTCCTTGTCATGCTCTGTCAGGCCCAGGTGGGCTCTGTCAAGTTTTGTCGAGCTCTCATGGGATCTGTCAAGTTTTGTGGGTCTGTGTCAGGCCCTTGCGGGCTCTGTGTAGTCCCTGGCGGGCTCTGTCGGCTTCTGTCTGGATCTGTCAGGCCCTGTTGGGCTCTGTCAGGCTTTGTTGGGCCCTGTCGTGCTGTGTCAGGCCTTGTCGGGTTCTGTCGGGATCTCTTGGGCTTTCTCAGGTTTGTCGGGCTCTGTCGTGATCTGTTCAGGCCATATCAGTCTTTGTCGGGCTTTTCTGGGGCATGTAGTGCCCTGTCAGTCTGTGTCATGCCCTGTCAGGCTCTGTTGGGCCTTTCAAGCTATGTCCAGATCTGTTGGACCATGTCGGGGCCTGTCTTTCTGTGTCGGACTCTGTAGGGCTTTTACAGGCTTTGTTGTCTTCTGTGTGGCCCTGTGGGTCCTTCTTGCGCTCTGTGGGGTTTTGTTGGGCTCTGTCAGGCCCTGTCAAGGGTTGTTGGGCTTCGTGGGGCGTTTTTGATCCCTGTCGGGCTTTGTCGATCTCCGTTGGGCTTTGATGGCTTCTGTCAGGACCTGTGGGGCCCTGTTGGGCTCTGAAAGCCCCTTTTGGGCTCTGTGGGTCTCTGTCACGATCCGTCAGGCTCTGTTGGGCTTTGTCATTCTCTTTCAGGCTCTGTAGGGCTCTGTCAATCCCTGTGTAGGTTTTGTCGGGCTCTTTCAGGTCCTGTCAGTCTCTGTCGGGCTGTGTCGGTCTCTGTGTGGCTTTGTTGAGATCTGTTGGTCTCTCTCGGGCTCTGTCAGGCTCTGTTGGGATCTGTCGGGCTTTCTCAGGGTCTATGAGGCTCTGTCAGGCCCTGTCAGGATTTGCAGGGCTCTGTCGGGTTTTGTCAGGCCCTGTCAAGTTGTGTTGGTCTCTGTCAGGCCCTCTTGGGCTTTGTCGGGCCCTGAGAGACTGTGTCGTGCTCTGTCAGGCTTTCTCAGGTTCTCTTGGGCTCTGTCAGAGCTTTGTCGAGGTCTGTTGGGCTTTGTCAGGCTCTGTCATTCCCTGGCAGACTCTCTCAGTTTCTGGTAGGCTCTTTCAGGCCCTGTCATGCTCTTTCGGGCTCTGTCGGGCTCTGTCGTGCTCTGGCAAGCCCTGCCGTGCTCTGTCAGGCCCAGGTGGGCTCTGTCAAGTTTTGTCGAGCTCTGTTGGGCTTTGTTGAGTTTTGTCGGTCTGTGTCAGGCCCTTGCGGGCTCTTTGTAGTCCCTGGCGGGCTCTGTCGGGTTCTGTCTGGATCTGTCAGGCCCTGTCGGGCTCTGCCAGGCTTTCTTGGGCTCTGTCGTGATTTGTCAGGCCATATCAGTCTGTGTTGGGCTGGTTTGGGGCATGTAGTGCCCTGTCAGTCTGTGTCAGGCCCTGTTCAGTCTCTGTTGGGCCTTGTCAAGCTATGTCCAGATCTGCTGGGCCATGTCGGGCTCTGTCTTTCTGTGTCGGGCTCTGTAGGGCTTTGTCCGTCTCTGTGTGGCTTTGTCGAGATCTCTTGGTCTCTCTCAGGCTCTGTCAGGCTCTGTTGGGATCTGTCAGGCTTTCTTGAGGTCTATGGGGCTCTGTCAGGCCCTGTCAGGATTTGCAGGGCTCTGTCAGGTTTTATCGGGCTCTGTTGGGTATTGTTGAGTTCCTGCAGGCTCCATTAGGCCCTGTTGGGCTCTTTCAAGTTTTGTTGGGCCCTGTCAGGCTGTGTCTGCTTCTGTCGAGATCTGTAAGGCTCTGTCAAGCTGTGTCAGGCCCTCTCAGGCTCTGTAATGCTTTGTTGAGCTCTTTCAGGCTCTGTTACGCTTTGTCGAACTCTGTCAGGCCCTGCCGGGCTCTATCGTTTGCTGCCAGGCGCTGTCAGGATTTGTCGAACCCTGTCGAGCTCTGTTGAGCTCCGACAGTCCTTGTCATGCTCTGTCAGGCCCAGGTGGGCCCTGTCAAGTTTTGTCGAGCTCTCATGGGATCTGTCAAGTTTTGTGGGTCTGTGTCAGGCCCTTGCGGGCTCTGTGTAGTCCCTGGCGGGCTCTGTCGGCTTCTGTCTGGATCTGTCAGGCCCTGTTGGGCTCTGTCAGGCTTTGTTGGGCCCTGTCGTGCTCTGTCAGGCCTTGTCGGGTTCTGTCGGGATCTCTTGGGCTTTCTCAGGTTTGTCGGGCTCTGTCGTGATCTGTTCGGGCCATATCAGTCTTTGTCGGGCTTTTCTGGGGCATGTAGTGCCCTGTCAGTCTGTGTCATGCTGTGTCAGGCTCTGTTGGGCCTTGTCAAGCTATGTCCAGATCTGTTGGACCATGTGTCGGGCTCTGTAGGGCGCTTACAGGCTTTGTTGCCTTCTGTGTGGCCCTGTGGGTCCTTCTCGAGCTCTGTGGGGTTTTGTTGGGCTCTGTCAGGCCCTGTCAAGCGTTGTTGGGCTTTGTTGGGCATTTTCGACCCCTGTCGGACTTTGTCGATCTCCGTTGGCCTTTGACGGCTTCTGTCAGGACCTGTGGGGCCCTGTTGGGCTCTGAAAGACCCTTTTGGGCTCTGTGGGTCTCTGTTGCGATCTGTTCAGGCTCTGTTGGGCTTTGTCATTCTCTTTCAGGCTTTCTAGGGCTCTGTCAATCCCTGTCAGGTTTTGTCAGGCTCTTTCAGGCCATGTCAGTCTCTGTCGGGCTTTGTCGGTCTCTGTGTGGCTTTGTCGAGACCTGTTGGTCTCTCTCGGGCTCTGTCAGGCTCTGTTGGGATCTGTTGAGCGTTCTCGGGGTCTATGAGGCTCTGCCAGGCCCTGTCAGGACTTGCAGGTCTCTGTCGGGTTTCGTCGGGCCCTGTCAGGTTGTGTCAGTCTCTGTCAGGCCCTGTTGGACTTGTCGGGCCCTGTCAATTTTGTCGGGCTCTGTCAGGCCCTCTTGGGCTTTGTCGGGCCCTGTGAGACTGTGTCGGGCTCTGTCAGGCTTTCTCAGGTTCTCTTGGGCTCTGTCAAGCTTTGTCGAGGTCTGTTGGGCTTTGTCAGGCTCTGTCATTCCCTGGCAGACTCTCTCAGTTTCTGGTAGGCTCTTTCAGGCCCTGTCATGCTCTTTCGGGCTCTGTCGGGCTCTGTCATGCTTTATCTGGCTCTGTTGGGACTTATGAGCTTTGTCGGGCACTGTTGGGCTTAGTTGGGCTCTGTCAATTCCTGTTAGGTTCTCTTGGGCTCTATCAAGCTCTGTCTGGCCTTGTCGGGCTCTGTCAGGCTGTCGAGATCTGTAAGGTTCTGTGAAGCTGTGTCAGGCCCTCTCAGGCTCTGTAAGTCTTTCTTGAGCTCTTTCAGGCTCTGTTGCGCTTTGTCGGCCTCTGTTAGGCCCTGCCGGGCTCTGTCATTTGCTGTCAGGAGCTGTCAGGATTTGTCGAACCCTGTCGAGCTCTGTTGAGCTCCGACAGTCCTTGTCATGCTCTGTCAGGCCCAGGTGGGCTCTGTCAAGTTTTGTCGAGCTCTCATGGGATCTGTCAAGTTTTATGGGTCTGTGTCAGGCCCTTGCGGGCTCTGTGTAGTCCCTGGCGGGCTCTGTCGGCTTCTGTCTGGATCTGTCAGGCCCTGTTGGGCTCTGTCAGGCTTTGTTGGGCCCTGTCGTGCTCTGTCAGGCCTTGTCGGGTTCTGTCGGGATCTCTTGGGCTTTCTCAGGTTTGTCGGGCTCTGTCGTGATCTGTTCAGGCCATATCAGTCTTTGTCGGGCTTTTCTGGGGCATGTAGTGCCCTGTCAGTCTGTGTCCTGCCCTGTCAGGCTCTGTTGGGCCTTGTCAAGCTGTGTCCAGATCTGTTGGACCATGTGTCGGGCTCTGTAGGGCGCTTACAGGCTTTGTTGCCTTCTGTGTGGCCCTGTGGGTCCTTCTCGAGCTCTGTGGGGTTTTGTTGGGCTCTGTCAGGCCCTGTCAAGCGTTGTTGGGCTTTGTTGGGCATTTTCGACCCCTGTCGGACTTTGTCGATCTCCGTTGGCCTTTGACGGCTTCTGTCAGGACCTGTGGGGCCCTGTTGGGCTCTGAAAGACCCTTTTGGGCTCTGTGGGTCTCTGTTGCGATCTGTTCAGGCTCTCTTGGGCTTTGTCATTCTCTTTCAGGCTTTCTAGGGCTCTGTCAATCCCTGTCAGGTTTTGTCAGGCTCTTTCAGGCCATGTCAGTCTCTGTCGGGCTTTGTCGGTCTCTGTGTGGCTTTGTCGAGACCTGTTGGTCTCTCTCGGGCTCTGTCAGGCTCTGTTGGGATCTGTTGAGCGTTCTCGGGGTCTATGAGGCTCTGCCAGGCCCTGTCAGGACTTGCAGGTCTCTGTCGGGTTTCGTCGGGCCCTGTCAGGTTGTGTCAGTCTCTGTCAGGCCCTGTTGGACTTGTCGGGCCCTGTCAATTTTGTCGGGCTCTGTCAGGCCCTCTTGGGCTTTGTCGGGCCCTGTGAGACTGTGTCGGGCTCTGTCAGGCTTTCTCAGGTTCTCTTGGGCTCTGTCAAGCTTTGTCGAGGTCTGTTGGGCTTTGTCAGGCTCTGTCATTCCCTGGCAGACTCTCTCAGTTTCTGGTAGGCTCTTTCAGGCCCTGTCATACTCTTTCGGGCTCTGTCGGGCTCTGTCATGCTTTATCTGGCTCTGTTGGGACTTATGAGCTTTGTCGGGCACTGTTGGGCTTAGTTGGGCTCTGTCAATTCCTGTTAGGTTCTCTTGGGCTCTTTCAAGCTCTGTCTGGCCTTGTCGGGCTCTGTCAGGCTGTCGAGATCTGTAAGGTTCTGTGAAGCTGTGTCAGGCCCTCTCAGGCTCTGTAAGTCTTTCTTGAGCTCTTTCAGGCTCTGTTACGCTTTGTCGAACTCTGTCAGGCCCTGCCGGGCTCTGTCATTTGCTGTCAGGAGCTGTCAGGATTTGTCGAACCCTGTCGAGCTCTGTTGAGCTCCGACAGTCCTTGTCATGCTCTGTCAGGCCCAGGTGGGCTCTGTCAAGTTTTGTCGAGCTCTCATGGGATCTGTCAAGTTTTGTGGGTCTGTGTCAGGCCCTTGCGGGCTCTGTGTAGTCCCTGGCGGGCTCTGTCGGCTTCTGTCTGGATCTGTCAGGCCCTGTTGGGCTCTGTCAGGCTTTGTTGGGCCCTGTCGTGCTCTGTCAGGCCTTGTCGGGTTCTGTCGGGATCTCTTGGGCTTTCTCAGGTTTGTCGGGCTCTGTCGTGATCTGTTCAGGCCATATAGTCTTTGTCGGGCTTTTCTGGGGCATGTAGTGCCCTGTCAGTCTGTTTCCTGCCCTGTCAGGCTCTGTTGGGCCTTTCAAGCTATGTCCAGATCTGTTGGACCATGTGGAGGCCTGTCTTTCTGTGTCGGACTCTGTAGGGCTTTTACAGGCTTTGTTGTCTTCTGTGTGGCCCTGTGGGTCCTTCTTGCGCTCTGTGGGGTTTTGTTGGGCTCTGTCAGGCCCTGTCAAGGGTTGTTGGGCTTCGTGGGGCGTTTTTGATCCCTGTCGGGCTTTGTCGATCTCCGTTGGGCTTTGATGGCTTCTGTCAGGACCTGTGGGGCCCTGTTGGGCTCTGAAAGCCCCTTTTGGGCTCTGTGGGTCTCTGTCACGATCCGTCAGGCTCTGTTGGGCTTTGTCATTCTCTTTCAGGCTCTGTAGGGCTCTGTCAATCCCTGTGTAGGTTTTGTCGGGCTCTTTCAGGTCCTGTCAGTCTCTGTCGGGCTGTGTCGGTCTCTGTGTGGCTTTGTTGAGACCTGTTGGTCTCTCTCGGGCTCTGTCAGGCTCTGTTGGGATCTGTCGGGCTTTCTCAGGGTCTATGAGGCTCTGTCAGGCCCTGTCAGGATTTGCAGGGCTCTGTCGGGTTTTGTCAGGCCCTGTCAAGTTGTGTTGGTCTCTGTCAGGCCCTCTTGGGCTTTGTCGGGCCCTGAGAGACTGTGTCGGGCTCTGTCAGGCTTTCTCAGGTTCTCTTGGGCTCTGTCAGAGCTTTGTCGAGGTCTGTTGGGCTTTGTCAGGCTCTGTCATTCCCTGGCAGACTCTCTCAGTTTCTGGTAGGCTCTTTCAGGCCCTGTCATGCTCTTTCGGGCTCTGTCGGGCTCTGTCGTGCTCTGGCAAGCCCTGCCGTGCTCTGTCAGGCCCAGGTGGGCTCTGTCAAGTTTTGTCGAGCTCTGTTGGGCTTTGTTGAGTTTTGTCGGTCTGTGTCAGGCCCTTGCGGGCTCTTTGTAGTCCCTGGCGGGCTCTGTCGGGTTCTGTCTGGATCTGTCAGGCCCTGTCGGGCTCTGCCAGGCTTTCTTGGGCTCTGTCGTGATTTGTCAGGCCATATCAGTCTGTGTTGGGCTGGTTTGGGGCATGTAGTGCCCTGTCAGTCTGTGTCAGGCCCTGTTCAGTCTCTGTTGGGTCTTGTCAAGCTATGTCCAGATCTGTTGGGCCATGTCGGGGCCTGTCTTTCTTTGTCAGACTCTGTAGGGCTTTTACAGGCATTGTTGTCTTCTGTGTGGCCCTGTGGATCCTTCTTGAGCTCTGTGGGGTTTTGTTGTGCTCTGTCAGGCCCTGTCAAGGTTTTTTGTGCTTCATGGGAGCGACAGAGCTCAACAGAGCTCAACAGAGCTTGACAGAGCCCACCTGGGCCTGACAGAGCATGACAAGGACTGTCAGAGCTCAACAGAGCTCGACAGGTTTCGACAAATCCTGACAGCTCCTGACAGCAAACGATAGAGCACGACAGGGCCTGACAGTGTTCAACAAAGCGTAACAGAACCTGAAAGAGCTCAACAAAGCATTACAGAGCCTGAGGGGCCTGACACAGCTTGACAGAGCCTTACAGATCTCAACAGAAGCCGACATAGCCCAACAGGGCCCAACAAAACTTGAGAGAGCCCTACAGGGCCCAATGGAGCCCGAGTGAGATGGACAATACCCAACAGAGCCCGATAAAACCTGACAGAGCCCTGCAAATCCTGACAGGGCCTGACAGAGCCTCATAGACCCCGAGAAAGCCCAACAGATCCCAACAGAGCCTGACAGAGCCCGAGAGAGACCAACAGATCTCGACAAAGCCACACAGAGACTGACAAAGGCCGACAGAGACTGACAGGACCTGAAAGACCCTGACAAAACCTGACAGGGATTGACAGAGTCCTACAGAGCCTGAAAGAGACTGTCAAAGCCCAACAGATCCTGACAGATCACGACAGAGACCCACAGAGCCCAAAAGGGTCTTTCAGAGCCCAACAGGGACCCACAGGTCCTGACAGAAACTTGACAGATCCCATGAGAGCTCGACAAACTTGACAGAGTCCACCTGGGCCTGACAGAGCATGACAAGGACTGTCGGAGCTCAACAGAGCTCGACAGGGTTCGACAAATCCTGACAGCGCCTGACAGCAAACAATAGAGCCCGGCAGGGCCTGACAGAGTTCGACAAAGCGCAACAGAGCCTGAAAGAGCTCAACAAAGCTTTACAGAGCCTGAGAGGGCCTGACACAGCTTGACAGAGCCTTACAGATCTCGACAGAAGCAGACACAGCCTGACAGGGCCCAACAAAACTTGAAAGAGCCCAACAGGGCCTAATGGAGCCTGACAGAACTCAACAATACCCAACAGAGCCCGATAAAACCTGAAAGAGCCCTGCAAATCCTGACAGGGCCTGATAGAGCCCCACAGACCTCAAGAAAGCCTGACAGATCCCAACAGAGCCTGACAGAGCCTGAGAGAGACCAACAGATCTCGACAAAGCCACACAGAGACGGACAAAGCCCTACAGAGCCCGACACAGAAAGACAGAGCCCGACATGGCCCAGCACATCTGGACACAGCTTGACAAGGCCCAACAGAGACTGAACAGGGCCTGACACAGACTGACAGGGCACTACATGCCCCAAAACAGCCCAACACAGACTGATATGGTCTCACAGATCACGACAGAGCCCAAGAAAGCCTGACAGAGCCCGCCAGGGACTACAAAGAGCCCGCAAGGGCCTGACGCAGACCGACAAAACTCGACAGAGCTCAACACAGCTCGACAAAACTTGACAGAGCCCACCTGGGCCTGACAGAGCATGACAAGGACTGTCGGAGCTCTACAGAGCTCGACAGGGTTCGACAAATCCTGACAGGGCCTGACAGCAAACGATAGAGCCCGGCAGGGCCTGACAGAGGCCGACAAAGCGCAAGAGAGCCTGAAAGAGATCAAGAAAGACTTACAGAGCCTGAGAGGGCCTGAGACAGCTTCACAGAACCTTACAGATCTCGACAGCCTGACAGAGCCCAACAAGGCCAGACAGAGCTTGAAAGAGCCCAAGAGAACCTAACAGGAATTGACAGAGCCCAACTAAGCCCAACAGTGCCCGACAAAGCTCGATAAGTCCCAACAGATACAGATAAAGCTTGACAGAGGCCAACAGAGACCGAAAGAGCATGACAGGGCCTGAAAGAGCCTACCAGAAACTGAGAGAGTCTGCCAGGGAATGACAGAGCCTGACAAAGCCCAACAGACCTCGACAAAGCTTGACAGAGCCCAACAGAACCTGAGAAAGCCTGACAGAGTCCGACACAGTCTCTCAGGGCCCGACAAAGCCCAAGAGGGCCTGACAGAGACTGACACAACTTGACAGGGCCTGACAAAACCCGACAGAGCCCTGCAAATCCTGACAGGGCCTGACAGACCTTCATAGACCCCGAGAAAGCACGACAGATCCCAACAAAGCCTGACAGAGCCCAACAGGGCCTGACAGATCCAGACAGAACCTGACAGAGCCTGCCAGGGACTACACAGAGCCCGCAAGGGCCTGACACAGACCGATGAAACTTGACAGAGCCCAACAGAGCTCGACAAAGCTTGACAGAGCCCACCTGGGCCTGACAGGGCCTGCCAGAGCTCAACAGAGCTCGACAGGGTTCAACAAATCCTGACAGCTCCTGATAGCAAATTATAGAGCCCTGCAGGGTCTGAGAGAGGCCGACAAAGCGCGACAGACCTCGACAGAGACCGACACAACTTGACAGGGCCTGACAAAACCCGACAGAGCCCTGCAAATCCTGACAGGGCCTGACAGAGCCTCAGAGACTCCGAGAAAGCATGACAGATCCCAACAGAGCCTGACAGAGCCCGAGAGAGACCAACAGATCTCGACAAAGCCACACAGAGACCGACAAAGCCTGACTGACACTGACAGGGCCTGAAAGAGCCTGACAAAACCTGACAGGGAATGTCAGAGCCCCAGAAAGCCTGAACGAGACTGACAATGCCCAACAGAGCCTGATGGATCGTGACAGAGACCCACAGAGCCCAAAAGGGGCTTTCAGAGCCCAACAGGGCCCCACAGGTCCTGACAGAAGCCGTCAGAGCCCGACGGAGATCGACAAAGCCCGACAGGGGTCAAAAAAGCCCAACAACCCTTGACAGGGCCTGACAGAGCCCAACAAAACCCCACAGAGCTCAAGAAGGACCCACAGGGCCACACAGAAGGCAACAAAGCCTGTAAAAGCCCTACAGAGCCCGACACAGAAAGACAGGCCGCGACATGGCCCAACAGATCTGGACAAAGCTTGACAAGGCCCAACAGAGCCTGACACGGCATGACACAGAATGGCAGGGCACTACATGCCCCAAAAAAGCCCAACAAAGACTGATATGGCCTAAACAGATCACGACAGAGCCCGACAAACCTGAGAAAGCCCAGCAGATGCCAACAGAACCCAACAAGGCCTGACAGAGCACAACAGGGCCTGACAGATCCAGACAGGACCCGACAGAACCCGCCAGGGACTGACAGAGCCCACAAGAGCCTGACAGAGACCGACAAAACTCGACAGAGCTCAACACAGCTCGACAAATCTTGACAGAGCCCACCTGGGCCTGACAGAGCATGACAAGGACTGTCGGAGCTCAACAGAGCTCGACAGGGTTCGACAAATCCTGACAGCGCCTGACAGCAAACGATAGAGCCCGGCAGGGCCTGACAGAGTTCGACAAAGCGCAACAGAGCCTGAAAGAGCTCAACAAAGCATTACAGAGCCTGAGAGGGCCTGACACAGCTTGACAGAGCCTTACAGATCTCGACAGAAGCAGACACAGCCTGACAGGGCCCAACAAAACTTGAAAGAGCCCAACAGGGCCTAATGGAGCCTGACAGAACTCAACAATACCCAACAGAGCCCGATAAAACCTGAAAGAGCCCTGCAAATCCTGACAGGGCCTGACAGAGCCCCACAGACCTCAAGAAAGCCTGACAGATACCAACAGAGCCTGACAGAGCCTGAGAGAGACCAACAGATCTCGACAAAGCCCTACAGAGCCCGACACAGAAAGACAGAGCCCGACATGGCCCAGCACATCTGGACACAGCTTGACAAGGCCCAACAGAGACTGAACAGGGCCTGACACAGACTGACAGGGCACTACATGCCCCAAAACAGCCCAACACAGACTGATATGGTCTCACAGATCACGACAGAGCCCAAGAAAGCCTGACAGAGCCCGCCAGGGACTACAAAGAGCCCGCAAGGGCCTGACGCAGACCGACAAAACTCGACAGAGCTCAACACAGCTCGACAAAACTTGACAGAGCCCACCTGGGCCTGACAGAGCATGACAAGGACTGTCGGAGCTCTACAGAGCTCGACAGGGTTCGACAAATCCTGACAGCGCCTGACAGCAAACGATAGAGCCCGGCAGGGCCTGACAGAGGCCGACAAAGCGCAAGAGAGCCTGAAAGAGATCAAGAAAGACTTACAGAGCCTGAGAGGGCCTGAGACAGCTTCACAGAACCTTACAGATCTCGACAGCCTGACAGAGCCCAACAAGGCCAGACAGAGCTTGAAAGAGCCCAAGAGAACCTAACAGGAATTGACAGAGCCCAACTAAGCCCAACAGTGCCCGACAAAGCTCGATAAGTCCCAACAGATACAGATAAAGCTTGACAGAGGCCAACAGAGACCGAAAGAGCATGACAGGGCCTGAAAGAGCCTACCAGAAACTGAGAGAGTCTGCCAGGGAATGACAGAGCCTGACAAAGCCCAACAGACCTCGACAAAGCTTGACAGAACCCAACAGAACCTGAGAAAGCCTGACAGAGTCCGACACAGTCTCTCAGGGCCCGACAAAGCCCAAGAGGGCCTGACAGAGACCAACACAACTTGACAGGGCCTGTCAAAACCCGACAGAGCCCTGCAAATCCTGACAGGGCCTGACAGACCTTCATAGACCCCGAGAAAGCACGACAGATCCCAACAAAGCCTGACAGAGCCCAACAGGGCCTGACAGATCCAGACAGAACCTGACAGAGCCTGCCAGGGACTACACAGAGCCCGCAAGGGCCTGACATAGACCGACGAAACTTGACAGAGCCCAACAGAGCTCGACAAAGCTTGACAGAGCCCACCTGGGCCTGACAGGGCCTGCCAGAGCTCAACAGAGCTCGACAGGGTTCAACAAATCCTGACAGCTCCTGACAGCAAACGATAGAGCCCGGCAGGGCCTGACAGAGGCCGACAAAGTGCAATAGACCTCGACAGAGACCAACACAACTTGACAGGGCCCGACAAGCCCAACAGGGCCTGACAGAGACCGACACAACTTGACAGGGCCTGACAAAACCCGACAGAGCCCTGCAAATCCTGACAGGGCCTGACAGAGCCTCAGAGACTCCGAGAAAGCATGACAGATCCCAACAGAGCCTGACAGAGCCCGAGAGAGACCAACAGATCTCGACAAAGCCACACAGAGACCGACAAAGCCTGACTGACACTGACAGGGCCTGAAAGAGCCTGACAAAACCTGACAGGGATTGACAGAGCCCCAGAAAGCCTGAACGAGACTGACAAAGCCCAACAGAGCCTGACGGATCGTGACAGAGACCCACAGAGCCCAAAAGGGGCTTTCAGAGCCCAACAGGGCCCCACAGGTCCTGACAGAAGCCGTCAGAGCCCGACGGAGATCGACAAAGCCCGACAGGGGTCAAAAAAGCCCAACAACCCTTGACAGGGCCTGACAGAGCCCAACAAAACCCCACAGAGCTCAAGAAGGACCCACAGGGCCACACAGAAGGCAACAAAGCCTGTAAAAGCCCTACAGAGCCCGACACAGAAAGACAGGCCGCGACATGGCCCAACAGATCTGGACAAAGCTTGACAAGGCCCAACAGAGCCTGACACGGCATGACACAGAATGGCAGGGCACTACATGCCCCAAAAAAGCCCAACAAAGACTGATATGGCCTAAACAGATCACGACAGAGCCCGACAAACCTGAGAAAGCCCAGCAGATGCCAACAGAACCCAACAAGGCCTGACAGAGCACAACAGGGCCTGACAGATCCAGACAGGACCCGACAGAACCCGCCAGGGACTGACAGAGCCCACAAGAGCCTGACAGAGACCGACAAAACTCGACAGAGCTCAACACAGCTCGACAAATCTTGACAGAGCCCACCTGGGCCTGACAGAGCATGACAAGGACTGTCGGAGCTCAACAGAGCTCGACAGGGTTCGACAAATCCTGACAGCGCCTGACAGCAAACGATAGAGCCCGGCAGGGCCTGACAGAGTTCGATAAAGCGCAACAGAGCCTGGAAGAGCTCAACAAAGCATTACAGAGCCTGAGAGGGCCTGACACAGCTTGACAGAGCCTTACAGATCTCGACAGAAGCAGACACAGCCTGACAGGGCCCAACAAAACTTGAAAGAGCCCAACAGGGCCTAATGGAGCCTGACAGAACTCAACAATACCCAACAGAGCCCGATAAAACCTGAAAGAGCCCTGCAAATCCTGACAGGGCCTGACAGAGCCCCACAGACCTCAAGAAAGCCTGACAGATCCCAACAGAGCCTGACAGAGCCTGAGAGAGACCAACAGATCTCGACAAAGCCACACAGAGACGGACAAAGCCCTACAGAGCCCGACACAGAAAGACAGAGCCCGACATGGCCCAGCACATCTGGACACAGCTTGACAAGGCCCAACAGAGACTGAACAGGGCCTGACACAGACTGACAGGGCACTACATGCCCCAAAACAGCCCAACACAGACTGATATGGTCTCACAGATCACGACAGAGCCCAAGAAAGCCTGACAGAGCCCGCCAGGGACTACAAAGAGCCCGCAAGGGCCTGACGCAGACCGACAAAACTCGACAGAGCTCAACACAGCTCGACAAAACTTGACAGAGCCCACCTGGGCCTGACAGAGCATGACAAGGACTGTCGGAGCTCTACAGAGCTCGACAGGGTTCGACAAATCCTGACAGCGCCTGACAGCAAACGATAGAGCCCGGCAGGGCCTGACAGAGGCCGACAAAGCGCAAGAGAGCCTGAAAGAGATCAAGAAAGACTTACAGAGCCTGAGAGGGCCTGAGACAGCTTCACAGAACCTTACAGATCTCGACAGCCTGACAGAGCCCAACAAGGCCAGACAGAGCTTGAAAGAGCCCAAGAGAACCTAACAGGAATTGACAGAGCCCAACTAAGCCCAACAGTGCCCGACAAAGCTCGATAAGTCCCAACAGATACAGATAAAGCTTGACAGAGGCCAACAGAGACCGAAAGAGCATGACAGGGCCTGAAAGAGCCTACCAGAAACTGAGAGAGTCTGCCAGGGAATGACAGAGCCTGACAAAGCCCAACAGACCTCGACAAAGCTTGACAGAGCCCAACAGAACCTGAGAAAGCCTGACAGAGTCCGACACAGTCTCTCAGGGCCCGACAAAGCCCAAGAGGGCCTGACAGAGACCGACACAACTTGACAGGGCCTGACAAAACCCGACAGAGCCCTGCAAATCCTGACAGGGCCTGACAGACCTTCATAGACCCCGAGAAAGCACGACAGATCCCAACAAAGCCTGACAGAGCCCAACAGGGCCTGACAGATCCAGACAGAACCTGACAGAGCCTGCCAGGGACTACACAGAGCCCGCAAGGGCCTGACACAGACCGATGAAACTTGACAGAGCCCAACAGAGCTCGACAAAGCTTGACAGAGCCCACCTGGGCCTGACAGGGCCTGCCAGAGCTCAACAGAGCTCGACAGGGTTCAACAAATCCTGACAGCTCCTGATAGCAAATTATAGAGCCCTGCAGGGTCTGAGAGAGGCCGACAAAGCGCGACAGACCTCGACAGAGACCGACACAACTTGACAGGGCCTGACAAAACCCGACAGAGCCCTGCAAATCCTGACAGGGCCTGACAGAGCCTCAGAGACTCCGAGAAAGCATGACAGATCCCAACAGAGCCTGACAGAGCCCGAGAGAGACCAACAGATCTCGACAAAGCCACACAGAGACCGACAAAGCCTGACTGACACTGACAGGGCCTGAAAGAGCCTGACAAAACCTGACAGGGAATGTCAGAGCCCCAGAAAGCCTGAACGAGACTGACAAAGCCCAACAGAGCCTGATGGATCGTGACAGAGACCCACAGAGCCCAAAAGGGGCTTTCAGAGCCCAACAGGGCCCCACAGGTCCTGACAGAAGCCGTCAGAGCCCGACGGAGATCGACAAAGCCCGACAGGGGTCAAAAAAGCCCAACAACCCTTGACAGGGCCTGACAGAGCCCAACAAAACCCCACAGAGCTCAAGAAGGACCCACAGGGCCACACAGAAGGCAACAAAGCCTGTAAAAGCCCTACAGAGCCCGACACAGAAAGACAGGCCGCGACATGGCCCAACAGATCTGGACAAAGCTTGACAAGGCCCAACAGAGCCTGACACGGCATGACACAGAATGGCAGGGCACTACATGCCCCAAAAAAGCCCAACAAAGACTGATATGGCCTGAACAGATCACGACAGAGCCCGACAAACCTGAGAAAGCCCAGCAGATGCCAACAGAACCCAACAAGGCCTGACAGAGCACAACAGGGCCTGACAGATCCAGACAGGACCCGACAGAACCCGCCAGGGACTGACAGAGCCCACAAGAGCCTGACAGAGACCGACAAAACTCGACAGAGCTCAACACAGCTCGACAAATCTTGACAGAGCCCACCTGGGCCTGACAGAGCATGACAAGGACTGTCGGAGCTCAACAGAGCTCGACAGGGTTCGACAAATCCTGACAGCGCCTGACAGCAAACGATAGAGCCCGGCAGGGCCTGACAGAGTTCGACAAAGCGCAACAGAGCCTGAAAGAGCTCAACAAAGCTTTACAGAGCCTGAGAGGGCCTGACACAGCTTGACAGAGCCTTACAGATCTCGACAGAAGCAGACACAGCCTGACAGGGCCCAACAAAACTTGAAAGAGCCCAACAGGGCCTAATGGAGCCTGACAGAACTCAACAATACCCAACAGAGCCCGATAAAACCTGAAAGAGCCCTGCAAATCCTGACAGGGCCTGACAGAGCCCCACAGACCTCAAGAAAGCCTGACAGATCCCAACAGAGCCTGACAGAGCCTGAGAGAGACCAACAGATCTCGACAAAGCCACACAGAGACGGACAAAGCCCTACAGAGCCCGACACAGAAAGACAGAGCCCGACATGGCCCAGCACATCTGGACACAGCTTGACAAGGCCCAACAGAGACTGAACAGGGCCTGACACAGACTGACAGGGCACTACATGCCCCAAAACAGCCCAACACAGACTGATATGGTCTCACAGATCACGACAGAGCCCAAGAAAGCCTGACAGAGCCCGCCAGGGACTACAAAGAGCCCACAAGGGCCTGACGCAGACCGACAAAACTCGACAGAGCTCAACACAGCTCGACAAAACTTGACAGAGCCCACCTGGGCCTGACAGAGCATGACAAGGACTGTCGGAGCTCTACAGAGCTCGACAGGGTTCGACAAATCCTGACAGCGCCTGACAGCAAACGATAGAGCCCGGCAGGGCCTGACAGAGGCCGACAAAGCGCAAGAGAGCCTGAAAGAGATCAAGAAAGACTTACAGAGCCTGAGAGGGCCTGAGACAGCTTCACAGAACCTTACAGATCTCGACAGCCTGACAGAGCCCAACAAGGCCAGACAGAGCTTGAAAGAGCCCAAGAGAACCTAACAGGAATTGACAGAGCCCAACTAAGCCCAACAGTGCCCGACAAAGCTCGATAAGTCCCAACAGATACAGATAAAGCTTGACAGAGGCCAACAGAGACCGAAAGAGCATGACAGGGCCTGAAAGAGCCTACCAGAAACTGAGAGAGTCTGCCAGGGAATGACAGAGCCTGACAAAGCCCAACAGACCTCGACAAAGCTTGACAGAACCCAACAGAACCTGAGAAAGCCTGACAGAGTCCGACACAGTCTCTCAGGGCCCGACAAAGCCCAAGAGGGCCTGACAGAGACCAACACAACTTGACAGGGCCTGTCAAAACCCGACAGAGCCCTGCAAATCCTGACAGGGCCTGACAGACCTTCATAGACCCCGAGAAAGCACGACAGATCCCAACAAAGCCTGACAGAGCCCAACAGGGCCTGACAGATCCAGACAGAACCTGACAGAGCCTGCCAGGGACTACACAGAGCCCGCAAGGGCCTGACACAGACCGACGAAACTTGACAGAGCCCAACAGAGCTCGACAAAGCTTGACAGAGCCCACCTGGGCCTGACAGGGCCTGCCAGAGCTCAACAGAGCTCGACAGGGTTCAACAAATCCTGACAGCTCCTGACAGCAAACGATAGAGCCCTGCAGGGTCTGAGAGAGGCCGACAAAGCACGACAGACCTCGACAGAGACCAACACAACTTGACAGGGCCCGACAAGCCCAACAGGGCCTGACAGAGACCGACACAACTTGACAGGGCCTGACAAAACCCGACAGAGCCCTGCAAATCCTGACAGGGCCTGACAGAGCCTCAGAGACTCCGAGAAAGCATGACAGATCCCAACAGAGCCTGACAGAGCCCGAGAGAGACCAACAGATCTCGACAAAGCCACACAGAGACCGACAAAGCCCGACTGACACTGACAGGGCCTGAAAGAGCCTGACAAAACCTGACAGGGATTGACAGAGCCCCAGAAAGCCTGAACGAGACTGACAAAGCCCAACAGAGCCTGACGGATCGTGACAGAGACCCACAGAGCCCAAAAGGGGCTTTCAGAGCCCAACAGGGCCCCACAGGTCCTGACAGAAGCCGTCAGAGCCCAACGGAGATCGACAAAGCCCGACAGGGGTCAAAAAAGCCCAACAACCCTTGACAGGGCCTGACAGAGCCCAACAAAACCCCACAGAGCTCAAGAAGGACCCACAGGGCCACACAGAAGGCAACAAAGCCTGTAAAAGCCCTACAGAGCCCGACACAGAAAGACAGGCCGCGACATGGCCCAACAGATCTGGACAAAGCTTGACAAGGCCCAACAGAGCCTGACACGGCATGACACAGAATGGCAGGGCACTACATGCCCCAAAAAAGCCCAACAAAGACTGATATGGCCTAAACAGATCACGACAGAGCCCGACAAACCTGAGAAAGCCCAGCAGATGCCAACAGAACCCAACAAGGCCTGACAGAGCACAACAGGGCCTGACAGATCCAGACAGGACCCGACAGAACCCGCCAGGGACTACACAGAGCCCACAAGAGCCTGACAGAGACCGACAAAACTCGACAGAGCTCAACACAGCTCGACAAATCTTGACAGAGCCCACCTGGGCCTGACAGAGCATGACAAGGACTGTCGGAGCTCAACAGAGCTCGACAGGGTTCGACAAATCCTGACAGCGCCTGACAGCAAACGATAGAGCCCGGCAGGGCCTGACAGAGTTCGACAAAGCGCAACAGAGCCTGGAAGAGCTCAACAAAGCATTACAGAGCCTGAGAGGGCCTGACACAGCTTGACAGAGCCTTACAGATCTCGACAGAAGCAGACACAGCCTGACAGGGCCCAACAAAACTTGAAAGAGCCCAACAGGGCCCAATGGAGCCTGACAGAACTCAACAATACCCAACAGAGCCCGATAAAACCTGAAAGAGCCCTGCAAATCCTGACAGGGCCTGACAGAGCCCCACAGACCTCAAGAAAGCCTGACAGATCCCAACAGAGCCTGACAGAGCCTGAGAGAGACCAACAGATCTCGACAAAGCCACACAGAGACGGACAAAGCCCTACAGAGCCCGACACAGAAAGACAGAGCCCGACATGGCCCAGCACATCTGGACACAGCTTGACAAGGCCCAACAGAGACTGAACAGGGCCTGACACAGACTGACAGGGCACTACATGCCCCAAAACAGCCCAACACAGACTGATATGGTCTCACAGATCACGACAGAGCCCAAGAAAGCCTGACAGAGCCCGCCAGGGACTACAAAGAGCCCGCAAGGGCCTGACGCAGACCGACAAAACTCGACAGAGCTCAACACAGCTCGACAAAACTTGACAGAGCCCACCTGGGCCTGACAGAGCATGACAAGGACTGTCGGAGCTCTACAGAGCTCGACAGGGTTCGACAAATCCTGACAGGGCCTGACAGCAAACGATAGAGCCCGGCAGGGCCTGACAGAGGCCGACAAAGCGCAAGAGAGCCTGAAAGAGATCAAGAAAGACTTACAGAGCCTGAGAGGGCCTGACACAGCTTCACAGAACCTTACAGATCTCGACAGCCTGACAGAGCCCAACAAGGCCAGACAGAGCTTGAAAGAGCCCAAGAGAACCTAACAGGAATTGACAGAGCCCAACTAAGCCCAACAGTGCCCGACAAAGCTTGATAAGTCCCAACAGATACAGATAAAGCTTGACAGAGGCCAACAGAGACCGAAAGAGCATGACAGGGCCTGAAAGAGCCTACCAGAAACTGAGAGAGTCTGCCAGGGAATGACAGAGCCTGACAAAGCCCAACAGACCTCGACAAAGCTTGACAGAGCCCAACAGAACCTGAGAAAGCCTGACAGAGTCCGACACAGTCTCTCAGGGCCCGACAAAGCCCAAGAGGGCCTGACAGAGACCAACAAAACTTGACAGGGCCTGTCAAAACCCGACAGACCCCTGCAAATCCTGACAGGGCCTGCCAGACCTTCATAGACCCCGAGAAAGCACGACAGATCCCAACAAAGCCTGACAGAGCCCAACAGGGCCTGACAGATCCAGACAGAACCTGACAGAGCCTGCCAGGGACTACACAGAGCCCGCAAGGGCCTGACACAGACCAACGAAACTTGACAGAGCCCAACAGAGCTCGACAAAGCTTGACAGAGCCCACCTGGGCCTGACAGAGCCTGCCAGAGCTCAACAGAGCTCGACAGGGTTCAACAAATCCTGACAGCTCCTGACAGCAAACGATAGAGCCCGGCAGGGCCTGACAGAGGCCGACAAAGTGCAATAGACCTCGACAGAGACCAACACAACTTGACAGGGCCCGACAAGCCCAACAGGGCCTGACAGAGACCGACACAACTTGACAGGGCCTGACAAAACCCGACAGAGCCCTGCAAATCCTGACAGGGCCTGACAGAGCCTCAGAGACTCCGAGAAAGCATGACAGATCCCAACAGAGCCTGACAGAGCCCGAGAGAGACCAACAGATCTCGACAAAGCCACACAGAGACCGACAAAGCCCGACTGACACTGACAGGGCCTGAAAGAGCCTGACAAAACCTGACAGGGATTGACAGAGCCCCAGAAAGCCTGAACGAGACTGACAAAGCCCAACAGAGCCTGACGGATCGTGACAGAGACCCACAGAGCCCAAAAGGGGCTTTCAGAGCCCAACAGGGCCCCACAGGTCCTGACAGAAGCCGTCAGAGCCCGACGGAGATCGACAAAGCCCGACAGGGGTCAAAAAAGCCCAACAACCCTTGACAGGGCCTGACAGAGCCCAACAAAACCCCACAGAGCTCAAGAAGGACCCACAGGGCCACACAGAAGGCAACAAAGCCTGTAAAAGCCCTACAGAGCCCGACACAGAAAGACAGGCCGCGACATGGCCCAACAGATCTGGACAAAGCTTGACAAGGCCCAACAGAGCCTGACACGGCATGACACAGAATGGCAGGGCACTACATGCCCCAAAAAAGCCCAACAAAGACTGATATGGCCTAAACAGATCACGACAGAGCCCGACAAACCTGAGAAAGCCCAGCAGATGCCAAGAGAACCCAACAAGGCCTGACAGAGCACAACAGGGCCTGACAGATCCAGACAGGACCCGACAGAACCCGCCAGGGACTGACAGAGCCCACAAGAGCCTGACAGAGACCGACAAAACTCGACAGAGCTCAACACAGCTCGACAAATCTTGACAGAGCCCACCTGGGCCTGACAGAGCATGACAAGGACTGTCGGAGCTCAACAGAGCTCGACAGGGTTCGACAAATCCTGACAGCGCCTGACAGCAAACGATAGAGCCCGGCAGGGCCTGACAGAGTTCGATAAAGCGCAACAGAGCCTGGAAGAGCTCAACAAAGCATTACAGAGCCTGAGAGGGCCTGACACAGCTTGACAGAGCCTTACAGATCTCGACAGAAGCAGACACAGCCTGACAGGGCCCAACAAAACTTGAAAGAGCCCAACAGGGCCTAATGGAGCCTGACAGAACTCAACAATACCCAACAGAGCCCGATAAAACCTGAAAGAGCCCTGCAAATCCTGACAGGGCCTGACAGAGCCCCACAGACCTCAAGAAAGCCTGACAGATCCCAACAGAGCCTGACAGAGCCTGAGAGAGACCAACAGATCTCGACAAAGCCACACAGAGACGGACAAAGCCCTACAGAGCCCGACACAGAAAGACAGAGCCCGACATGGCCCAGCACATCTGGACACAGCTTGACAAGGCCCAACAGAGACTGAACAGGGCCTGACACAGACTGACAGGGCACTACATGCCCCAAAACAGCCCAACACAGACTGATATGGTCTCACAGATCACGACAGAGCCCAAGAAAGCCTGACAGAGCCCGCCAGGGACTACAAAGAGCCCGCAAGGGCCTGACGCAGACCGACAAAACTCGACAGAGCTCAACACAGCTCGACAAAACTTGACAGAGCCCACCTGGGCCTGACAGAGCATGACAAGGACTGTCGGAGCTCTACAGAGCTCGACAGGGTTCGACAAATCCTGACAGGGCCTGACAGCAAACGATAGAGCCCGGCAGGGCCTGACAGAGGCCGACAAAGCGCAAGAGAGCCTGAAAGAGATCAAGAAAGACTTACAGAGCCTGAGAGGGCCTGACACAGCTTCACAGAACCTTACAGATCTCGACAGCCTGACAGAGCCCAACAAGGCCAGACAGAGCTTGAAAGAGCCCAAGAGAACCTAACAGGAATTGACAGAGCCCAACTAAGCCCAACAGTGCCCGACAAAGCTCGATAAGTCCCAACAGATACAGATAAAGCTTGACAGAGGCCAACAGAGACCGAAAGAGCATGACAGGGCCTGAAAGAGCCTACCAGAAACTGAGAGAGTCTGCCAGGGAATGACAGAGCCTGACAAAGCCCAACAGACCTCGACAAAGCTTGACAGAGCCCAACAGAACCTGAGAAAGCCTGACAGAGTCCGACACAGTGTCTCAGGGCCCGACAAAGCCCAAGAGGGCCTGACAGAGACCAACACAACTTGACAGGGCCTGACAAAACCCGACAGAGCCCTGCAAATCCTGACAGGGCCTGACAGACCTTCATAGACCCCGAGAAAGCACGACAGATCCCAACAAAGCCTGACAGAGCCCAACAGGGCCTGACAGATCCAGACAGAACCTGACAGAGCCTGCCAGGGACTACACAGAGCCCGCAAGGGCCTGACACAGACCGATGAAACTTGACAGAGCCCAACAGAGCTCGACAAAGCTTGACAGAGCCCACCCGGGCCTGACAGGGCCTGCCAGAGCTCAACAGAGCTCGACAGGGTTCAACAAATCCTGACAGCTCCTGACAGCAAATTATAGAGCCCGGCAGGGTCTGAGAGAGGCCGACAAAGTGCGACAGACCTCGACAGAGACCAACACAACTTGACAGGGCCCGACAAGCCCAACAGGGCCTGACAGAGACCAACACAACTTGACAGGGCCCGACAAAAACCGACAGAGCCCTGCAAATCCTGACAGGGCCTGACAGAGCCTCAGAGACTCCGAGAAAGCCCGACAGATCACAACAAAGCCTGACAGAGCCCGAGAGAGACCAACAGATCTCGACAAAGCCACACAGAGACCGACAAAGCCCGACTGACACTGACAGGGCCTGAAAGAGCCTGACAAAACCTGACAGGGATTGACAGAGCCCCAGAAAGCCTGAACGAGACTGACAAAGCCCAACAGAGCCTGACGGATCGTGACAGAGACCCACAGAGCCCAAAAGGGGCTTTCAGAGCCCAACAGGGCCCCACAGGTCCTGACAGAAGCCGTCAGAGCCCAACGGAGATCGACAAAGCCCGACAGGGGTCAAAAAAGCCCAACAACCCTTGACAGGGCCTGACAGAGCCCAACAAAACCCCACAGAGCTCAAGAAGGACCCACAGGGCCACACAGAAGGCAACAAAGCCTGTAAAAGCCCTACAGAGCCCGACACAGAAAGACAGGCCGCGACATGGCCCAACAGATCTGGACAAAGCTTGACAAGGCCCAACAGAGCCTGACACGGCATGACACAGAATGGCAGGGCACTACATGCCCCAAAAAAGCCCAACAAAGACTGATATGGCCTAAACAGATCACGACAGAGCCCGACAAACCTGAGAAAGCCCAGCAGATGCCAACAGAACCCAACAAGGCCTGACAGAGCACAACAGGGCCTGACAGATCCAGACAGGACCCGACAGAACCCGCCAGGGACTACACAGAGCCCACAAGAGCCTGACAGAGACCGACAAAACTCGACAGAGCTCAACACAGCTCGACAAATCTTGACAGAGCCCACCTGGGCCTGACAGAGCATGACAAGGACTGTCGGAGCTCAACAGAGCTCGACAGGGTTCGACAAATCCTGACAGCGCCTGACAGCAAACGATAGAGCCCGGCAGGGCCTGACAGAGTTCGACAAAGCGCAACAGAGCCTGAAAGAGCTCAGCAAAGCATTACAGAGCCTGAGAGGGCCTGACACAGCTTTACAGAGCCTTACAGATCTCGACAGAAGCAGACACAGCCTGACAGGGCCCAACAAAACTTGAAAGAGCCCAACAGGGCCCAATGGAGCCTGACAGAACTCAACAATACCCAACAGAGCCCGATAAAACCTGAAAGAGCCCTGCAAATCCTGACAGGGCCTGACAGAGCCCCACAGACCTCAAGAAAGCCTGACAGATCCCAACAGAGCCTGACAGAGCCTGAGAGAGACCAACAGATCTCGACAAAGCCACACAGAGACGGACAAAGCCCTACAGAGCCCGACACAGAAAGACAGAGCCCGACATGGCCCAGCACATCTGGACACAGCTTGACAAGGCCCAACAGAGACTGAACAGGGCCTGACACAGACTGACAGGGCACTACATGCCCCAAAACAGCCCAACACAGACTGATATGGTCTCACAGATCACGACAGAGCCCAAGAAAGCCTGACAGAGCCCGCCAGGGACTACAAAGAGCCCGCAAGGGCCTGACGCAGACCGACAAAACTCGACAGAGCTCAACACAGCTCGACAAAACTTGACAGAGCCCACCTGGGCCTGACAGAGCATGACAAGGACTGTCGAAGCTCTACAGAGCTCGACAGGGTTCGACAAATCCTGACAGGGCCTGACAGCAAACGATAGAGCCCGGCAGGGCCTGACAGAGGCCGACAAAGCGCAAGAGAGCCTGAAAGAGATCAAGAAAGACTTACAGAGCCTGAGAGGGCCTGACACAGCTTCACAGAACCTTACAGATCTCGACAGCCTGACAGAGCCCAACAAGGCCAGACAGAGCTTGAAAGAGCCCAAGAGAACCTAACAGGAATTGACAGAGCCCAACTAAGCCCAACAGTGCCCGACAAAGCTTGATAAGTCCCAACAGATACAGATAAAGCTTGACAGAGGCCAACAGAGACCGAAAGAGCATGACAGGGCCTATAAGAGCCTACCAGAAACTGAGAGAGTCTGCCAGGGAATGACAGAGCCTGACAAAGCCCAACAGACCTCGACAAAGCTTGACAGAGCCCAACAGAACCTGAGAAAGCCTGACAGAGTCCGACACAGTCTCTCAGGGCCTGACAAAACCCAAGAGGGCCTGACAGAGACCAACACAACTTGACAGGGCCTGTCAAAACCCGACAGACCCCTGCAAATCCTGACAGGGCCTGCCAGACCTTCATAGACCCCGAGAAAGCACGACAGATCCCAACAAAGCCTGACAGAGCCCAACAGGGCCTGACAGATCCAGACAGAACCTGACAGAGCCTGCCAGGGACTACACAGAGCCCGCAAGGGCCTGACACAGACCGATGAAACTTGACAGAGCCCAACAGAGCTCGACAAAGCTTGACAGAGCCCACCTGGGCCTGACAGGGCCTGCCAGAGCTCAACAGAGCTCGACAGGGTTCAACAAATCCTGACAGCTCCTGATAGCAAATTATAGAGCCCTGCAGGGTCTGAGAGAGGCCGACAAAGCGCGACAGACCTCGACAGAGACCAACACAACTTGACAGGGCCCGACAAGCCCAGCAGGGCCTGACAGAGACCGACACAACTTGACAGGGCCTGACAAAACCCGACAGAGCCCTGCAAATCCTGACAGGGCCTGACAGAGCCTCAGAGACTCCGAGAAAGCATGACAGATCCCAACAGAGCCTGACAGAGCCCGAGAGAGACCAACAGATCTCGACAAAGCCACACAGAGACCGACAAAGCCCGACTGACACTGACAGGGCCTGAAAGAGCCTGACAAGACCTGACAGGGAATGTCAGAGCCCCAGAAAGCCTGAACGAGACTGACAAAGCCCAACAGAGCCTGATGGATCGTGACAGAGACCCACAGAGCCCAAAAGGGGCTTTCAGAGCCCAACAGGGCCCCACAGGTCCTGACAGAAGCCGTCAGAGCCCGACGGAGATCGACAAAGCCCGACAGGGGTCAAAAAAGCCCAACAACCCTTGACAGGGCCTGACAGAGCCCAACAAAACCCCACAGAGCTCAAGAAGGACCCACAGGGCCACACAGAAGGCAACAAAGCCTGTAAAAGCCCTACAGAGCCCGACACAGAAAGACAGGCCGCGACATGGCCCAACAGATCTGGACAAAGCTTGACAAGGCCCAACAGAGCCTGACACGGCATGACACAGAATGGCAGGGCACTACATGCCCCAAAAAAGCCCAACAAAGACTGATATGGCCTAAACAGATCACGACAGAGCCCGACAAACCTGAGAAAGCCCAGCAGATGCCAACAGAACCCAACAAGGCCTGACAGAGCACAACAGGGCCTGACAGATCCAGACAGGACCCGACAGAACCCGCCAGGGACTGACAGAGCCCACAAGAGCCTGACAGAGACCGACAAAACTCGACAGAGCTCAACACAGCTCGACAAATCTTGACAGAGCCCACCTGGGCCTGACAGAGCATGACAAGGACTGTCGGAGCTCAACAGAGCTCGACAGGGTTCGACAAATCCTGACAGCGCCTGACAGCAAACGATAGAGCCCGGCAGGGCCTGACAGAGTTCGACAAAGCGCAACAGAGCCTGAAAGAGCTCAACAAAGCTTTACAGAGCCTGAGAGGGCCTGACACAGCTTGACAGAGCCTTACAGATCTCGACAGAAGCAGACACAGCCTGACAGGGCCCAACAAAACTTGAAAGAGCCCAACAGGGCCTAATGGAGCCTGACAGAACTCAACAATACCCAACAGAGCCCGATAAAACCTGAAAGAGCCCTGCAAATCCTGACAGGGCCTGACAGAGCCCCACAGACCTCAAGAAAGCCTGACAGATCCCAACAGAGCCTGACAGAGCCTGAGAGAGACCAACAGATCTCGACAAAGCCACACAGAGACGGACAAAGCCCTACAGAGCCCGACACAGAAAGACAGAGCCCGACATGGCCCAGCACATCTGGACACAGCTTGACAAGGCCCAACAGAGACTGAACAGGGCCTGACACAGACTGACAGGGCACTACATGCCCCAAAACAGCCCAACACAGACTGATATGGTCTCACAGATCACGACAGAGCCCAAGAAAGCCTGACAGAGCCCGCCAGGGACTACAAAGAGCCCGCAAGGGCCTGACGCAGACCGACAAAACTCGACAGAGCTCAACACAGCTCGACAAAACTTGACAGAGCCCACCTGGGCCTGACAGAGCATGACAAGGACTGTCGGAGCTCTACAGAGCTCGACAGGGTTCGACAAATCCTGACAGGGCCTGACAGCCAACGATAGAGCCCGGCAGGGCCTGACAGAGGCCGACAAAGCGCAAGAGAGCCTGAAAGAGATCAAGAAAGACTTACAGAGCCTGAGAGGGCCTGACACAGCTTCACAGAACCTTACAGATCTCGACAGCCTGACAGAGCCCAACAAGGCCAGACAGAGCTTGAAAGAGCCCAAGAGAACCTAACAGGAATTGACAGAGCCCAACTAAGCCCAACAGTGCCCGACAAAACTCGATAAGTCCCAACAGATACAGATAAAGCTTGACAGAGGCCAACAGAGACCGAAAGAGCATGACAGGGCCTGAAAGAGCCTACCAGAAACTGAGAGAGTCTGCCAGGGAATGACAGAGCCTGACAAAGCCCAACAGACCTCGACAAAGCTTGACAGAACCCAACAGAACCTGAGAAAGCCTGACAGAGTCCGACACAGTCTCTCAGGGCCCGACAAAGCCCAAGAGGGCCTGACAGAGACCAACACAACTTGACAGGGCCTGACAAAACCCGACAGAGCCCTGCAAATCCTGACAGGGCCTGACAGACCTTCATAGACCCCGAGAAAGCACGACAGATCCCAACAAAGCCTGACAGAGCCCAACAGGGCCTGACAGATCCAGACAGAACCTGACAGAGCCTGCCAGGGACTACACAGAGCCCGCAAGGGCCTGACACAGACCGACGAAACTTGACAGAGCCCAACAGAGCTCGACAAAGCTTGACAGAGCCCACCTGGGCCTGACAGGGCCTGCCAGAGCTCAACAGAGCTCGACAGGGTTCAACAAATCCTGACAGCTCCTGATAGCAAATTATAGAGCCCTGCAGGGTCTGAGAGAGGCCGACAAAGCGCGACAGACCTCGACAGAGACCAACACAACTTGACAGGGCCCGACAAGCCCAACAGGGCCTGACAGAGACCGACACAACTTGACAGGGCCTGACAAAACCCGACAGAGCCCTGCAAATCCTGACAGGGCCTGACAGAGCCTCAGAGACTCCGAGAAAGCATGACAGATCCCAACAGAGCCTGACAGAGCCCGAGAGAGACCAACAGATCTCGACAAAGCCACACAGAGACCGACAAAGCCCGACTGACACTGACAGGGCCTGAAAGAGCCTGACAAGACCTGACAGGGAATGTCAGAGCCCCAGAAAGTCTGAACGAGACTGACAAAGCCCAACAGAGCCTGATGGATCATGACAGAGACCCACAGAGCCCAAAAGGGGCTTTCAGAGCCCAACAGGGCCCCACAGGTCCTGACAGAAGCCGTCAGAGCCCGACGGAGATCGACAAAGCCCGACAGGGGTCAAAAAAGCCCAACAACCCTTGACAGGGCCTGACAGAGCCCAACAAAACCCCACAGAGCTCAAGAAGGACCCACAGGGCCACACAGAAGGCAACAAAGCCTGTAAAAGCCCTACAGAGCCCGACACAGAAAGACAGGCCGCGACATGGCCCAACAGATCTGGACAAAGCTTGACAAGGCCCAACAGAGCCTGACACGGCATGACACAGAATGGCAGGGCACTACATGCCCCAAAAAAGCCCAACAAAGACTGATATGGCCTAAACAGATCACGACAGAGCCCGACAAACCTGAGAAAGCCCAGCAGATGCCAAGAGAACCCAACAAGGCCTGACAGAGCACAACAGGGCCTGACAGATCCAGACAGGACCCGACAGAACCCGCCAGGGACTGACAGAGCCCACAAGAGCCTGACAGAGACCGACAAAACTCGACAGAGCTCAACACAGCTCGACAAATCTTGACAGAGCCCACCTGGGCCTGACAGAGCATGACAAGGACTGTCGGAGCTCAACAGAGCTCGACAGGGTTCGACAAATCCTGACAGCGCCTGACAGCAAACGATAGAGCCCGGCAGGGCCTGACAGAGTTCGACAAAGCGCAACAGAGCCTGAAAGAGCTCAACAAAGCTTTACAGAGCCTGAGAGGGCCTGACACAGCTTGACAGAGCCTTACAGATCTCGACAGAAGCAGACACAGCCTGACAGGGCCCAACAAAACTTGAAAGAGCCCAACAGGGCCTAATGGAGCCTGACAGAACTCAACAATACCCAACAGAGCCCGATAAAACCTGAAAGAGCCCTGCAAATCCTGACAGGGCCTGACAGAGCCCCACAGACCTCAAGAAAGCCTGACAGATCCCAACAGAGCCTGACAGAGCCTGAGAGAGACCAACAGATCTCGACAAAGCCACACAGAGACGGACAAAGCCCTACAGAGCCCGACATGGCCCAGCACATCTGGACACAGCTTGACAAGGCCCAACAGAGACTGAACAGGGCCTGACACAGACTGACAGGGCACTACATGCCCCAAAACAGCCCAACACAGACTGATATGGTCTCACAGATCACGACAGAGCCCAAGAAAGCCTGACAGAGCCCGCCAGGGACTACAAAGAGCCCGCAAGGGCCTGACGCAGACCGACAAAACTCGACAGAGCTCAACACAGCTCGACAAAACTTGACAGAGCCCACCTGGGCCTGACAGAGCATGACAAGGACTGTCGGAGCACTACAGAGCTCGACAGGGTTCGACAAATCCTGACAGGGCCTGACAGCAAACGATAGAGCCCGGCAGGGCCTGACAGAGGCCGACAAAGCGCAAGAGAGCCTGAAAGAGATCAAGAAAGACTTACAGAGCCTGAGAGGGCCTGACACAGCTTCACAGAACCTTACAGATCTCGACAGCCTGACAGAGCCCAACAAGGCCAGACAGAGCTTGAAAGAGCCCAAGAGAACCTAACAGGAATTGACAGAGCCCAACTAAGCCCAACAGTGCCCGACAAAACTCGATAAGTCCCAACAGATACAGATAAAGCTTGACAGAGGCCAACAGAGACCGAAAGAGCATGACAGGGCCTGAAAGAGCCTACCAGAAACTGAGAGAGTCTGCCAGGGAATGACAGAGCCTGACAAAGCCCAACAGACCTCGACAAAGCTTGACAGAGCCCAACAGAACCTGAGAAAGCCTGACAGAGTCCGACACAGTCTCTCAGGGCCCGACAAAGCCCAAGAGGGCCTGACAGAGACCAACACAACTTGACAGGGCCTGACAAAACCCGACAGAGCCCTGCAAATCCTGACAGGGCCTGACAGACCTTCATAGACCCCGAGAAAGCACGACAGATCCCAACAAAGCCTGACAGAGCCCAACAGGGCCTGACAGATCCAGACAGAACCTGACAGAGCCTGCCAGGGACTACACAGAGCCCGCAAGGGCCTGACACAGACCGACAAAACTTGACAGAGCCCAACAGAGCTCGACAAAGCTTGACAGAGCCCACCTGGGCCTGACAGGGCCTGCCAGAGCTCAACAGAGCTCGACAGGGTTCAACAAATCCTGACAGCTCCTGATAGCAAATTATAGAGCCCTGCAGGGTCTGAGAGAGGCCGACAAAGCGCGACAGACCTCGACAGAGACCAACACAACTTGACAGGGCCCGACAAGCCCAACAGGGCCTGACAGAGACCGACACAACTTGACAGGGCCTGACAAAACCCGACAGAGCCCTGCAAATCCTGACAGGGCCTGACAGAGCCTCAGAGACTCCGAGAAAGCATGACAGATCCCAACAGAGCCTGACAGAGCCCGAGAGAGACCAACAGATCTCGACAAAGCCACACAGAGACCGACAAAGCCCGACTGACACTGACAGGGCCTGAAAGAGCCTGACAAGACCTGACAGGGAATGTCAGAGCCCCAGAAAGCCTGAACGAGACTGACAAAGCCCAACAGAGCCTGATGGATCGTGACAGAGACCCACAGAGCCCAAAAGGGGCTTTCAGAGCCCAACAGGGCCCCACAGGTCCTGACAGAAGCCGTCAGAGCCCGACGGAGATCGACAAAGCCCGACAGGGGTCAAAAAAGCCCAACAACCCTTGACAGGGCCTGACAGAGCCCAACAAAACCCCACAGAGCTCAAGAAGGACCCACAGGGCCACACAGAAGGCAACAAAGCCTGTAAAAGCCCTACAGAGCCCGACACAGAAAGACAGGCCGCGACATGGCCCAACAGATCTGGACAAAGCTTGACAAGGCCCAACAGAGCCTGACACGGCATGACACAGAATGGCAGGGCACTACATGCCCCAAAAAAGCCCAACAAAGACTGATATGGCCTAAACAGATCACGACAGAGCCCGACAAACCTGAGAAAGCCCAGCAGATGCCAACAGAACCCAACAAGGCCTGACAGAGCACAACAGGGCCTGACAGATCCAGACAGGACCCGACAGAACCCGCCAGGGACTGACAGAGCCCACAAGAGCCTGACAGAGACCGACAAAACTCGACAGAGCTCAACACAGCTCGACAAATCTTGACAGAGCCCACCTGGGCCTGACAGAGCATGACAAGGACTGTCGGAGCTCAACAGAGCTCGACAGGGTTCGACAAATCCTGACAGCGCCTGACAGCAAACGATAGAGCCCGGCAGGGCCTGACAGAGTTCGACAAAGCGTAACAGAGCCTGGAAGAGCTCAACAAAGCATTACAGAGCCTGAGAGGGCCTGACACAGCTTGACAGAGCCTTACAGATCTCGACAGAAGCAGACACAGCCTGACAGGGCCCAACAAAACTTGAAAGAGCCCAACAGGGCCTAATGGAGCCTGACAGAACTCAACAATACCCAACAGAGCCCGATAAAACCTGAAAGAGCCCTGCAAATCCTGACAGGGCCTGACAGAGCCCCACAGACCTCAAGAAAGCCTGACAGATCCCAACAGAGCCTGACAGAGCCTGAGAGAGACCAACAGATCTCGACAAAGCCACACAGAGACGGACAAAGCCCTACAGAGCCCGACACAGAAAGACAGAGCCCGACATGGCCCAGCACATCTGGACACAGCTTGACAAGGCCCAACAGAGACTGAACAGGGCCTGACACAGACTGACAGGGCACTACATGCCCCAAAACAGCCCAACACAGACTGATATGGTCTCACAGATCACGACAGAGCCCAAGAAAGCCTGACAGAGCCCGCCAGGGACTACAAAGAGCCCGCAAGGGCCTGACGCAGACCGACAAAACTCGACAGAGCTCAACACAGCTCGACAAAACTTGACAGAGCCCACCTGGGCCTGACAGAGCATGACAAGGACTGTCGGAGCTCTACAGAGCTCGACAGGGTTCGACAAATCCTGACAGGGCCTGACAGCAAACGATAGAGCCCGGCAGGGCCTGACAGAGGCCGACAAAGCGCAAGAGAGCCTGAAAGAGATCAAGAAAGACTTACAGAGCCTGAGAGGGCCTGACACAGCTTCACAGAACCTTACAGATCTCGACAGCCTGACAGAGCCCAACAAGGCCAGACAGAGCTTGAAAGAGCCCAAGAGAACCTAACAGGAATTGACAGAGCCCAACTAAGCCCAACAGTGCCCGACAAAACTCGATAAGTCCCAACAGATACAGATAAAGCTTGACAGAGGCCAACAGAGACCAAAAGAGCATGACAGGGCCTGAAAGAGCCTACCAGAAACTGAGAGAGTCTGCCAGGGAATGACAGAGCCTGACAAAGCCCAACAGACCTCGACAAAGCTTGACAGAACCCAACAGAACCTGAGAAAGCCTGACAGAGTCCGACACAGTCTCTCAGGGCCCGACAAAGCCCAAGAGGGCCTGACAGAGACCAACACAACTTGACAGGGCCTGACAAAACCCGACAGAGCCCTGCAAATCCTGACAGGGCCTGACAGACCTTCATAGACCCCGAGAAAGCACGACAGATCCCAACAAAGCCTGACAGAGCCCAACAGGGCCTGACAGATCCAGACAGAACCTGACAGAGCCTGCCAGGGACTACACAGAGCCCGCAAGGGCCTGACACAGACCGACAAAACTTGACAGAGCCCAACAGAGCTCGACAAAGCTTGACAGAGCCCACCTGGGCCTGACAGGGCCTGCCAGAGCTCAACAGAGCTCGACAGGGTTCAACAAATCCTGACAGCTCCTGATAGCAAATTATAGAGCCCTGCAGGGTCTGAGAGAGGCCGACAAAGCGCGACAGACCTCGACAGAGACCAACACAACTTGACAGGGCCCGACAAGCCCAACAGGGCCTGACAGAGACCGACACAACTTGACAGGGCCTGACAAAACCCGACAGAGCCCTGCAAATCCTGACAGGGCCTGACAGAGCCTCAGAGACTCCGAGAAAGCATGACAGATCCCAACAGAGCCTGACAGAGCCCGAGAGAGACCAACAGATCTCGACAAAGCCACACAGAGACCGACAAAGCCCGACTGACACTGACAGGGCCTGAAAGAGCCTGACAAAACCTGACAGGGATTGACAGAGCCCCAGAAAGCCTGAACGAGACTGACAAAGCCCAACAGAGCCTGACGGATTGTGACAGAGACCCACAGAGCCCAAAAGGGGCTTTCAGAGCCCAACAGGGCCCCACAGGTCCTGACAGAAGCCGTCAGAGCCCGACGGAGATCGACAAAGCCCGAGAGGGGTCAAAAAAGCCCAACAACCCTTGACAGGGCCTGACAGAGCCCAACAAAACCCCACAGAGCTCAAGAAGGACCCACAGGGCCACACAGAAGACAACAAAGCCTGTAAAAGCCCTACAGAGTCCGACACAGAAAGACAGGCCCCGACATGGCCCAACAGATCTGGACAAAGCTTGACAAGGCCCAACAGAGCCTGACACGGCATGACACAGAATGGCAGGGCACTACATGCCCCAAAAAAGCCCAACAAAGACTGATATGGCCTAAACAGATCACGACAGAGCCCGACAAACCTGAGAAAGCCCAGCAGATGCCAACAGAACCCAACAAGGCCTGACAGAGCACAACAGGGCCTGACAGATCCAGACAGGACCCGACAGAACCCGGCAGGGACTGACAGAGCCCACAAGAGCCTGACAGGGCCCAACAAACTTGAAAGAGCCCACCTGGGCCCAATGGAGCCTGACAGAACTCAACAATACCCAAGAGAGCCCGATAAAACCTGAAAGAGCCCTGCAAATCCTGACAGGGCCTGACAGAGCCCCATAGACCTCAAGAAAGCCTGACAGATCCCAACAGAGCCTGACAGAGCCTGAGAGAGACCAACAGATCTCGACAAAGCCACACAGAGATGGACAAAGCCCTACAGAGCCCGACACAGAAAGACAGAGCCCGACATGGCCCAGCAGATCTGCACATAGCTTGACAAGGCCCAATAGAGACTGAACAGGGAATGACACAGACTGACAGGGCACTACATGCCCCAAAACAGCCCAACACAGACTAACATGGTCTCACAGATCACGACAGAGCCCAAGAAAGCCTGACAGAGCCCGACAGGGCGTGAGAGATCCAGACAGAACCCGACAGAGACCGCCAGGGACTACAAAGAGACTGCAAGGGCCTGACGCAGACTGACAAAACTCAACAAAGCCCAACAGAGCTCGATAAATCTTGACAGAGCCCACCTGGGCCTGACAGAGCACGGCAGGGCTTGCCAGAGCACGACAGAGCCCGAAAGAGCATGACAGGGCCTGAAAGAGCCTACCAGAAACTGAGAGAGTCTGCCAGGGAATGACAGAGCCTGACAAAGCCCAACAGATCTCGACAAAGCTTGACAGAGCCCAAGAGAACCTGAGAAAGCCTGACAGAGTCCGACACAGTCTCTCAGGGCCCGACAAAGCCCAAGAGGGCCTGACAGAGACCAACACAACTTGACAGGGCCCGACAAAACCCGACAGAGCCCTGCAAATCCTGACAGGACCTGAAAAAGCCCGACATAACCTAACAGGGATTGACAGAGCCCTAGAAAGCCTGAAAGAGAATGACAAAGCCCAACAGAGCCTGACAGATGGTGACAGAGACCCACAGAGCCCAAAAGGGGCTTTCAGAGCCCAACAGGGCCCCACAGGTCCTGACAGAAGCCGTCAAAGCCCGACAGAGATCGACAAAGCCCGACAGGGATCAAAAATCTCCCACGAAGCCCAACAACCCTTGACAGGGCCTGACAGAGCCCAACAAAACCCCACAGAGCTCGAGAAGGACCCACAGGGCCACACGGAAGACTAACAAAGCCTGTAAAAGCCCTACAGAGTCCGACACAGAGGGACAGGCCCCGACATGGCCCAACAGATCTGGACATAGCTTGACAAGGCCCAACAGAGCCTGACACGGCATGACACAGACTGACAGGGCACTACATGCCCCAAAAAAGCCCGACAAAGACTGATATGGCCTGAGCAGATCACGACAGAGCCCGACAAACCTGAGAAAGCCCCACAGATCCCGACAGAGCCCAACAAGGCCTGACACAGCATGACAGGGCCAGACAAAGCTTGAAAGAGCCCAAGAGAACCTAACAGGAATTGACAGAGCCCAACTAAGCCCAACAGTGCCTGACAAAGCTCAGTAAAGCCCAACAGAGCCAGATAAAGCACGACAGAGCCCGACAGAGCCCGAAAGAGCATGACAGGGCCTGAAAGAGCCTACCGGAAACTGAAAGAATCCGCCAGGGAATGACAGAGCCTGACAAAGCCCAAGAGACCTCGACAAAGCTTGACAGAGCCCAAGAGAACCTGAGAAAGCCTGACAGAGCCCGACACAGTCTCACAGGGCCCGACAAAGCCCAGCAGGGCCCAACAGGGCCTGACAGAGCCCTATAAAATTGACAGGGCCCGACAAATCCCGACAGTGCCTGACAGCGAACGAAAGAGTCCAACAGGGCCTGACAGAGCCCGAAAATGCGCAACAGAGCCTGAAAGAGCTCAACAAAGCATTACAGAGCACGACAGACCCTGACACAGCTTGACTGAACCTTACAGATCCTGACAGAACCCGACAAGGCCTGACAGAGCACGACAGGGCCCAACAAAGCCTGACAGAGCCCAACAGGGCCTGACAGATCCGACAGAACCTCCCAGGGACTGACAGAGTCTGCAAGACCCTGACAGAGACCGACAAAAATCGACAGAGCCCAACAGAGCTCAACAAAGCTTGTCAGAGCCCACCTGGGCCTGACAGAGCACGCCAGGGCTTGCCAGAGCACGACAGAGCCCAAAAGAGCATGACAGGGCCTGAAAGAGCCTACCAGAAACTGAGAGAGTCTGCCAGGGAACGACAGAGCCTGACAAAGCCCAACAGACCTCGACAAAGCTTGACAGAGCCCAACAGAACCTGAGAAAGCCTGACAGAGTCCGAGACAGTCTCTCAGGGCCCGATAAGGCCCAAGAGGGCCTGACAGAGACCAACACAACTTGACAGGGCCCGACAAGCCGAACAGGGCCTGACAGAGACTGACACAACTTGACAGGGCCCGACAAAACCCGACAGAGCCCTGCAAATCCTGACAGGACCTGAAAGAGCCCGACAAAACCTGACAGGGATTGACAGAGCCCTACAGAGCCTGAAAGAGACTGACAAAGCCCAACAGAGCCTGACGGATCGTGACAGAGACCCACAGAGCCCAAAAGGGGCTTTCAGAGCCCAACAGGGCCCCACAGGTCCTGACAGAAGCCGTCAAAGCCCGACGGAGATCAACAAAGCCCGACAGGGATCAAAAACGCCCCACGAAGCCCAACAACCCTTGACAGGGCCTGACAGAGCCCAACAAAACCCCACAGAGCTCGAGAAGGACCCACAGGGCCACACAGAAGACAACAAAGCCTGTAAAAGCCCTACAGAGTCCGACACAGAAAAACAGGCCCCGACATGGTCCAACAGATCTGGACATAGCTTGAAAGGCCCAACAGAGCCTGACACGGCATGACACAGACTGACAGGGCACTACATGCCCCAAAAAAGCCCGACAAAGACTGATATGGCCTGAACAGATCACGACAGAGCCCGACAAACCTGAGAAAGACCAGCAGATCCCGACAGAACCCGACAAGGCCTGACAGAGCACGACAGGGCCCAACAAAGCCTGACAGAGCCCAACAGGGCCTGACACATCCAGACAGGACCCAACAGAACCTGCCAGGGACTGACAGAGCCCGCAAGAGCCTGACAGAGATCAAAAAACTCGACAGAGCTCAACAGAGCTTATCAAAGCTTGACAGAGCCCACCTGGGCCTGACAGAGCATGACAAGGACTGTCGGAGCTCAACAGAGCTTGACAGGGTTCGACAAATCCTGACAGCACCTGACAGCAAACGATAGAGCCCAGCAGGGCCTGACAGAGTTCGACAAAGTGCAACAGAGCCTGAAAGAGCTCAACAAAGCATTACAGAGCCTGAGGGGGCCTGACACAGCTTGACAGAGCCTTACAGATCTCGACAGAAGCAGACACAGCCCGACAGGGACCAAGAAAACTTGAAAGAGCCCAACAGGGCCCAATGGAGCCGGACAGAGCTCGACAATACCCAACAGAGCCCGACAAAACCCGACAGAGCCCTGCAAATCCTGACAGGGCCTGACAGAGCCTCATAGACCCCGAGAAAGCCTGACAGATCCCAACAGAACCTGACAGAGCCCGAGAGAGACCAACAGATCTCGACAAAACCACACAGAGACCGACAAACCCAACAGAGACTGACAGGGCCTGAAAGAACCTGACAAAACCTCACAGGGATTGACAGAGCCCTAGAAAGCCTGAAAGAGAATGACAAAGCCCAACAGAGCCTGAACAGATGGTGACAGAGACCCACAGAGCCCAAAAGGGGCTTTCAGAGCCCAACAGGGCTCCACAGGTCCTGACAGAAGCCGCCAGAGCCCGACGGAGATCGACAAAGCCCGACAGGGGTCAAAAAAGCCCAACAACACTTGACAGGGCCTGACAGAGCCCAACAAAACGCCACAGAGCTCGAGAAGGACCCACAGGGCCACACAGAAGACAACAAAGCCTGTAAAAGCCCTACAGAGTCTGACACAGAAAGACAGGCCCCGACATGGTCCAACAGATCTGGCCATAGCTTGAAAGGCCCAACAGAGCTTGACACGGCATAACACAGACTGACAGGGCACTACATGCCCCAAAAAAGCCCGACAAAGACTGATATGGCCTGAACAGATCACGACAGAGCCCGACAAACCTGAGAAAGCCCCACAGATCCCGACAGAGCCCAACAAGGCCTGAAAGAGCACGACAGGGCCAGACAAAGCTTGAAAGAGCCCAAGAGAACCTAACAGGAATTGACAGAGCCCAATTAAGACCACCAGTGCCCGACAAAGCTTGATAAAGCCCGAACAGAGCCAGATAAAGCACGACAGAGCCCGACAGAGCCCGAAAGAGCATGACAGGGCCTGAAGGAGCCTACCAGAAACTGAAAGAGTCTGCCAGGGAATGACAGAGCCTGACAAAGCCCAACAGACCTCGACAAAGCTTGACAGAGCCCAAGAGAACCTGAGAAAGCCTGACAGAGCCCGACACAGTCTCACAGGGCCCGACAAAGCCCAGCAGGGCCCAACAGGGCCTGACAGAGCCCTATAAAATTGACAGGGCCCGACAAATCCCGACAGTGCCTGACAGCGAACGAAAGAGTCCGGCAGGGCCTGACAGAGCCCGACAACGCGCAACAGAGTCTGAAAGAGCTCAACAAAGCATTACAGAGCCCGACAGACCCTGACACAGCTTGATTGAACCTTACAGATCCTGACAGAACCCGACAAGGCCTGACAGAGCCCAACAGGGCCTGACAGATCTGACAGAACCTGCCAGGGACTGACAGAGTCTGCAAGACCCTGACAGAGACCGACAAAACTCGACAGAGCCCAACAGAGCTCAACAAAGCTTGTCAGAGCCCACCTGGGCCTGACAGAGCACGCCAGGGCTTGCCAGAGCACGACAGAGCCCGAAAGAGCATGACAGGGCCTGAAAGAGCCTACCAGAAACTGAGAGAGTCTGCGAGGGAACGACAGAGCCTGACAAAGCCAAACAGACCTCGACAAAGCTTGACAGAGCCCAACAGAACCTGAGAAAGCCTGACAGAGTCCGACACAGTCTGTCAGGGCCCGACAAGGCCCAACAGGGCCTGACAGAGACTGACACAACTTGACAGGGCCTGACAAAACCCGACAGAGCTTGCAAATCCTGAGAGGACCTGAAAGAGCCCGACAAAACCTGACAGGGATTGACAGAGTCCTAGAAAGCCCGAAAGAGAATGACAAAGCCCAACAGAGCCTGACGGATCATGACAGAGACCCACAGAGCCCAAAAGGGGCTTTCAGAGCCCAACAGGGCCCCACAGGTCCTGACAGAAGCCATCAAAGCCCGACGGAGATCGACAAAGCCCGACAGGGATCAAAAACGTCCCACGAAGCCCAACAACCCTTGACAGGGCCTGACAGAGCCCAACAAAACCCCACAGAGCTCAAGAAGGACCCACAGGGCCACACAGAAGACGACAAAGCCTGTAAAAGCCCTACAGAGGCCGACACAGAAAGACATGGCCCGACATGGTCCAACAGATCTGGACATAGCTTGAAAGGCCCAACAGAGCCTGACACGGCATGACACAGATTGACAGGGCACTACATGCCCCAGAAAAGCCCAACAAAGACTGATATGGCCTGAACAGATCACGACAGAGCCCGACAAACCTGAGAAAGCCCAGCAGATCCCGACAGAACCTGACAAGGCCTGAAACAGCACGACAGGGCCCAACAAAGCCTGACAGAGCCCAACAGGGCCTGACACATCCAGACAGGACCCAACAGAACCTGCCAGGGACTGACAGAGCCCGCAAGAGCCTGACAGAGACCAAAAAGCTCAACAGAGCTCAACAGAGCTTATCAAAGCTTGACAGAGCCCACCTGGGCCTGACAGAGCATGACAAGGACTGTCGGAGCTCAACAGAGCTCGACAGGGTTCGACAAATCCTGACAGCGCCTGACAGCAAACGATAGAGCCCGGCAGGGCCTGACAGAGTTCAACAAAGCGCAACAGAGCCTGAAAGAGCTCAACAAAGCATTACAGAGCCTGAGGGGGCCTGACACAGCTTGACAGAGCCTTACAGATCTCGACAGAAGCAGACACAGCCCGACAGGGACCAAGAAAACTTGAAAGAGCCCAACAGGGCCCAATGGAGCCGGACACAGCTCGACAATACCCAACAGAGCCCAACAAAACCCGACAGAGCCCTGCAAATCCTGACAGGGCCTCACAGAGCCTCATAGAGCCCGAGAGAGCCCGACAGATCCCAACAGAGCCTGGCAGAGCCTGAGACAGACCAACAGATCTCGACAAAGCCACACAGAGACCGACACAGCCCGACAGAGACTGACAGGACCTGAAAGAGCCCGACAAAACCTGACAGGGATTGACAGAGCCCTAGAAAGCCTGAAAGAGAATGACAAAGCCCAACAGAGCCTGACAGATCGTGACAGAGACCCACAGAGCCCAAAAGGGGCTTTCAGAGCCCAACAGGGCCCCACGGGTCCTGACAGAAGCCATCAAAGCCCGACGGAGATCGACAAAGCCCGACAGGGGTCAAAAAAGCCCAACAACCCTTGACAGGGCCTGACAGAGCCCAACAAAACCCCACAGAGCTCAAGAAGGACCCACAGGGCCACACAGAAGACAACAAAGCCTGTAAAAGCCCTACAGAGGCCGACACAGAAAGACAGGCCCCGACATGGTCCAACAGATCTGGACATAGCTTGACAAGGCCCAACAGAGCCTGACACGGCATGACACAGACTGACAGGGCACTACATGCCCCAAAAAAGCCCGACAAAGACTGATATGGCCTGAACAGATCACGACAGAGCCCGACAAACCTGAGAAAGCCCAACAGATCCCGACAGAACCCGACAAGGCCTGAAAGAGCACGACAGGGCCAGACAAAGCTTGAAAGAGCCCAAGAGAACCTAACAGGAATTGGCAGAGCCCAACTAAGCCCAACAGTTCCCAACAAAGCTCGATAAAGCCCAACAGAGCCAGATAAAGCCCGACAGAGCCCGACAGAGCATGACAGGGCCTGAAAGAGCCTACCAGAAACTGAAAGAGTCTGCCAGGGAATGACAGAGCCTGACAAAGCCCAACAGACCTCGACAAAGCTTGACAGAGCCCAAGAGAACCTGAGAAAGCCTGACAGAGCCCGACACAGTCTCACAGGGCCCGACAAAGCCCAGCAGGGCCCAACAGGGCCTGACAGAGCCCTATAAAATTGACAGGGCCCGACAAATCCCGACAGTGCCTGACAGCGAACGAAAGAGTCTGGCAGGGCCTGACAGAGCCCGACAACGCGCAACAGAGCCTGAAGGAGCTCAACAAAGCATTACAGAGTACGACAGACCCCGACACAGCTTGACTGAACCTTACAGATCCTGACAGAACCCGACAAGGCCTGACAGAGCACGACAGGGCCCAACAAAGCCTGACAGAGCCCAACAGGGCCTGACAGATCTGACAGAACCTGCCAGGGACTGACAGAGTCTGCAAGACCCTGACAGAGACCGACAAAACTCGACAGAGCCCAACAGAGCTCAACAAAGCTTGTCAGAGCCCACCTGGGACTGAAAGAGCACGGCAGGGCTTGCCAGAGCACGACAGAGCCCGAAAGAGCATGACAGGGCCTGAAAGGGCCTACCAGAGACTGAGAGAGTCTGCCAGGGAATGACAGAGCCTGACAAAGCCCAACAGACCTCGACAAAGCTTGACAGAGCTCAAGAGAACCTGTGAAAGCCTGACAGAGTCCAACACAGTCTCTCAGGGCCCGACAAAGCCCAAGAGGGCCTGACAGAGACCAACACAACTTGACAGGGCCCGACAAGCCCAACAGGACCTGACAGAGACTGATACAACTTGACAGGGCCCGACAAAACCCGACAGAGCCCTGCAAATCCTGACAGGGCCTGACAGAGCCTCATAGAGCCCGAGAGAGCCCGACAGATCCCAACAGAGCCTGGCAGAGCCCGAGAGAGACCAACAGATCTCGACAAAGCCACACAGAGACCGACACAGCCCGACAGAGACTGACAGGACCTGAAAGAGCCCGACAAAACCTGACAGGGATTGACAGAGCCCTACAGAGCCTGAAGCAGACTGACAAAGCCCAACAGAGCCTGACGGATCATGACAGAGACCCACAGAGCCCAAAAGGGGCTTTCAGAGCCCAACAGGGCCCCACAGGTCCTGACAGAAGCCGTCAAAGCCCGACAGAGATCGACAAAGCCCGACAGGGATCAAAAACGTCCCACGAAGCCCAACAACCCTTGACAGGGCCTGACAGAGCCCAACAAAACCCCACAGAGCTCAAGAAGGACCCACAGGGCCACACAGAAGACAACAAAGCCTGTAAAAGCCCTACAGAGGCCGACACAGAAAGACAGGCCCCGACATGGTCCAACAGATCTGGACATAGCTTGACAAGGCCCAACAGAGCCTGACACGGCATGACACAGACTGACAGGGCACTACATGCCCCAAAAAAGCCCGACAAAGACTGATATGGCCTGAACAGATCACGACAGAGCCCGACAAACCTGAGAAAGCCCAACAGATCCCGACAGAACCCGACAAGGCCTGAAAGAGCACGACAGGGCCAGACAAAGCTTGAAAGAGCCCAAGAGAACCTAACAGGAATTGGCAGAGCCCAACTAAGCCCAACAGTTCCCAACAAAGCTCGATAAAGCCCAACAGAGCCAGATAAAGCCCGACAGAGCCCGACAGAGGCTGAAAGAGCATGACAGGGCCTGAAAGAGCCTACCAGAAACTGAAAGAGTCTGCCAGGGAATGACAGAGCCTGACAAAGCCCAACAGACATCGACAAAGCTTGACAGAGCCCAAGAGAACCTGAGAAAGCCTGACAGAGCCCGACACAGTCTCACAGGGCCCGACAAAGCCCAGCAGGGCCCAACAGGGCCTGACAGAGCCCTATAAAATTGACAGGGCCCGACAAATCCCAACAGTGCCTGACAGCGAACGAAAGAGTCTGGCAGGGCCTGACAGAGCCCGACAACGCGCAACAGAGCCTGAAAGAGCTCAACAAAGCATTACAGAGTACGACAGACCCTGACACAGCTTGACTGAACCTTACAGATCCTGACAGAACCCGACAAGGCCTGACAGAGTACGACAGGGCCCAACAAAGCCTGACAGAGCCCAACAGGGCCTGACAGATCTGACAGAACCTGCCAGGGACTGACAGAGTCTGCAAGACCCTGACAGAGACCGACAAAACTCGACAGAGCCCAACAGAGCTCAACAAAGCTTGTCAGAGCCCACCTGGGACTGAAAGAGCACGGCAGGGCTTGCCAGAGCACGACACAGCCCGAAAGAGCATGACAGGGCCTGGAAGGGCCTACCAGAGACTGAGAGAGTCTGCCAGGGAATGACAGAGCCTGACAAAGCCCAACAGACCTCGACAAAGCTTGACAGAGCTCAAGAGAACCTGAGAAAGCCTGACAGAGTCCAACACAGTCTCTCAGGGCCCGACAAAGCCCAAGAGGGCCTGACAGAGACCAACACAACTTGACAGGGCCCGACAAGCCCAACAGGGCCTGACAGAGACTGATACAACTTGACAGGGCCCGACAAAACCCGACAGAGCCCTGCAAATCCTGACAGGGCCTGACAGAGCCTCATAGAGCCCGAGAGAGCCCGACAGATCCCAACAGAGCCTGGCAGAGCCTGAGACAGACCAACAGATCTCGACAAAGCCACACAGAGACCGACACAGCCCGACAGAGACTGACAGGACCTGAAAGAGCCCGACAAAACCTGACAGGGATTGACAGAGCCCTAGAAAGCCTGAAAGAGAATGACAAAGCCCAACAGAGCCTGACAGATGGTGACAGAGACCCACAGAGCCCAAAAGGGGCTTTCAGAGCCCAACAGGGCCCCACGGGTCCTGACAGAAGCCATCAAAGCCCGACGGAGATCGACAAAGCCCGACAGGGGTCAAAAAAGCCCAACAACCCTTGACAGGGCCTGACAGAGCCCAACAAAACCCCACAGAGCTCAAGAAGGACCCACAGGGCCACACAGAAGACAACAAAGCCTGTAAAAGCCCTACAGAGGCCGACACAGAAAGACAGGCCCCGACATGGTCCAACAGATCTGGACATAGCTTGACAAGGCCCAACAGAGCCTGACACGGCATGACACAGACTGACAGGGCACTACATGCCCCAAAAAAGCCCGACAAAGACTGATATGGCCTGAACAGATCACGACAGAGCCCGACAAACCTGAGAAAGCCCAACAGATCCCGACAGAACCCAACAAGGCCTGAAAGAGCACGACAGGGCCAGACAAAGCTTGAAAGAGCCCAAGAGAACCTAACAGGAATTGGCAGAGCCCAACTAAGCCCAACAGTTCCCAACAAAGCTCGATAAAGCCCAACAGAGACAGATAAAGCCCGACAGAGCCCGACAGAGCATGACAGGGCCTGAAAGAGCCTACCAGAAACTGAAAGAGTCTGCCAGGGAATGACAGAGCCTGACAAAGCCCAACAGACCTCGACAAAGCTTGACAGAGCCCAAGAGAACCTGAGAAAGCCTGACAGAGCCCGACACAGTCTCACAGGGCCCGACAAAGCCCAGCAGGGCCCAACAGGGCCTGACAGAGCCCTATAAAATTGACAGGGCCCGACAAATCCCGACAGTGCCTGACAGCGAACGAAAGAGTCTGGCAGGGCCTGACAGAGCCCGACAACGCGCAACAGAGCCTGAAGGAGCTCAACAAAGCATTACAGAGTACGACAGACCCCGACACAGCTTGACTGAACCTTACAGATCCTGACAGAACCCGACAAGGCCTGACAGAGCACGACAGGGCCCAACAAAGCCTGACAGAGCCCAACAGGGCCTGACAGATCTGACAGAACCTGCCAGGGACTGACAGAGTCTGCAAGACCCTGACAGAGACCGACAAAACTCGACAGAGCCCAACAGAGCTCAACAAAGCTTGTCAGAGCCCACCTGGGACTGAAAGAGCACGGCAGGGCTTGCCAGAGCACGACAGAGCCCGAAAGAGCATGACAGGGCCTGAAAGGGCCTACCAGAGACTGAGAGAGTCTGCCAGGGAATGACAGAGCCTGACAAAGCCCAACAGACCTCGACAAAGCTTGACAGAGCTCAAGAGAACCTGTGAAAGCCTGACAGAGTCCAACACAGTCTCTCAGGGCCCGACAAAGCCCAAGAGGGCCTGACAGAGACCAACACAACTTGACAGGGCCCGACAAGCCCAACAGGGCCTGACAGAGACTGATACAACTTGACAGGGCCCGACAAAACCCGACAGAGCCCTGCAAATCCTGACAGGGCCTGACAGAGCCCCACAGACCTCAAGAAAGCCTGACAGATCCCAACAGAGCCTGACAGAGCCTGAGAGAGACCAACAGATCTCGACAAAGCCACACAGAGACGGACAAAGCCCTACAGAGCCCGACACAGAAAGACAGAGCCCGACATGGCCCAGCACATCTGGACACAGCTTGACAAGGCCCAACAGAGACTGAACAGGGCCTGACACAGACTGACAGGGCACTACATGCCCCAAAACAGCCCAACACAGACTGATATGGTCTCACAGATCACGACAGAGCCCAAGAAAGCCTGACAGAGCCCGCCAGGGACTACAAAGAGCCCGCAAGGGCCTGACGCAGACCGACAAAACTCGACAGAGCTCAACACAGCTCGACAAAACTTGACAGAGCCCACCTGGCCCTGACAGAGCATGACAAGGACTGTCGGAGCTCTACAGAGCTCGACAGGGTTCGACAAATCCTGACAGGGCCTGACAGCAAACGATAGAGCCCGGCAGGGCCTGACAGAGGCCGACAAAGCGCAAGAGAGCCTGAAAGAGATCAAGAAAGACTTACAGAGCCTGAGAGGGCCTGACACAGCTTCACAGAACCTTACAGATCTCGACAGCCTGACAGAGCCCAACAAGGCCAGACAGAGCTTGAAAGAGCCCAAGAGAACCTAACAGGAATTGACAGAGCCCAACTAAGCCCAACAGTGCCCGACAAAACTCGGTAAGTCCCAACAGATACAGATAAAGCTTGACAGAGGCCAACAGAGACCAAAAGAGCATGACAGGGCCTGAAAGAGCCTACCAGAAACTGAGAGAGTCTGCCAGGGAATGACAGAGCCTGACAAAGCCCAACAGACCTCGACAAAGCTTGACAGAACCCAACAGAACCTGAGAAAGCCTGACAGAGTCCGACACAGTCTCTCAGGGCCCGACAAAGCCCAAGAGGGCCTGACAGAGACCAACACAACTTGACAGGGCCTGACAAAACCCGACAGAGCCCTGCAAATCCTGACAGGGCCTGACAGACCTTCATAGACCCCGAGAAAGCACGACAGATCCCAACAAAGCCTGACAGAGCCCAACAGGGCCTGACAGATCCAGACAGAACCTGACAGAGCCTGCCAGGGACTACACAGAGCCCGCAAGGGCCTGACACAGACCGACAAAACTTGACAGAGCCCAACAGAGCTCGACAAAGCTTGACAGAGCCCACCTGGGCCTGACAGGGCCTGCCAGAGCTCAACAGAGCTCGACAGGGTTCAACAAATCCTGACAGCTCCTGATAGCAAATTATAGAGCCCTGCAGGGTCTGAGAGAGGCCGACAAAGCGCGACAGACCTCGACAGAGACCAACACAACTTGACAGGGCCCGACAAGCCCAACAGGGCCTGACAGAGACCGACACAACTTGACAGGGCCTGACAAAACCCGACAGAGCCCTGCAAATCCTGACAGGGCCTGACAGAGCCTCAGAGACTCCGAGAAAGCATGACAGATCCCAACAGAGCCTGACAGAGCCTGAGAGAGACCAACAGATCTCGACAAAGCCACACAGAGACGGACAAAGCCCTACAGAGCCCGACACAGAAAGACAGAGCCCGACATGGCCCAGCACATCTGGACACAGCTTGACAAGGCCCAACAGAGACTGAACAGGGCCTGACACAGACTGACAGGGCACTACATGCCCCAAAACAGCCCAACACAGACTGATATGGTCTCACAGATCACGACAGAGCCCAAGAAAGCCTGACAGAGCCCGCCAGGGACTACAAAGAGCCCGCAAGGGCCTGACGCAGACCGACAAAACTCGACAGAGCTCAACACAGCTCGACAAAACTTGACAGAGCCCACCTGGCCCTGACAGAGCATGACAAGGACTGTCGGAGCTCTACAGAGCTCGACAGGGTTCGACAAATCCTGACAGGGCCTGACAGCAAACGATAGAGCCCGGCAGGGCCTGACAGAGGCCGACAAAGCGCAAGAGAGCCTGAAAGAGATCAAGAAAGACTTACAGAGCCTGAGAGGGCCTGACACAGCTTCACAGAACCTTACAGATCTCGACAGCCTGACAGAGCCCAACAAGGCCAGACAGAGCTTGAAAGAGCCCAAGAGAACCTAACAGGAATTGACAGAGCCCAACTAAGCCCACAGTGCCCGACAAAACTCGATAAGTCCCAACAGATACAGATAAAGCTTGACAGAGGCCAACAGAGACCAAAAGAGCATGACAGGGCCTGAAAGAGCCTACCAGAAACTGAGAGAGTCTGCCAGGGAATGACAGAGCCTGACAAAGCCCAACAGACCTCGACAAAGCTTGACAGAACCCAACAGAACCTGAGAAAGCCTGACAGAGTCCGACACAGTCTCTCAGGGCCCGACAAAGCCCAAGAGGGCCTGACAGAGACCAACACAACTTGACAGGGCCTGACAAAACCCGACAGAGCCCTGCAAATCCTGACAGGGCCTGACAGACCTTCATAGACCCCGAGAAAGCACGACAGATCCCAACAAAGCCTGACAGAGCCCAACAGGGCCTGACAGATCCAGACAGAACCTGACAGAGCCTGCCAGGGACTACACAGAGCCCGCAAGGGCCTGACACAGACCGACAAAACTTGACAGAGCCCAACAGAGCTCGACAAAGCTTGACAGAGCCCACCTGGGCCTGACAGGGCCTGCCAGAGCTCAACAGAGCTCGACAGGGTTCAACAAATCCTGACAGCTCCTGATAGCAAATTATAGAGCCCTGCAGGGTCTGAGAGAGGCCGACAAAGCGCGACAGACCTCGACAGAGACCAACACAACTTGACAGGGCCCGACAAGCCCAACAGGGCCTGACAGAGACCGACACAACTTGACAGGGCCTGACAAAACCCGACAGAGCCCTGCAAATCCTGACAGGGCCTGACAGAGCCTCAGAGACTCCGAGAAAGCATGACAGATCCCAACAGAGCCTGACAGAGCCCGAGAGAGACCAACAGATCTCGACAAAGCCACACAGAGACCGACAAAGCCCGACTGACACTGACAGGGCCTGAAAGAGCCTGACAAAACCTGACAGGGATTGACAGAGCCCCAGAAAGCCTGAACGAGACTGACAAAGCCCAACAGAGCCTGACGGATCGTGACAGAGACCCACAGAGCCCAAAAGGGGCTTTCAGAGCCCAACAGGGCCCCACAGGTCCTGACAGAAGCCGTCAGAGCCCGACGGAGATCGACAAAGCCCGAGAGGGGTCAAAAAAGCCCAACAACCCTTGACAGGGCCTGACAGAGCCCAACAAAACCCCACAGAGCTCAAGAAGGACCCACAGGGCCACACAGAAGACAACAAAGCCTGTAAAAGCCCTACAGAGTCCGACACAGAAAGACAGGCCCCGACATGGCCCAACAGATCTGGACAAAGCTTGACAAGGCCCAACAGAGCCTGACACGGCATGACACAGAATGGCAGGGCACTACATGCCCCAAAAAAGCCCAACAAAGACTGATATGGCCTAAACAGATCACGACAGAGCCCGACAAACCTGAGAAAGCCCAGCAGATGCCAACAGAACCCAACAAGGCCTGACAGAGCACAACAGGGCCTGACAGATCCAGACAGGACCCGACAGAACCCGGCAGGGTCTGACAGAGCCCACAAGAGCCTGACAGGGCCCAACAAACTTGAAAGAGCCCACCTGGGCCCAATGGAGCCTGACAGAACTCAACAATACCCAAGAGAGCCCGATAAAACCTGAAAGAGCCCTGCAAATCCTGACAGGGCCTGACAGAGCCCCATAGACCTCAAGAAAGCCTGACAGATCCCAACAGAGCCTGACAGAGCCTGAGAGAGACCAACAGATCTCGACAAAGCCACACAGAGATGGACAAAGCCCTACAGAGCCCGACACAGAAAGACAGAGCCCGACATGGCCCAGCAGATCTGCACATAGCTTGACAAGGCCCAATAGAGACTGAACAGGGAATGACACAGACTGACAGGGCACTACATGCCCCAAAACAGCCCAACACAGACTAACATGGTCTCACAGATCACGACAGAGCCCAAGAAAGCCTGACAGAGCCCGACAGGGCGTGAGAGATCCAGACAGAACCCGACAGAGACCGCCAGGGACTACAAAGAGACTGCAAGGGCCTGACGCAGACTGACAAAACTCAACAAAGCCCAACAGAGCTCGATAAATCTTGACAGAGCCCACCTGGGCCTGACAGAGCACGGCAGGGCTTGCCAGAGCACGACAGAGCCCGAAAGAGCATGACAGGGCCTGAAAGAGCCTACCAGAAACTGAGAGAGTCTGCCAGGGAATGACAGAGCCTGACAAAGCCCAACAGATCTCGACAAAGCTTGACAGAGCTCAAGAGAACCTGAGAAAGCCTGACAGAGTCCGACACAGTCTCTCAGGGCCCGACAAAGCCCAAGAGGGCCTGACAGAGACCAACACAACTTGACAGGGCCCGACAAAACCCGACAGAGCCCTGCAAATCCTGACAGGACCTGAAAAAGCCCGACATAACCTAACAGGGATTGACAGAGCCCTAGAAAGCCTGAAAGAGAATGACAAAGCCCAACAGAGCCTGACAGATGGTGACAGAGACCCACAGAGCCCAAAAGGGGCTTTCAGAGCCCAACAGGGCCCCACAGGTCCTGACAGAAGCCGTCAAAGCCCGACAGAGATCGACAAAGCCCGACAGGGATCAAAAATCTCCCACGAAGCCCAACAACCCTTGACAGGGCCTGACAGAGCCCAACAAAACCCCACAGAGCTCAAGAAGGACCCACAGGGCCACACAGAAGACAACAAAGCCTGTAAAAGCCCTACAGAGGCCGACACAGAAAGACAGGCCCCGACATGGTCCAACAGATCTGGACATAGCTTGACAAGGCCCAACAGAGCCTGACACGGCATGACACAGACTGACAGGGCACTACATGCCCCAAAAAAGCCCGACAAAGACTGATATGGCCTGAACAGATCACGACAGAGCCCGACAAACCTGAGAAAGCCCAACAGATCCCGACAGAACCCGACAAGGCCTGAAAGAGCACGACAGGGCCAGACAAAGCTTGAAAGAGCCCAAGAGAACCTAACAGGAATTGGCAGAGCCCAACTAAGCCCAACAGTTCCCAACAAAGCTCGATAAAGCCCAACAGAGCCAGATAAAGCCCGACAGAGCCCGACAGAGCATGACAGGGCCTGAAAGAGCCTACCAGAAACTGAAAGAGTCTGCCAGGGAATGACAGAGCCTGACAAAGCCCAACAGACTTCGACAAAGCTTGACAGAGCCCAAGAGAACCTGAGAAAGCCTGACAGAGCCCGACACAGTCTCACAGGGCCCGACAAAGCCCAGCAGGGCCCAACAGGGCCTGACAGAGCCCTATAAAATTGACAGGGCCCGACAAATCCCAACAGTGCCTGACAGCGAACGAAAGAGTCTGGCAGGGCCTGACAGAGCCCGACAACGCGCAACAGAGCCTGAAGGAGCTCAACAAAGCATTACAGAGTACGACAGACCCCGACACAGCTTGACTGAACCTTACAGATCCTGACAGAACCCGACAAGGCCTGACAGAGCACAACAGGGCCCAACAAAGCCTGACAGAGCCCAACAGGGCCTGACAGATCTGACAGAACCTGCCAGGGACTGACAGAGTCTGCAAGACCCTGACAGAGACCGACAAAACTCGACAGAGCCCAACAGAGCTCAACAAAGCTTGTCAGAGCCCACCTGGGACTGAAAGAGCACGGCAGGGCTTGCCAGAGCACGACACAGCCCGAAAGAGCATGACAGGGCCTGGAAGGGCCTACCAGAGACTGAGAGAGTCTGCCAGGGAATGACAGAGCCTGACAAAGCCCAACAGACCTCGACAAAGCTTGACAGAGCTCAAGAGAACCTGAGAAAGCCTGACAGAGTCCAACACAGTCTCTCAGGGCCCGACAAAGCCCAAGAGGGCCTGACAGAGACCAACACAACTTGACAGGGCCCGACAAGCCCAACAGGGCCTGACAGAGACTGATACAACTTGACAGGGCCCGACAAAACCCGACAGAGCCCTGCAAATCCTGACAGGGCCTGACAGAGCCTCATAGAGCCCGAGAGAGCCCGACAGATCCCAACAGAGCCTGGCAGAGCCCGAGAGAGACCAACAGATCTCGACAAAGCCACACAGAGACCGACACAGCCCGACAGAGACTGACAGGACCTGAAAGAGCCCGACAAAACCTGACAGGGATTGACAGAGCCCTACAGAGCCTGAAAGAGACTGACAAAGCCCAACAGAGCCTGACGGATCATGACAGAGACCCACAGAGCCCAAAAGGGGCTTTCAGAGCCCAACAGGGCCCCACAGGTCCTGACAGAAGCCGTCAAAGGCCGACAGAGATCGACAAAGCCCGACAGGGATCAAAAACGTCCCACGAAGCCCAACAACCCTTGACAGGGCCTGACAGAGCCCAACAAAACCCCACAGAGCTCAAGAAGGACCCACAGGGCCACACAGAAGACAACAAAGCCTGTAAAAGCCCTACAGAGGCCGACACAGAAAGACAGGCCCCGACATGGTCCAACAGATCTGGACATAGCTTGACAAGGCCCAACAGAGCCTGACACGGCATGACACAGACTGACAGGGCACTACATGCCCCAAAAAAGCCCGACAAAGACTGATATGGCCTGAACAGATCACGACAGAGCCCGACAAACCTGAGAAAGCCCAACAGATCCCGACAGAACCCGACAAGGCCTGAAAGAGCACGACAGGGCCAGACAAAGCTTGAAAGAGCCCAAGAGAACCTAACAGGAATTGGCAGAGCCCAACTAAGCCCAACAGTTCCCAACAAAGCTCGATAAAGCCCAACAGAGCCAGATAAAGCCCGACAGAGCCCGAAAGAGCATGACAGGGCCTGAAAGAGCCTACCAGAAACTGAAAGAGTCTGCCAGGGAATGACAGAGCCTGACAAAGCCCAACAGACCTCGACAAAGCTTGACAGAGCCCAAGAGAACCTGAGAAAGCCTGACAGAGCCCGACACAGTCTCACAGGGCCCGACAAAGCCCAGCAGGGCCCAACAGGGCCTGACAGAGCCCTATAAAATTGACAGGGCCCGACAAATCCCGACAGTGCCTGACAGCGAACAAAAGAGTCTGGCAGGGCCTGACAGAGCCCGACAACGCGCAACAGAGCCTGAAAGAGCTCAACAAAGCATTACAGAGTACGACAGACCCCGACACAGCTTGACTGAAACTTACAGATCCTGACAGAACCCAACAAGGCCTGACAGAGCACAACAGGGCCCAACAAAGCCTGACAGAGCCCAACAGGGCCTGACAGATCTGACAGAACCTGCCAGGGACTGACAGAGTCTGCAAGACCCTGACAGAGACCGACAAAACTCGACAGAGCCCAACAGAGCTCAACAAAGCTTGTCAGAGCCCACCTGGGACTGAAAGAGCACGGCAGGGCTTGCCAGAGCACGACACAGCCCAAAAGAGCATGACAGGGCCTGAAAGGGCCTACCAGAGACTGAGAGAGTCTGCCAGGGAATGACAGAGCCTGACAAAGCCCAACAGACCTCGACAAAGCTTGACAGAGCTCAAGAGAACCTGAGAAAGCCTGACAGAGTCCAACACAGTCTCTCAGGGCCCGACAAAGCCCAAGAGGGCCTGACAGAGACCAACACAACTTGACAGGGCCCGACAAGCCCAACAGGGCCTGACAGAGACTGATACAACTTGACAGGGCCCGACAAAACCCGACAGAGCCCTGCAAATCCTGACAGGGCCTGACAGAGCCTCATAGAGCCCGAGAGAGCCCGACAGATCCCAACAGAGCCTGGCAGAGCCTGAGACAGACCAACAGATCTCGACAAAGCCACACAGAGACCGACACAGCCCGACAGAGACTGACAGGACCTGAAAGAGCCCGACAAAACCTGACAGGGATTGACAGAGCCCTACAGAGCCTGAAACAGACTGACAAAGCCCAACAGAGCCTGACGGATCATGACAGAGACCCACAGAGCCCAAAAGGGACTTTCAGAGCCCAACAGGGCCCCACAGGTCCTGACAGAAGCCGTCAAAGCCCGACAGAGATCGACAAAGCCCGACAGGGATCAAAAACGTCCCACGAAGCCCAACAACCCTTGACAGGGCCTGACAGAGCCCAACAAAACCCCACAGAGCTCAAGAAGGACCCACAGGGCCACACAGAAGACAACAAAGCCTGTAAAAGCCCTACAGAGGCCGACACAGAAAGACAGGCCCCGACATGGTCCAACAGATCTGGACATAGCTTGACAAGGCCCAACAGAGCCTGACACAGCATGACACAGACTGACAGGGCACTACATGCCCCAAAAAAGCCCGACAAAGACTGATATGGCCTGAACAGATCACGACAGAGCCCGTCAAACCTGAGAAAGACCAGCAGATATCGACAGAACCCGACAAGGCCTGACAGAGCACGACAGGGCCCAACAAAGCCTGACAGAGCCCAACAGGGCCTGACACATCCAGACAGGACCCAACAGAACCTGCCAGGGACTGACAGAGCCCGCAAGAGCCTGACAGAGACCAAAAAGCTCAACAGAGCTCAACAGAGCTTATCAAAGCTTGACAGAGCCCACCTGGGCCTGACAGAGCATGACAAGGACTGTCGGAGCTCAACAGAGCTCGACAGGGTTCGACAAATCCTGACAACGCCAGACAGCAAACAATAGAGCCCGGCAGGGCCTGACAGAGTTCGACAAAGCGCAACAGAGCCTGAAAGAGCTCAACAAAGCATTACAGAGCCTGAGGGGGCCTGACACAGCTTGACAGAGCCTTACAAATCTCGACAGAAGTAGACACAGCCCGACAGGGACCAAGAAAACTTGAAAGAGCCGAACAGGGCCCAATGGAGCCGGACACAGCTCGACAATACCCAACAGAGCCCAACAAAACCCGACAGAGCCCTGCAAATCCTGACAGGGCCTGACAGAGTCTCATAGAGCCCGAGAAAGCCCGACAGATCCCAACAGAGCCTGGCAGAGCCCGAGAGAGACCAACAGATCTCAACAAAGCCACACAGAGACCGACAAACCCGACAGAGACTGACAGGGCCTGAAAGAGCCCAACAAAAGCTGACAGGGATTGACAGAGCCCTAGAAAGCCTGAAAGAGAATGACAAAGCCCAACAGAGCCTGACAGATGGTGACAGAGACCCACAGAGCCCAAAAGGGGCTTTCAGAGCCCAACAGGGCCCCACGGGTCCTGACAGAAGCCATCAAAGCCCGACGGAGATCGACAAAGCCCGACAGGGGTCAAAAAAGCCCAACAACCCTTGACAGGGCCTGACAGAGCCCAACAAAACCCCACAGAGCTCAAGAAGGACCCACAGGGCCACACAGAAGACAACAAAGCCTGTAAAAGCCCTACAGAGGCCGACACAGAAAGACAGGCCCCGACATGGTCCAACAGATCTGGACATAGCTTGACAAGGCCCAACAGAGCCTGACACGGCATGACACAGACTGACAGGGCACTACATGCCCCAAAAAAGCCCGACAAAGACTGATATGGCCTGAACAGATCACGACAGAGCCCGACAAACCTGAGAAAGCCCAACAGATCCCGACAGAACCCGACAAGGCCTGAAAGAGCACGACAGGGCCAGACAAAGCTTGAAAGAGCCCAAGAGAACCTAACAGGAATTGGCAGAGCCCAACTAAGCCCAACAGTTCCCAACAAAGCTCGATAAAGCCCAACAGAGCCAGATAAAGCCCGACAGAGCCCGAAAGAGCATGACAGGGCCTGAAAGAGCCTACCAGAAACTGAAAGAGTCTGCCAGGGAATGACAGAGCCTGACAAAGCCCAACAGACCTCGACAAAGCTTGACAGAGCCCAAGAGAACCTGAGAAAGCCTGACAGAGCCCGACACAGTCTCACAGGGCCCGACAAAGCCCAGCAGGGCCCAACAGGGCCTGACAGAGCCCTATAAAATTGACAGGGCCCGACAAATCCCAACAGTGCCTGACAGCGAACGAAAGAGTCTGGCAGGGCCTGACAGAGCCCGACAACGCGCAACAGAGCCTGAAAGAGCTCAACAAAGCATTACAGAGTACGACAGACCCCGACACAGCTTGACTGAACCTTACAGATCCTGACAGAACCCGACAAGGCCTGACAGAGCACAACAGGGCCCAACAAAGCCTGACAGAGCCCAACAGGGCCTGACAGATCTGACAGAACCTGCCAGGGACTGACAGAGTCTGCAAGACCCTGACAGAGACCGACAAAACTCGACAGAGCCCAACAGAGCTCAACAAAGCTTGTCAGAGCCCACCTGGGACTGAAAGAGCACGGCAGGGCTTGCCAGAGCACGACACAGCCCGAAAGAGCATGACAGGGCCTGGAAGGGCCTACCAGAGACTGAGAGAGTCTGCCAGGGAATGACAGAGCCTGACAAAGCCCAACAGACCTCGACAAAGCTTGACAGAGCTCAAGAGAACCTGAGAAAGCCTGACAGAGTCCAACACAGTCTCTCAGGGCCCGACAAAGCCCAAGAGGGCCTGACAGAGACCAACACAACTTGACAGGGCCCGACAAGCCCAACAGGGCCTGACAGAGACTGATACAACTTGACAGGGCCCGACAAAACCCGACAGAGCCCTGCAAATCCTGACAGGGCCTGACAGAGCCTCATAGAGCCCGAGAGAGCCCGACAGATCCCAACAGAGCCTGGCAGAGCCCGAGAGAGACCAACAGATCTCGACAAAGCCACACAGAGACCGACACAGCCCGACAGAGACTGACAGGACCTGAAAGAGCCCGACAAAACCTGACAGGGATTGACAGAGCCCTACAGAGCCTGAAACAGACTGACAAAGCCCAACAGAGCCTGACGGATCATGACAGAGACCCACAGAGCCCAAAAGGGGCTTTCAGAGCCCAACAGGGCCCCACAGGTCCTGACAGAAGCCGTCAAAGCCCGACAGAGATCGACAAAGCCCGACAGGGATCAAAAACGTCCCACGAAGCCCAACAACCCTTGACAGGGCCTGACAGAGCCCAACAAAACCCCACAGAGCTCAAGAAGGACCCACAGGGCCACACAGAAGACAACAAAGCCTGTAAAAGCCCTACAGAGGCCGACACAGAAAGACAGGCCCCGACATGGTCCAACAGATCTGGACATAGCTTGAAAGGCCCAACAGAGCCTGACACAGCATGACACAGACTGACAGGGCACTACATGCCCCAAAAAAGCCCGACAAAGACTGATATGGCCTGAACAGATCACGACAGAGCCCGACAAACCTGAGAAAGACCAGCAGATCCCGACAGAACCCGACAAGGCCTGACAGAGCACGACAGGACCCAACAAAGCCTGACAGAGCCCAACAGGGCCTGACACATCCAGACAGGACCCAACAGAACCTGCCAGGGACTGACAGAGCCCCCAAGAGCCTGACAGAGACCAAAAACCTCAACAGAGCTCAACAGAGCTTATCAAAGCTTGACAGAGCCCACCTGGGCCTGACAGAGCATGACAAGGACTGTCGGAGCTCAACAGAGCTCGACAGGGTTCGACAAATCCTGACAGCGCCTGACAGCAAACAATAGAGCCCAGCAGGGCCTGACAGAGTTCGACAAAGCGCAACAGAGCCTGAAAGAGCTCAACAAAGCATTACAGAGCCTGAGGGGGCCTGACACAGCTTGACACAGCCTTACAGATCTCGACAGAAGCAGACACAGCCCGACAGGGACCAAGAAAACTTGAAAGAGCCCAACAGGGCCCAATGGAGCGGACACAGCTCGACAATACCCAACAGAGCCCAACAAAACCCGACAGAGCCCTGCAAATCCTGACAGGGCCTGACAGAGCCTCATAGAGCCCGAGAAAGCCCGACAGATCCCAACAGATCCTGACAGAGCCCGAGAGAGACCAACAGATCTCAACAAAGCCACACAGAGACCGACAAACCCGACAGAGACTGACAGGGCCTGAAAGAGCCCAACAAAACCTGACAGGGATTGACAGAGCCCTAGAAAGCCTGAAAGAGAATGACAAAGCCCAACAGAGCCTGACAGATGGTGACAGAGACCCACAGAGCCCAAAAGGGGCTTTCAGAGCCCAACAGGGCCCCACGGGTCCTGACAGAAGCCATCAAAGCCCGACGGAGATCGACAAAGCCCGACAGGGGTCAAAAAAGCCCAACAACCCTTGACAGGGCCTGACAGAGCCCAACAAAACCCCACAGAGCTCAAGAAGGACCCACAGGGCCACACAGAAGACAACAAAGCCTGTAAAAGCCCTACAGAGGCCGACACAGAAAGACAGGCCCCGACATGGTCCAACAGATCTGGACATAGCTTGACAAGGCCCAACACAGCCTGACACGGCATGACACAGACTGACAGGGCACTACATGCCCCAAAAAAGCCCGACAAAGACTGATATGGCCTGAACAGATCACGACAGAGCCCGACAAACCTGAGAAAGCCCAGCAGATCCCGACAGAACCCGACAAGGCCTGAAAGAGCACGACAGGGCCAGACAAAGCTTGAAAGAGCCCAAGAGAACCTAACAGGAATTGGCAGAGCCCAACTAAGCCCAACAGTTCCCAACAAAGCTCGATAAAGCCCAACAGAGCCAGATAAAGCCCGACAGAGCCCGACAGAGCATGACAGGGCCTGAAAGAGCCTACCAGAAACTGAAAGAGTCTGCCAGGGAATGACAGAGCCTGACAAAGCCCAACAGACCTCGACAAAGCTTGACAGAGCCCAAGAGAACCTGAGAAAGCCTGACAGAGCCCGACACAGTCTCCAAGGGCCCGACAAAGCCCAGCAGGGCCCAACAGGGCCTGACAGAGCCCTATAAAATTGACAGGGCCCGACAAATCCCAACAGTGCCTGACAGCGAACGAAAGAGTCTGGCAGGGCCTGACAGAGCCCGACAACGCGCAACAGAGCCTGAAAGAGCTCAACAAAGCATTACAGAGTACGACAGACCCCGACACAGCTTGACTGAACCTTACAGATCCTGACAGAACCCGACAAGGCCTGACAGAGCACAACAGGGCCCAACAAAGCCTGACAGAGCCCAACAGGGCCTGACAGATCTGACAGAACCTGCCAGGGACTGACAGAGTCTGCAAGACCCTGACAGAGACCGACAAAACTCGACAGAGCCCAACAGAGCTCAACAAAGCTTGTCAGAGCCCACCTGGGACTGAAAGAGCACGGCAGGGCTTGCCAGAGCACGACACAGCCCGAAAGAGCATGACAGGGCCTGGAAGGGCCTACCAGAGACTGAGAGAGTCTGCCAGGGAATGACAGAGCCTGACAAAGCCCAACAGACCTCGACAAAGCTTGACAGAGCTCAAGAGAACCTGAGAAAGCCTGACAGAGTCCAACACAGTCTCTCAGGGCCCGACAAAGCCCAAGAGGGCCTGACAGAGACCAACACAACTTGACAGGGCCCGACAAGCCCAACAGGGCCTGACAGAGACTGATACAACTTGACAGGGCCCGACAAAACCCGACAGAGCCCTGCAAATCCTGACAGGGCCTGACAGAGCCTCATAGAGCCCGAGAGAGCCCGACAGATCCCAACAGAGCCTGGCAGAGCCCGAGAGAGACCAACAGATCTCGACAAAGCCACACAGAGACCGACACAGCCCGACAGAGACTGACAGGACCTGAAAGAGCCTGACAAAACCTGACAGGGATTGACAGAGCCCTACAGAGCCTGAAACAGACTGACAAAGCCCAACAGAGCCTGACGGATCATGACAGAGACCCACAGAGCCCAAAAGGGGCTTTCAGAGCCCAACAGGGCCCCACAGGTCCTGACAGAAGCCGTCAAAGCCCGACAGAGATCGACAAAGCCCGACAGGGATCAAAAACGTCCCACGAAGCCCAACAACCCTTGACAGGGCCTGACAGAGCCCAACAAAACCCCACAGAGCTCAAGAAGGACCCACAGGGCCACACAGAAGACAACAAAGCCTGTAAAAGCCCTACAGAGGCCGACACAGAAAGACAGGCCCCGACATGGTCCAACAGATCTGGACATAGCTTGAAAGGCCCAACAGAGCCTGACACAGCATGACACAGACTGACAGGGCACTACATGCCCCAAAAAAGCCCGACAAAGACTGATATGGCCTGAACAGATCACGACAGAGCCCGACAAACCTGAGAAAGACCAGCAGATCCCGACAGAACCCGACAAGGCCTGACAGAGCACGACAGGACCCAACAAAGCCTGACAGAGCCCAACAGGGCCTGACACATCCAGACAGGACCCAACAGAACCTGCCAGGGACTGACAGAGCCCCCAAGAGCCTGACAGAGACCAAAAACCTCAACAGAGCTCAACAGAGCTTATCAAAGCTTGACAGAGCCCACCTGGGCCTGACAGAGCATGACAAGGACTGTCGGAGCTCAACAGAGCTCGACAGGGTTCGACAAATCCTGACAGCGCCTGACAGCAAACAATAGAGCCCAGCAGGGCCTGACAGAGTTCGACAAAGCGCAACAGAGCCTGAAAGAGCTCAACAAAGCATTACAGAGCCTGAGGGGGCCTGACACAGCTTGACACAGCCTTACAGATCTCGACAGAAGCAGACACAGCCCGACAGGGACCAAGAAAACTTGAAAGAGCCCAACAGGGCCCAATGGAGCGGACACAGCTCGACAATACCCAACAGAGCCCAACAAAACCCGACAGAGCCCTGCAAATCCTGACAGGGCCTGACAGAGCCTCATAGAGCCCGAGAAAGCCCGACAGATCCCAACAGATCCTGACAGAGCCCGAGAGAGACCAACAGATCTCAACAAAGCCACACAGAGACCGACAAACCCGACAGAGACTGACAGGGCCTGAAAGAGCCCAACAAAACCTGACAGGGATTGACAGAGCCCTAGAAAGCCTGAAAGAGAATGACAAAGCCCAACAGAGCCTGACAGATGGTGACAGAGACCCACAGAGCCCAAAAGGGGCTTTCAGAGCCCAACAGGGCCCCACGGGTCCTGACAGAAGCCATCAAAGCCCGACGGAGATCGACAAAGCCCGACAGGGGTCAAAAAAGCCCAACAACCCTTGACAGGGCCTGACAGAGCCCAACAAAACCCCACAGAGCTCAAGAAGGACCCACAGGGCCACACAGAAGACAACAAAGCCTGTAAAAGCCCTACAGAGGCCGACACAGAAAGACAGGCCCCGACATGGTCCAACAGATCTGGACATAGCTTGACAAGGCCCAACACAGCCTGACACGGCATGACACAGACTGACAGGGCACTACATGCCCCAAAAAAGCCCGACAAAGACTGATATGGCCTGAACAGATCACGACAGAGCCCGACAAACCTGAGAAAGCCCAGCAGATCCCGACAGAACCCGACAAGGCCTGAAAGAGCACGACAGGGCCAGACAAAGCTTGAAAGAGCCCAAGAGAACCTAACAGGAATTGGCAGAGCCCAACTAAGCCCAACAGTTCCCAACAAAGCTCGATAAAGCCCAACAGAGACAGATAAAGCCCGACAGAGCCCGACAGAGCATGACAGGGCCTGAAAGAGCCTACCAGAAACTGAAAGAGTCTGCCAGGGAATGACAGAGCCTGACAAAGCCCAACAGACCTCGACAAAGCTTGACAGAGCCCAAGAGAACCTGAGAAAGCCTGACAGAGCCCGACACAGTCTCCAAGGGCCCGACAAAGCCCAGCAGGGCCCAACAGGGCCTGACAGAGCCCTATAAAATTGACAGGGCCCGACAAATCCCAACAGTGCCTGACAGCGAACGAAAGAGTCTGGCAGGGCCTGACAGAGCCCGACAACGCGCAACAGAGCCTGAAAGAGCTCAACAAAGCATTACAGAGTACGACAGACCCCGACACAGCTTGACTGAACCTTACAGATCCTGACAGAACCCGACAAGGCCTGACAGAGCACAACAGGGCCCAACAAAGCCTGACAGAGCCCAACAGGGCCTGACAGATCTGACAGAACCTGCCAGGGACTGACAGAGTCTGCAAGACCCTGACAGAGACCGACAAAACTCGACAGAGCCCAACAGAGCTCAACAAAGCTTGTCAGAGCCCACCTGGGACTGAAAGAGCACGGCAGGGCTTGCCAGAGCACGACACAGCCCGAAAGAGCATGACAGGGCCTGGAAGGGCCTACCAGAGACTGAGAGAGTCTGCCAGGGAATGACAGAGCCTGACAAAGCCCAACAGACCTCGACAAAGCTTGACAGAGCTCAAGAGAACCTGAGAAAGCCTGACAGAGTCCAACACAGTCTCTCAGGGCCCGACAAAGCCCAACAGGGCCTGACAGAGACTGATACAACTTGACAGGGCCCGACAAAACCCGACAGAGCCCTGCAAATCCTGACAGGGCCTGACAGAGCCTCATAGAGCCCGAGAGAGCCCGACAGATCCTAACAGAGCCTGGCAGAGCCCGAGAGAGACCAACAGATCTCGACAAAGCCACACAGAGACCGACACAGCCCGACAGAGACTGACAGGACCTGAAAGAGCCCGACAAAACCTGACAGGGATTGACAGAGCCCTACAGAGCCTGAAACAGACTGACAAAGCCCAACAGAGCCTGACGGATCATGACAGAGACCCACAGAGCCCAAAAGGGGCTTTCAGAGCCCAACAGGGCCCCACAGGTCCTGACAGAAGCCGTCAAAGGCCGACAGAGATCGATAAAGCCCGACAGGGATCAAAAACGTCCCACGAAGCCCAACAACCCTTGACAGGGCCTGACAGAGCCCAACAAAACCCCACAAAGCTCGAGAAGGACCCACAGGGCCACACAGAAGACAACAAAGCCTGTAAAAGCCCTACAGAGGCCGACACAGAAAGACAGGCCCCGACATGGTCCAACAGATCTGGACATAGCTTGACAAGGCCCAACAGAGCCTGACACGGCATGACACAGACTGACAGGGCACTACATGCCCCAAAAAAGCCCGACAAAGACTGATATGGCCTGAACAGATCACGACAGAGCCCGAAAAACCTGAGAAAGACCAGCAGATCCCGACAGAACCCGACAAGGCCTGACAGAGCACGACAGGGCCCAACAAAGCCTGACAGAGCCCAACAGGGCCTGACACATCCAGACAGGACCCAACAGAACCTGCCAGGGACTGACAGAGCCCGCAAGAGCCTGACAGAGACCAAAAAGCTCAACAGAGATCAACAGAGCTTATCAAAGCTTGACAGAGCCCACCTGGGCCTGACAGAGCATGACAAGGACTGTCGGAGCTCAACAGAGCTCGACAGGGTTCGACAAATCCTGACAGCGCCTGACAGCAAACAATAGAGCCCGGCAGGGCCTGACAGAGTTCGACAAAGCGCAACAGAGCCTGAAAGAGCTCAACAAAGCATTACAGAGCCTGCGAGGGGCCTGACACAGCTTGACACAGCCTTACAGATCTCGACAGAAGCAGACACAGCCCGACAGGGACCAAGAAAACTTGAAAGAGCCCAACAGGGCCCAATGGAGCCGGACACAGCTCGACAATACCCAACAGAGCCCAACAAAACCCGACAGAGCCCTGCAAATCCTGACAGGGCCTGACAGAGTCTCATAGAGCCCGAGAAAGCCCGACAGATCCCAACAGAGCCTGACAGAGCCCGAGAGAGACCAACAGATCTCAACAAAGCCACACAGAGACCGACAAACCCGACAGAGACTGACAGGGCCTGAAAGAGCCCAACAAAACCTGACAGGGATTGACAGAGCCCTAGAAAGCCTGAAAGAGAATGACAAAGCCCAACAGAGCCTGACAGATGGTGACAGAGACCCACAGAGCCCAAAAGGGGCTTTCAGAGCCCAACAGGGCCCCACGGGTCCTGACAGAAGCCATCAAAGCCCGACGGAGATCGACAAAGCCCGACAGGGGTCAAAAAAGCCCAACAACCCTTGACAGGGCCTGACAGAGCCCAACAAAACCCCACAGAGCTCAAGAAGGACCCACAGGGCCACACAGAAGACAACAAAGCCTGTAAAAGCCCTACAGAGGCCGACACAGAAAGACAGGCCCCGACATGGTCCAACAGATCTGGACATAGCTTGACAAGGCCCAACAGAGCCTGACACGGCATGACACAGACTGACAGGGCACTACATGCCCCAAAAAAGCCCGACAAAGACTGATATGGCCTGAACAGATCACGACAGAGCCCGACAAACCTGAGAAAGCCCAACAGATCCCGACAGAACCCGACAAGGCCTGAAAGAGCACGACAGGGCCAGACAAAGCTTGAAAGAGCCCAAGAGAACCTAACAGGAATTGGCAGAGCCCAACTAAGCCCAACAGTTCCCAACAAAGCTCGATAAAGCCCAACAGAGCCAGATAAAGCCCGACAGAGCCCAACAGAGGCTGAAAGAGCATGACAGGGCCTGAAAGAGCCTACCAGAAACTGAAAGAGTCTGCCAGGGAATGACAGAGCCTGACAAAGCCCAACAGACCTCGACAAAGCTTGACAGAGCCCAAGAGAACCTGAGAAAGCCTGACAGAGCCCGACACAGTCTCACAGGGCCCGACAAAGCCCAGCAGGGCCCAACAGGGCCTGACAGAGCCCTATAAAATTGACAGGGCCCGACAAATCCCGACAGTGCCTGACAGCGAACGAAAGAGTCCGGCAGGGCCTGACAGAGCCCGACAACGCGCAACAGAGCCTGAAGGAGCTCAACAAAGCATTACAGAGCACAACAGAGCGCGACACAGCTTGACTGAACCTTACAGATCCTGACAGAACCCGACAAGGCCTGACAGAGCACGACAGGGCCCAACAAAGCCTGACAGAGCCCAACAGGGCCTGACAGATCCGACAGAACCTGCCAGGGACTGACAGAGTCTGCAAGACCCTGACAGAGACCGACAAAACTCGACAGAGCCCAACAGAGCTCAACAAAGCTTGTCAGAGCCCACCTGGGACTGACAGAGCACGGCAGGGCTTGCCAGAGCACGACACAGCCCGAAAGAGCATGACAGGGCCTGAAAGGGCCTACCAGAGACTGAGAGAGTCTGCCAGGGAATGACAGAGCCTGACAAAGCCCAACAGACCTCGACAAAGCTTGACAGAGCTCAAGAGAACCTGAGAAAGCCTGACAGAGTCCAACACAGTCTCTCAGGGCCCGACAAAGCCCAAGAGGGCCTGACAGAGACCAACACAACTTGACAGGGCCCGACAAGCCCAACAGGGCCTGACAGAGACTGATACAACTTGACAGGGCCCGACAAAACCCGACAGAGCCCTGCAAATCCTGACAGGGCCTGACAGAGCCTCATAGAGCCCGAGAGAGCCCGACAGATCCTAACAGAGCCTGGCAGAGCCCGAGAGAGACCAACAGATCTCGACAAAGCCACACAGAGACCGACACAGCCCGACAGAGACTGACAGGACCTGAAAGAGCCCGACAAAACCTGACAGGGATTGACAGAGCCCTACAGAGCCTGAAACAGACTGACAAAGCCCAACAGAGCCTGACGGATCATGACAGAGACCCACAGAGCCCAAAAGGGGCTTTCAGAGCCCAACAGGGCCCCACAGGTCCTGACAGAAGCCGTCAAAGCCCGACAGAGATCGACAAAGCCCGACAGGGATCAAAAACGTCCCACGAAGCCCAACAACCCTTGACAGGGCCTGACAGAGCCCAACAAAACCCCACAGAGCTCGAGAAGGACCCACAGGGCCACACAGAAGACAACAAAGCCTGTAAAAGCCCTACAGAGGCCGACACAGAAAGACAGGCCCCGACATGGTCCAACAGATCTGGACATAGCTTGACAAGGCCCAACAGAGCCTGACACGGCATGACACAGACTGACAGGGCACTACATGCCCCAAAAAAGCCCGACAAAGACTGATATGGCCTGAACAGATCACGACAGAGCCCGACAAACCTGAGAAAGACCAGCAGATCCCGACAGAACCCGACAAGGCCTGACAGAGCACGACAGGGCCCAACAAAGCCTGACAGAGCCCAACAGGGCCTGACACATCCAGACAGGACCCAACAGAACCTGCCAGGGTCTGACAGAGCCCGCAAGAGCCTGACAGAGACCAAAAAGCTCAACAGAGCTCAACAGAGCTTATCAAAGCTTGACAGAGCCCACCTGGGCCTGACAGAGCATGACAAGGACTGTCGGAGCTCAACAGAGCTCGACAGGGTTCGACAAATCCTGACAGCGCCTGACAGCAAACAATAGAGCCCGGCAGGGCCTGACAGAGTTCGACAAAGCGCAACAGAGCCTGAAAGAGCTCAACAAAGCATTACAGAGCCTGAGGGGGCCTGACACAGCTTGACACAGCCTTACAGATCTCGACAGAAGCAGACACAGCCCGACAGGGACCAAGAAAACTTGAAAGAGCCCAACAGGGCCCAATGGAGCGGACACAGCTCGACAATACCCAACAGAGCCCAACAAAACCCGACAGAGCCCTGCAAATCCTGACAGGGCCTGACAGAGTCTCATAGAGCCCGAGAAAGCCCGACAGATCCCAACAGAGCCTGGCAGAGCCCGAGAGAGACCAACAGATCTCAACAAAGCCACACAGAGACCGACAAACCCGACAGAGACTGACAGGGCCTGAAAGAGCCCAACAAAACCTGACAGGGATTGACAGAGCCCTAGAAAGCCTGAAAGAGAATGACAAAGCCCAACAGAGCCTGACAGATGGTGACAGAGACCCACAGAGCCCAAAAGGGGCTTTCAGAGCCCAACAGGGCCCCACGGGTCCTGACAGAAGCCATCAAAGCCCGACGGAGATCGACAAAGCCCGACAGGGGTCAAAAAAGCCCAACAACCCTTGACAGGGCCTGACAGAGCCCAACAAAACCCCACAGAGCTCAAGAAGGACCCACAGGGCCACACAGAAGACAACAAAGCCTGTAAAAGCCCTACAGAGGCCGACACAGAAAGACAGGCCCCGACATGGTCCAACAGATCTGGACATAGCTTGACAAGGCCCAACACAGCCTGACACGGCATGACACAGACTGACAGGGCACTACATGCCCCAAAAAAGCCCGACAAAGACTGATATGGCCTGAACAGATCACGACAGAGCCCGACAAACCTGAGAAAGCCCAACAGATCCCGACAGAACCCGACAAGGCCTGAAAGAGCACGACAGGGCCAGACAAAGCTTGAAAGAGCCCAAGAGAACCTAACAGGAATTGGCAGAGCCCAACTAAGCCCAACAGTTCCCAACAAAGCTCGATAAAGCCCAACAGAGCCAGATAAAGCCCGACAGAGCCCGACAGAGCATGACAGGGCCTGAAAGAGCCTACCAGAAACTGAAAGAGTCTGCCAGGGAATGACAGAGCCTGACAAAGCCCAACAGACCTCGACAAAGCTTGACAGAGCCCAAGAGAACCTGAGAAAGCCTGACAGAGCCCGACACAGTCTCACAGGGCCCGACAAAGCCCAGCAGGGCCCAACAGGGCCTGACAGAGCCCTATAAAATTGACAGGGCCCGACAAATCCCGACAGTGCCTGACAGCGAACAAAAGAGTCTGGCAGGGCCTGACAGAGCCCGACAACGCGCAACAGAGCCTGAAAGAGCTCAACAAAGCATTACAGAGTACGACAGACCCCGACACAGCTTGACTGAACCTTACAGATCCTGACAGAACCCGACAAGGCCTGACAGAGCACGACAGGGCCCAACAAAGCCTGACAGAGCCCAACAGGGCCTGACAGATCCGACAGAACCTGCCAGGGACTGACAGAGTCTGCAAGACCCTGACAGAGACCGACAAAACTCGACAGAGCCCAACAGAGCTCAACAAAGCTTGTCAGAGCCCACCTGGGCCTGAAAGAGCACGGCAGGGCTTGCCAGAGCACGACACAGCCCGAAAGAGCATGACAGGGCCTGAAAGGGCCTACCAGAGACTGAGAGAGTCTGCCAGGGAATGACAGAGCCTGACAAAGCCCAACAGACCTCGACAAAGCTTGACAGAGCTCAAGAGAACCTGAGAAAGCCTGACAGAGTCCAACACAGTCTCTCAGGGCCCGACAAAGCCCAAGAGGGCCTGACAGAGACCAACACAACTTGACAGGGCCCGACAAGCCCAACAGGGCCTGACAGAGACTGATACAACTTGACAGGGCCCGACAAAACCCGACAGAGCCCTGCAAATCCTGACAGGGCCTGACAGAGCCTCATAGAGCCTGAGAGAGGCCGACAGATCCCAACAGAGCCTGGCAGAGCCCGAGAGAGACCAACAGATCTCGACAAAGCCACACAGAGACCGACACAGCCCGACAGAGACTGACAGGACCTGAAAGAGCCCGACAAAACCTGACAGGGATTGACAGAGCCCTACAGAGCCTGAAAGAGACTGACAAAGCCCAACAGAGCCTGACGGATCATGACAGAGACCCACAGAGCCCAAAAGGGGCTTTCAGAGCCCAACAGGGCCCCACAGGTCCTGACAGAAGCCGTCAAAGCCCGACAGAGATCGACAAAGCCCGACAGGGATCAAAAACGTCCCACGAAGCCCAACAACCCTTGACAGGGCCTGACAGAGCCCAACAAAACCCCACAGAGCTCGAGAAGGACCCACAGGGCCACACAGAAGACAACAAAGCCTGTAAAAGCCCTACAGAGGCCGACACAGAAAGACAGGCCCCGACATGGTCCAACAGATCTGGACATAGCTTGACAAGGCCCAACAGAGCCTGACACGGCATGACACAGACTGACAGGGCACTACATGCCCCAAAAAAGCCCGACAAAGACTGATATGGCCTGAACAGATCACGACAGAGCCCGACAAACCTGAGAAAGACCAGCAGATCCTGACAGAACCCGACAAGGCCTGACAGAGCACGACAGGGCCCAACAAAGCCTGACAGAGCCCAACAGGGCCTGACACATCCAGACAGGACCCAACAGAACCTGCCAGGGTCTGACAGAGCCCGCAAGAGCCTGACAGAGACCAAAAAGCTCAACAGAGCTCAACAGAGCTTATCAAAGCTTGACAGAGCCCACCTGGGCCTGACAGAGCATGACAAGGACTGTCGGAGCTCAACAGAGCTCGACAGGGTTCGACAAATCCTGACAGCGCCTGACAGCAAACAATAGAGCCCGGCAGGGCCTGACAGAGTTCGACAAAGCGCAACAGAGCCTGAAAGAGCTCAACAAAGCATTACAGAGCCTGAGGGGGCCTGACACAGCTTGACACAGCCTTACAGATCTCGACAGAAGCAGACACAGCCCGACAGGGACCAAGAAAACTTGAAAGAGCCCAACAGGGCCCAATGGAGCCGGACACAGCTCGACAATACCCAACAGAGCCCAACAAAACCCGACAGAGCCCTGCAAATCCTGACAGGGCCTGACAGAGTCTCATAGAGCCCGAGAAAGCCCGACAGATCCCAACAGAGCCTGGCAGAGCCCGAGAGAGACCAACAGATCTCAACAAAGCCACACAGAGACCGACAAACCCGACAGAGACTGACAGGGCCTGAAAGAGCCCAACAAAACCTGACAGGGATTGACAGAGCCCTAGAAAGCCTGAAAGAGAATGACAAAGCCCAACAGAGCCTGACAGATGGTGACAGAGACCCACAGAGCCCAAAAGAGGCTTTCAGAGCCCAACAGGGCCCCACGGGTCCTGACAGAAGCCATCAAAGCCCGACGGAGATCGACAAAGCCCGACAGGGGTCAAAAAAGCCCAACAACCCTTGACAGGGCCTGACAGAGCCCAACAAAACCCCACAGAGCTCAAGAAGGACCCACAGGGCCACACAGAAGACAACAAAGCCTGTAAAAGCCCTACAGAGGCCGACACAGAAAGACAGGCCCCGACATGGTCCAACAGATCTGGACATAGCTTGACAAGGCCCAACAGAGCCTGACACGGCATGACACAGACTGACAGGGCACTACATGCCCCAAAAAAGCCCGACAAAGACTGATATGGCCTGAACAGATCACGACAGAGCCCGACAAACCTGAGAAAGCCCAACAGATCCCGACAGAACCCGACAAGGCCTGAAAGAGCACGACAGGGCCAGACAAAGCTTGAAAGAGCCCAAGAGAACCTAACAGGAATTGGCAGAGCCCAACTAAGCCCAACAGTTCCCAACAAAGCTCGATAAAGCCCAACAGAGCCAGATAAAGCCCGACAGAGCCCGACAGAGCATGACAGGGCCTGAAAGAGCCTACCAGAAACTGAAAGAGTCTGCCAGGGAATGACAGAGCCTGACAAAGCCCAACAGACCTCGACAAAGCTTGACAGAGCCCAAGAGAACCTGAGAAAGCCTGACAGAGCCCGACACAGTCTCACAGGGCCCGACAAAGCCCAGCAGGGCCCAACAGGGCCTGACAGAGCCCTATAAAATTGACAGGGCCCGACAAATCCCGACAGTGCCTGACAGCGAACGAAAGAGTCTGGCAGGGCCTGACAGAGCCCGACAACGCGCAACAGAGCCTGAAAGAGCTCAACAAAGCATTACAGAGTACGACAGACCCCGACACAGCTTGACTGAACCTTACAGATCCTGACAGAACCCGACAAGGCCTGACAGAGCACGACAGGGCCCAACAAAGCCTGACAGAGCCCAACAGGGCCTGACAGATCTGACAGAACCTGCCAGGGACTGACAGAGTCTGCAAGACCCTGACAGAGACCGACAAAACTCGACAGAGCCCAACAGAGCTCAACAAAGCTTGTCAGAGCCCACCTGGGCCTGAAAGAGCACGGCAGGGCTTGCCAGAGCACGACACAGCCCGAAAGAGCATGACAGGGCCTGAAAGGGCCTACCAGAGACTGAGAGAGTCTGCCAGGGAATGACAGAGCCTGACAAAGCCCAACAGACCTCGACAAAGCTTGACAGAGCTCAAGAGAACCTGAGAAAGCCTGACAGAGTCCAACACAGTCTCTCAGGGCCCGACAAAGCCCAAGAGGGCCTGACAGAGACCAACACAACTTGACAGGTCCCGACAAGCCCAACAGGGCCTGACAGAGACTGATACAACTTGACAGGGCCCGACAAAACCCGACAGAGCCCTGCAAATCCTGACAGGGCCTGACAGAGCCTCATAGAGCCTGAGAGAGGCCGACAGATCCCAACAGAGCCTGGCAGAGCCCGAGAGAGACCAACAGATCTCGACAAAGCCACACAGAGACCGACACAGCCCGACAGAGACTGACAGGACCTGAAAGAGCCCGACAAAACCTGACAGGGATTGACAGAGCCCTACAGAGCCTGAAAGAGACTGACAAAGCCCAACAGAGCCTGACGGATCATGACAGAGACCCACAGAGCCCAAAAGGGGCTTTCAGAGCCCAACAGGGCCCCACAGGTCCTGACAGAAGCCGTCAAAGCCCGACAGAGATCGACAAAGCCCGACAGGGATCAAAAACGTCCCACGAAGCCCAACAACCCTTGACAGGGCCTGACAGAGCCCAACAAAACCCCACAGAGCTCAAGAAGGACCCACAGGGCCACACAGAAGACAACAAAGCCTGTAAAAGCCCTACAGAGGCCGACACAGAAAGACAGGCCCCGACATGGTCCAACAGATCTGGACATAGCTTGACAAGGCCCAACACAGCCTGACACGGCATGACACAGACTGACAGGGCACTACATGCCCCAAAAAAGCCCGACAAAGACTGATATGGCCTGAACAGATCACGACAGAGCCCGACAAACCTGAGAAAGACCAGCAGATCCCGACAGAACCCGACAAGGCCTGACAGAGCACGACAGGGCCCAACAAAGCCTGACAGAGCCCAACAGGGCCTGACACATCCAGACAGGACCCAACAGAACCTGCCAGGGACTGACAGAGCCCGCAAGAGCCTGACAGAGACCAAAAAGCTCAACAGAGCTCAACAGAGCTTATCAAAGCTTGACAGAGCCCACCTGGGCCTGACAGAGCATGACAAGGACTGTCGGAGCTCAACAGAGCTCGACAGGGTTCGACAAATCCTGACAGCGCCTGACAGCAAACAATAGAGCCCGGCAGGGCCTGACAGAGTTCGACAAAGCGCAACAGAGCCTGAAAGAGCTCAACAAAGCATTACAGAGCCTGAGGGGGCCTGACACAGCTTGACACAGCCTTACAGATCTCGACAGAAGCAGACACAGCCCGACAGGGACCAAGAAAACTTGAAAGAGCCCAACAGGGCCCAATGGAGCCGGACACAGCTCGACAATACCCAACAGAGCCCAACAAAACCCGACAGAGCCCTGCAAATCCTGACAGGGCCTGACAGAGTCTCATAGAGCCCGAGAAAGCCCGACAGATCCCAACAGAGCCTGACAGAGCCCGAGAGAGACCAACAGATCTCAACAAAGCCACACAGAGACCGACAAACCCGACAGAGACTGACAGGGCCTGAAAGAGCCCAACAAAACCTGACAGGGATTGACAGAGCCCTAGAAAGCCTGAAAGAGAATGACAAAGCCCAACAGAGCCTGACAGATGGTGACAGAGACCCACAGAGCCCAAAAGAGGCTTTCAGAGCCCAACAGGGCCCCACGGGTCCTGACAGAAGCCATCAAAGCCCGACGGAGATCGACAAAGCCCGACAGGGGTCAAAAAAGCCCAACAACCCTTGACAGGGCCTGACAGAGCCCAACAAAACCCCACAGAGCTCAAGAAGGACCCACAGGGCCACACAGAAGACAACAAAGCCTGTAAAAGCCCTACAGAGGCCGACACAGAAAGACAGGCCCCGACATGGTCCAACAGATCTGGACATAGCTTGACAAGGCCCAACAGAGCCTGACACGGCATGACACAGACTGACAGGGCACTACATGCCCCAAAAAAGCCCGACAAAGACTGATATGGCCTGAACAGATCACGACAGAGCCCGACAAACCTGAGAAAGCCCAACAGATCCCGACAGAACCCGACAAGGCCTGAAAGAGCACGACAGGGCCAGACAAAGCTTGAAAGAGCCCAAGAGAACCTAACAGGAATTGGCAGAGCCCAACTAAGCCCAACAGTGCCCAACAAAGCTCGATAAAGCCCAACAGAGCCAGATAAAGCCCGACAGAGCCCGACAGAGCATGACAGGGCCTGAAAGAGCCTACCAGAAACTGAAAGAGTCTGCCAGGGAATGACAGAGCCTGACAAAGCCCAACAGACCTCGACAAAGCTTGACAGAGCCCAAGAGAACCTGAGAAAGCCTGACAGAGCCCGACACAGTCTCACAGGGCCCGACAAAGCCCAGCAGGGCCCAACAGGGCCTGACAGAGCCCTATAAAATTGACAGGGCCCGACAAATCCCGACAGTGCCTGACAGCGAACGAAAGAGTCTGGCAGGGCCTGACAGAGCCCGACAACGCGCAACAGAGCCTGAAAGAGCTCAACAAAGCATTACAGAGTACGACAGACCCCGACACAGCTTGACTGAACCTTACAGATCCTGACAGAACCCGACAAGGCCTGACAGAGCACGACAGGGCCCAACAAAGCCTGACAGAGCCCAACAGGGCCTGACAGATCTGACAGAACCTGCCAGGGACTGACAGAGTCTGCAAGACCCTGACAGAGACCGACAAAACTCGACAGAGCCCAACAGAGCTCAACAAAGCTTGTCAGAGCCCACCTGGGCCTGAAAGAGCACGGCAGGGCTTGCCAGAGCACGACACAGCCCGAAAGAGCATGACAGGGCCTGAAAGGGCCTACCAGAGACTGAGAGAGTCTGCCAGGGAATGACAGAGCCTGACAAAGCCCAACAGACCTCGACAAAGCTTGACAGAGCTCAAGAGAACCTGAGAAAGCCTGACAGAGTCCAACACAGTCTCTCAGGGCCCGACAAAGCCCAAGAGGGCCTGACAGAGACCAACACAACTTGACAGGTCCCGACAAGCCCAACAGGGCCTGACAGAGACTGATACAACTTGACAGGGCCCGACAAAACCCGACAGAGCCCTGCAAATCCTGACAGGGCCTGACAGAGCCTCATAGAGCCTGAGAGAGGCCGACAGATCCCAACAGAGCCTGGCAGAGCCCGAGAGAGACCAACAGATCTCGACAAAGCCACACAGAGACCGACACAGCCCGACAGAGACTGACAGGACCTGAAAGAGCCCGACAAAACCTGACAGGGATTGACAGAGCCCTACAGAGCCTGAAAGAGACTGACAAAGCCCAACAGAGCCTGACGGATCATGACAGAGACCCACAGAGCCCAAAAGGGGCTTTCAGAGCCCAACAGGGCCCCACAGGTCCTGACAGAAGCCGTCAAAGCCCGACAGAGATCGACAAAGCCCGACAGGGATCAAAAACGTCCCACGAAGCCCAACAACCCTTGACAGGGCCTGACAGAGCCCAACAAAACCCCACAGAGCTCAAGAAGGACCCACAGGGCCACACAGAAGACAACAAAGCCTGTAAAAGCCCTACAGAGGCCGACACAGAAAGACAGGCCCCGACATGGTCCAACAGATCTGGACATAGCTTGACAAGGCCCAACACAGCCTGACACGGCATGACACAGACTGACAGGGCACTACATGCCCCAAAAAAGCCCGACAAAGACTGATATGGCCTGAACAGATCACGACAGAGCCCGACAAACCTGAGAAAGACCAGCAGATCCCGACAGAACCCGACAAGGCCTGACAGAGCACGACAGGGCCCAACAAAGCCTGACAGAGCCCAACAGGGCCTGACACATCCAGACAGGACCCAACAGAACCTGCCAGGGACTGACAGAGCCCGCAAGAGCCTGACAGAGACCAAAAAGCTCAACAGAGCTCAACAGAGCTTATCAAAGCTTGACAGAGCCCACCTGGGCCTGACAGAGCATGACAAGGACTGTCGGAGCTCAACAGAGCTCGACAGGGTTCGACAAATCCTGACAGCGCCTGACAGCAAACAATAGAGCCCGGCAGGGCCTGACAGAGTTCGACAAAGCGCAACAGAGCCTGAAAGAGCTCAACAAAGCATTACAGAGCCTGAGGGGGCCTGACACAGCTTGACACAGCCTTACAGATCTCGACAGAAGCAGACACAGCCCGACAGGGACCAAGAAAACTTGAAAGAGCCCAACAGGGCCCAATGGAGCCGGACACAGCTCGACAATACCCAACAGAGCCCAACAAAACCCGACAGAGCCCTGCAAATCCTGACAGGGCCTGACAGAGTCTCATAGAGCCCGAGAAAGCCCGACAGATCCCAACAGAGCCTGGCAGAGCCCGAGAGAGACCAACAGATCTCAACAAAGCCACACAGAGACCGACAAACCCGACAGAGACTGACAGGGCCTGAAAGAGCCCAACAAAACCTGACAGGGATTGACAGAGCCCTAGAAAGCCTGAAAGAGAATGACAAAGCCCAACAGAGCCTGACAGATGGTGACAGAGACCCACAGAGCCCAAAAGGGGCTTTCAGAGCCCAACAGGGCCCCACGGGTCCTGACAGAAGCCATCAAAGCCCGACGGAGATCGACAAAGCCCGACAGGGGTCAAAAAAGCTCAACAACCCTTGACAGGGCCTGACAGAGCCCAACAAAACCCCACAGAGCTCAAGAAGGACCCACAGGGCCACATAGAAGACAACAAAGCCTGTAAAAGCCCTACAGAGGCCGACACAGAAAGACAGGCCCCGACATGGTCCAACAGATCTGGACATAGCTTGACAAGGCCCAACAGAGCCTGACACGGCATGACACAGACTGACAGGGCACTACATGCCCCAAAAAAGCCCGACAAAGACTGATATGGCCTGAACAGATCACGACAGAGCCCGACAAACCTGAGAAAGCCCAACAGATCCCGACAGAACCCGACAAGGACTGAAAGAGCACGACAGGGCCAGACAGAGCTTGAAAGAGCCCAAGAGAACCTAACAGGAATTGGCAGAGCCCAACTAAGCCCAACAGTTCCCAACAAAGCTCGATAAAGCCCAACAGAGCCAGATAAAGCCCGACAGAGCCCGACAGAGCATGACAGGGCCTGAAAGAGCCTACCAGAAACTGAAAGAGTCTGCCAGGGAATGACAGAGCCTGACAAAGCCCAACAGACCTCGACAAAGCTTGACAGAGCCCAAGAGAACCTGAGAAAGCCTGACAGAGCCCGACACAGTCTCACAGGGCCCGACAAAGCCCAGCAGGGCCCAACAGGGCCTGACAGAGCCCTATAAAATTGACAGGGCCCGACAAATCCCGACAGTGCCTGACAGCGAACAAAAGAGTCTGGCAGGGCCTGACAGAGCCCGACAACGCGCAACAGAGCCTGAAAGAGCTCAACAAAGCATTACAGAGTACGACAGACCCCGACACAGCTTGACTGAACCTTACAGATCCTGACAGAACCCGACAAGGCCTGACAGAGCACGACAGGGCCCAACAAAGCCTGACAGAGCCCAACAGGGCCTGACAGATCCGACAGAACCTGCCAGGGACTGACAGAGTCTGCAAGACCCTGACAGAGACCGACAAAACTCGACAGAGCCCAACAGAGCTCAACAAAGCTTGTCAGAGCCCACCTGGGACTGAAAGAGCACGGCAGGGCTTGCCAGAGCACGACACAGCCCGAAAGAGCATGACAGGGCCTGAAAGGGCCTACCAGAGACTGAGAGAGTCTGCCAGGGAATGACAGAGCCTGACAAAGCCCAACAGACCTCGACAAAGCTTGACAGAGCTCAAGAGAACCTGAGAAAGCCTGACAGAGTCCAACACAGTCTCTCAGGGCCCGACAAAGCCCAAGAGGGCCTGACAGAGACCAACACAACTTGACAGGGCCCGACAAGCCCAACAGGGCCTGACAGAGACTGATACAACTTGACAGGGCCCGACAAAACCCGACAGAGCCCTGCAAATCCTGACAGGGCCTGACAGAGCCTCATAGAGCCTGAGAGAGCCCGACAGATCCCAACAGAGCCTGGCAGAGCCCGAGAGAGACCAACAGATCTCGACAAAGCCACACAGAGACCGACACAGCCCGACAGAGACTGACAGGACCTGAAAGAGCCCGACAAAACCTGACAGGGATTGACAGAGCCCTACAGAGCCTGAAAGAGACTGACAAAGCCCAACAGAGCCTGACGGATCATGACAGAGACCCACAGAGCCCAAAAGGGGCTTTCAGAGCCCAACAGGGCCCCACAGGTCCTGACAGAAGCCGTCAAAGCCCGACAGAGATCGACAAAGCCCGACAGGGATCAAAAACGTCCCACGAAGCCCAACAACCCTTGACAGGGCCTGACAGAGCCCAACAAAACCCCACAGAGCTCGAGAAGGACCCACAGGGCCACACAGAAGACAACAAAGCCTGTAAAAGCCCTACAGAGGCCGACACAGAAAGACAGGCCCCGACATGGTCCAACAGATCTGGACATAGCTTGACAAGGCCCAACAGAGCCTGACACGGCATGACACAGACTGACAGGGCACTACATGCCCCAAAAAAGCCCGACAAAGACTGATATGGCCTGAACAGATCACGACAGAGCCCGACAAACCTGAGAAAGACCAGCAGATCCTGACAGAACCCGACAAGGCCTGACAGAGCACGACAGGGCCCAACAAAGCCTGACAGAGCCCAACAGGGCCTGACACATCCAGACAGGACCCAACAGAACCTGCCAGGGACTGACAGAGCCCGCAAGAGCCTGACAGAGACCAAAAAGCTCAACAGAGCTCAACAGAGCTTATCAAAGCTTGACAGAGCCCACCTGGGCCTGACAGAGCATGACAAGGACTGTCGGAGCTCAACAGAGCTCGACAGGGTTCGACAAATCCTGACAGCGCCTGACAGCAAACAATAGAGCCCGGCAGGGCCTGACAGAGTTCGACAAAGCGCAACAGAGCCTGAAAGAGCTCAACAAAGCATTACAGAGCCTGAGGGGGCCTGACACAGCTTGACACAGCCTTACAGATCTCGACAGAAGCAGACACAGCCCGACAGGGACCAAGAAAACTTGAAAGAGCCCAACAGGGCCCAATGGAGCCGGACACAGCTCGACAATACCCAACAGAGCCCAACAAAACCCGACAGAGCCCTGCAAATCCTGACAGGGCCTGACAGAGTCTCATAGAGCCCGAGAAAGCCCGACAGATCCCAACAGAGCCTGGCAGAGCCCGAGAGAGACCAACAGATCTCAACAAAGCCACACAGAGACCGACAAACCCGACAGAGACTGACAGGGCCTGAAAGAGCCCAACAAAACCTGACAGGGATTGACAGAGCCCTAGAAAGCCTGAAAGAGAATGACAAAGCCCAACAGAGCCTGACAGATGGTGACAGAGACCCACAGAGCCCAAAAGGGGCTTTCAGAGCCCAACAGGGCCCCACGGGTCCTGACAGAAGCCATCAAAGCCCGACGGAGATCGACAAAGCCCGACAGGGGTCAAAAAAGCCCAACAACCCTTGACAGGGCCTGACAGAGCCCAACAAAACCCCACAGAGCTCAAGAAGGACCCACAGGGCCACATAGAAGACAACAAAGCCTGTAAAAGCCCTACAGAGGCCGACACAGAAAGACAGGCCCCGACATGGTCCAACAGATCTGGACATAGCTTGACAAGGCCCAACAGAGCCTGACACGGCATGACACAGACTGACAGGGCACTACATGCCCCAAAAAAGCCCGACAAAGACTGATATGGCCTGAACAGATCACGACAGAGCCCGACAAACCTGAGAAAGCCCAACAGATCCCGACAGAACCCGACAAGGCCTGAAAGAGCACGACAGGGCCAGACAGAGCTTGAAAGAGCCCAAGAGAACCTAACAGGAATTGGCAGAGCCCAACTAAGCCCAACAGTTCCCAACAAAGCTCGATAAAGCCCAACAGAGCCAGATAAAGCCCGACAGAGCCCGACAGAGCATGACAGGGCCTGAAAGAGCCTACCAGAAACTGAAAGAGTCTGCCAGGGAATGACAGAGCCTGACAAAGCCCAACAGACCTCGACAAAGCTTGACAGAGCCCAAGAGAACCTGAGAAAGCCTGACAGAGCCCGACACAGTCTCACAGGGCCCGACAAAGCCCAGCAGGGCCCAACAGGGCCTGACAGAGCCCTATAAAATTGACAGGGCCCGACAAATCCCGACAGTGCCTGACAGCGAACAAAAGAGTCTGGCAGGGCCTGACAGAGCCCGACAACGCGCAACAGAGCCTGAAAGAGCTCAACAAAGCATTACAGAGTACGACAGACCCCGACACAGCTTGACTGAACCTTACAGATCCTGACAGAACCCGACAAGGCCTGACAGAGCACGACAGGGCCCAACAAAGCCTGACAGAGCCCAACAGGGCCTGACAGATCCGACAGAACCTGCCAGGGACTGACAGAGTCTGCAAGACCCTGACAGAGACCGACAAAACTCGACAGAGCCCAACAGAGCTCAACAAAGCTTGTCAGAGCCCACCTGGGACTGAAAGAGCACGGCAGGGCTTGCCAGAGCACGACACAGCCCGAAAGAGCATGACAGGGCCTGAAAGGGCCTACCAGAGACTGAGAGAGTCTGCCAGGGAATGACAGAGCCTGACAAAGCCCAACAGACCTCGACAAAGCTTGACAGAGCTCAAGAGAACCTGAGAAAGCCTGACAGAGTCCAACACAGTCTCTCAGGGCCCGACAAAGCCCAAGAGGGCCTGACAGAGACCAACACAACTTGACAGGGCCCGACAAGCCCAACAGGGCCTGACAGAGACTGATACAACTTGACAGGGCCCGACAAAACCCGACAGAGCCCTGCAAATCCTGACAGGGCCTGACAGAGCCTCATAGAGCCTGAGAGAGCCCGACAGATCCCAACAGAGCCTGGCAGAGCCCGAGAGAGACCAACAGATCTCGACAAAGCCACACAGAGACCGACACAGCCCGACAGAGACTGACAGGACCTGAAAGAGCCCGACAAAACCTGACAGGGATTGACAGAGCCCTACAGAGCCTGAAAGAGACTGACAAAGCCCAACAGAGCCTGACGGATCATGACAGAGACCCACAGAGCCCAAAAGGGGCTTTCAGAGCCCAACAGGGCCCCACAGGTCCTGACAGAAGCCGTCAAAGCCCGACAGAGATCGACAAAGCCCGACAGGGATCAAAAACGTCCCACGAAGCCCAACAACCCTTGACAGGGCCTGACAGAGCCCAACAAAACCCCACAGAGCTCGAGAAGGACCCACAGGGCCACACAGAAGACAACAAAGCCTGTAAAAGCCCTACAGAGGCCGACACAGAAAGACAGGCCCCGACATGGTCCAACAGATCTGGACATAGCTTGACAAGGCCCAACAGAGCCTGACACGGCATGACACAGACTGACAGGGCACTACATGCCCCAAAAAAGCCCGACAAAGACTGATATGGCCTGAACAGATCACGACAGAGCCCGACAAACCTGAGAAAGACCAGCAGATCCTGACAGAACCCGACAAGGCCTGACAGAGCACGACAGGGCCCAACAAAGCCTGACAGAGCCCAACAGGGCCTGACACATCCAGACAGGACCCAACAGAACCTGCCAGGGACTGACAGAGCCCGCAAGAGCCTGACAGAGACCAAAAAGCTCAACAGAGCTCAACAGAGCTTATCAAAGCTTGACAGAGCCCACCTGGGCCTGACAGAGCATGACAAGGACTGTCGGAGCTCAACAGAGCTCGACAGGGTTCGACAAATCCTGACAGCGCCTGACAGCAAACAATAGAGCCCGGCAGGGCCTGACAGAGTTCGACAAAGCGCAACAGAGCCTGAAAGAGCTCAACAAAGCATTACAGAGCCTGAGGGGGCCTGACACAGCTTGACACAGCCTTACAGATCTCGACAGAAGCAGACACAGCCCGACAGGGACCAAGAAAACTTGAAAGAGCCCAACAGGGCCCAATGGAGCCGGACACAGCTCGACAATACCCAACAGAGCCCAACAAAACCCGACAGAGCCCTGCAAATCCTGACAGGGCCTGACAGAGTCTCATAGAGCCCGAGAAAGCCCGACAGATCCCAACAGAGCCTGACAGAGCCCGAGAGAGACCAACAGATCTCAACAAAGCCACACAGAGACCGACAAACCCGACAGAGACTGACAGGGCCTGAAAGAGCCCAACAAAACCTGACAGGGATTGACAGAGCCCTAGAAAGCCTGAAAGAGAATGACAAAGCCCAACAGAGCCTGACAGATGGTGACAGAGACCCACAGAGCCCAAAAGGGGCTTTCAGAGCCCAACAGGGCCCCACGGGTCCTGACAGAAGCCATCAAAGCCCGACGGAGATCGACAAAGCCCGACAGGGGTCAAAAAAGCCCAACAACCCTTGACAGGGCCTGACAGAGCCCAACAAAACCCCACAGAGCTCAAGAAGGACCCACAGGGCCACACAGAAGACAACAAAGCCTGTAAAAGCCCTACAGAGGCCGACACAGAAAGACAGGCCCCGACATGGTCCAACAGATCTGGACATAGCTTGACAAGGCCCAACAGAGCCTGACACGGCATGACACAGACTGACAGGGCACTACATGCCCCAAAAAAGCCCGACAAAGACTGATATGGCCTGAACAGATCACGACAGAGCCCGACAAACCTGAGAAAGCCCAACAGATCCCGACAGAACCCGACAAGGCCTGAAAGAGCACGACAGGGCCAGACAAAGCTTGAAAGAGCCCAAGAGAACCTAACAGGAATTGGCAGAGCCCAACTAAGCCCAACAGTGCCCAACAAAGCTCGATAAAGCCCAACAGAGCCAGATAAAGCCCGACAGAGCCCGACAGAGCATGACAGGGCCTGAAAGAGCCTACCAGAAACTGAAAGAGTCTGCCAGGGAATGACAGAGCCTGACAAAGCCCAACAGACCTCGACAAAGCTTGACAGAGCCCAAGAGAACCTGAGAAAGCCTGACAGAGCCCGACACAGTCTCACAGGGCCCGACAAAGCCCAGCAGGGCCCAACAGGGCCTGACAGAGCCCTATAAAATTGACAGGGCCCGACAAATCCCGACAGTGCCTGACAGCGAACGAAAGAGTCTGGCAGGGCCTGACAGAGCCCGACAACGCGCAACAGAGCCTGAAAGAGCTCAACAAAGCATTACAGAGTACGACAGACCCCGACACAGCTTGACTGAACCTTACAGATCCTGACAGAACCCGACAAGGCCTGACAGAGCACGACAGGGCCCAACAAAGCCTGACAGAGCCCAACAGGGCCTGACAGATCTGACAGAACCTGCCAGGGACTGACAGAGTCTGCAAGACCCTGACAGAGACCGACAAAACTCGACAGAGCCCAACAGAGCTCAACAAAGCTTGTCAGAGCCCACCTGGGACTGAAAGAGCACGGCAGGGCTTGCCAGAGCACGACACAGCCCGAAAGAGCATGACAGGGCCTGAAAGGGCCTACCAGAGACTGAGAGAGTCTGCCAGGGAATGACAGAGCCTGACAAAGCCCAACAGACCTCGACAAAGCTTGACAGAGCTCAAGAGAACCTGAGAAAGCCTGACAGAGTCCAACACAGTCTCTCAGGGCCCGACAAAGCCCAAGAGGGCCTGACAGAGACCAACACAACTTGACAGGGCCCGACAAGCCCAACAGGGCCTGACAGAGACTGATACAACTTGACAGGGCCCGACAAAACCCGACAGAGCCCTGCAAATCCTGACAGGGCCTGACAGAGCCTCATAGAGCCTGAGAGAGCCCGACAGATCCCAACAGAGCCTGGCAGAGCCCGAGAGAGACCAACAGATCTCGACAAAGCCACACAGAGACCGACACAGCCCGACAGAGACTGACAGGACCTGAAAGAGCCCGACAAAACCTGACAGGGATTGACAGAGCCCTACAGAGCCTGAAACAGACTGACAAAGCCCAACAGAGCCTGACGGATCATGACAGAGACCCACAGAGCCCAAAAGGGGCTTTCAGAGCCCAACAGGGCCCCACAGGTCCTGACAGAAGCCGTCAAAGCCCGACAGAGATCGACAAAGCCCGACAGGGATCAAAAACGTCCCACAAAGCCCAACAACCCTTGACAGGGCCTGACAGAGCCCAACAAAACCCCACAGAGCTCGAGAAGGACCCACAGGGCCACACAGAAGACAACAAAGCCTGTAAAAGCCCTACAGAGGCCGACACAGAAAGACAGGCCCCGACATGGTCCAACAGATCTGGACATAGCTTGACAAGGCCCAACAGAACCTGACACGGCATGACACAGACTGACAGGGCACTACATGCCCCAAAAAAGCCCGACAAAGACTGATATGGCCTGAACAGATCACGACAGAGCCCGACAAACCTGAGAAAGACCAGCAGATCCCGACAGAACCCGACAAGGCCTGACAGAGCACGACAGGGCCCAACAAAGCCTGACAGAGCCCAACAGGGCCTGACAGATCCAGACAGGACCCAACAGAACCTGCCAGGGACTGACAGAGCCCGCAAGAGCCTGACAGAGACCAAAAAGCTCAACAGAGCTCAACAGAGCTTATCAAAGCTTGACAGAGCCCACCTGGGCCTGACAGAGCATGACAAGGACTGTCGGAGCTCAACAGAGCTCGACAGGGTTCGACAAATCCTGACAGCGCCTGACAGCAAACAATAGAGCCCGGCAGGGCCTGACAGAGTTCGACAAAGCGCAACAGAGCCTGAAAGAGCTCAACAAAGCATTACAGAGCCTGAGGGGGCCTGACACAGCTTGACACAGCCTTACAGATCTCGACAGAAGCAGACACAGCCCGACAGGGACCAAGAAAACTTGAAAGAGCCCAACAGGGCCCAATGGAGCCGGACACAGCTCGACAATACCCAACAGAGCCCAACAAAACCCGACAGAGCCCTGCAAATCCTGACAGGGCCTGACAGAGTCTCATAGAGCCCGAGAAAGCCCGACAGATCCCAACAGAGCCTGACAGAGCCCGAGAGAGACCAACAGATCTCAACAAAGCCACACAGAGACCGACAAACCCGACAGAGACTGACAGGGCCTGAAAGAGCCCAACAAAACCTGACAGGGATTGACAGAGCCCTAGAAAGCCTGAAAGAGAATGACAAAGCCCAACAGAGCCTGACAGATGGTGACAGAGACCCACAGAGCCCAAAAGGGGCTTTCAGAGCCCAACAGGGCCCCACGGGTCCTGACAGAAGCCATCAAAGCCCGACGGAGATCGACAAAGCCCGACAGGGGTCAAAAAAGCCCAACAACCCTTGACAGGGCCTGACAGAGCCCAACAAAACCCCACAGAGCTCAAGAAGGACCCACAGGGCCACACAGAAGACAACAAAGCCTGTAAAAGCCCTACAGAGGCCGACACAGAAAGACAGGCCCCGACATGGTCCAACAGATCTGGACATAGCTTGACAAGGCCCAACAGAGCCTGACACGGCATGACACAGACTGACAGGGCACTACATGCCCCAAAAAAGCCCGACAAAGACTGATATGGCCTGAACAGATCACGACAGAGCCCGACAAACCTGAGAAAGCCCAACAGATCCCGACAGAACCCGACAAGGCCTGAAAGAGCACGACAGGGCCAGACAAAGCTTGAAAGAGCCCAAGAGAACCTAACAGGAATTGGCAGAGCCCAACTAAGCCCAACAGTTCCCAACAAAGCTCGATAAAGCCCAACAGAGACAGATAAAGCCCGACAGAGCCCGACAGAGCATGACAGGGCCTGAAAGAGCCTACCAGAAACTGAAAGAATCTGCCAGGGAATGACAGAGCCTGACAAAGCCCAACAGACCTCGACAAAGCTTGACAGAGCCCAAGAGAACCTGAGAAAGCCTGACAGAGCCCGACACAGTCTCACAGGGCCCGACAAAGCCCAGCAGGGCCCAGCAGGGCCTGACAGAGCCCCATAAAATTGACAGGGCCCGACAAATCCCGACAGTGCCTGACAGCGAACGAAAGAGTCTGGCAGGGCCTGACAGAGCCCGACAACGCGCAACAGAGCCTGAAAGAGCTCAACAAAGCATTACAGAGTACGACAGACCCCGACACAGCTTGACTGAACCTTACAGATCCTGACAGAACCCGACAAGGCCTGACAGAGCACGACAGGGCCCAACAAAGCCTGACAGAGCCCAACAGGGCCTGACAGATCTGACAGAACCTGCCAGGGACTGACAGAGTCTGCAAGACCCCGACAGAGACTGACAAAACTCGACAGAGCCCAACAGAGCTCAACAAAGCTTGTCAGAGCCCACCTGGGACTGAAAGAGCACGGCAGGGCTTGCCAGAGCACGACAGAGCCCGAAAGAGCATGACAGGGCCTGAAAGGGCCTACCAGAGACTGAGAGAGTCTGCCAGGGAATGACAGAGCCTGACAAAGCCCAACAGACCTCGACAAAGCTTGACAGAGCTCAAGAGAACCTGAGAAAGCCTGACAGAGTCCAACACAGTCTCTCAGGGCCCGACAAAGCCCAAGAGGGCCTGACAGAGACCAACACAACTTGACAGGGCCCGATAAGCCCAACAGGGCCTGACAGAGACTGATACAACTTGACAGGGCCCGACAAAACCCGACAGAGCCCTGCAAATCCTGACAGGGCCTGACAGAGCCTCATAGAGCCCGAGAGAGCCCGACAGATCCCAACAGAGCCTGGCAGAGCCCGAGAGAGACCAACAGATCTCGACAAAGCCACACAGAGACCGACACAGCCCGACAGAGACTGACAGGACCTGAAAGAGCCCGACAAAACCTGACAGGGATTGACAGAGCCCTACAGAGCCTGAAAGAGACTGACAAAGCCCAACAGAGCCTGACGGATCATGACAGAGACCCACAGAGCCCAAAAGGGGCTTTCAGAGCCCAACAGGGCCCCACAGGTCCTGACAGAAGCTGTCAAAGCCCGACAGAGATCGACAAAGCCCGACAGGGATCAAAAACGTCCCACGAAGCCCAACAACCCTTGACAGCGCCTGACAGAGCCCAACAAAACCCCACAGAGCTCGAGAAGGACCCACAGGGCCACACAGAAGACAACAAAGCCTGTAAAAGCCCTACAGAGGCCGACACAGAAAGACAGGCCCCGACATGGTCCAACAGATCTGGACATAGCTTGACAAGGCCCAACAGAGCCTGACACGGAATGACACAGACTGACAGGGCACTACATGCCCCAAAAAAGCCCGACAAAGACTGATATGGCCTGAACAGATCACGACAGAGCCCGACAAACCTGAGAAAGACCAGCAGATCCCGACAGAACCCGACAAGGCCTGACAGAGCACGACAGGGCCCAACAAAGCCTGACAGAGCCCAACAGGGCCTGACACATCCAGACAGGACCCAACAGAACCTGCCAGGGACTGACAGAGCCCGCAAGAGCCTGACAGAGACCAAAAAGCTCAACAGAGCTCAACAGAGCTTATCAAAGCTTGACAGAGCCCACCTGGGCCTGACAGAGCATGACAAGGACTGTCGGAGCTCAACAGAGCTCGACAGGGTTCGACAAATCCTGACAGCGCCTGACAGCAAACAATAGAGCCCGGCAGGGCCTGACAGAGTTCGACAAAGCGCAACAGAGCCTGAAAGAGCTCAACAAAGCATTACAGAGCCTGAGGGGGCCTGACACAGCTTGACACAGCCTTACAGATCTCGACAGAAGCAGACACAGCCCGACAGGGACCAAGAAAACTTGAAAGAGCCCAACAGGGCCCAATGGAGCCGGACACAGCTCGACAATACCCAACAGAGCCCAACAAAACCCGACAGAGCCCTGCAAATCCTGACAGGGCCTGACAGAGTCTCATAGAGCCCGAGAAAGCCCGACAGATCCCAACAGAGCCTGACAGAGCCCGAGAGAGACCAACAGATCTCAACAAAGCCACACAGAGACCGACAAACCCGACAGAGACTGACAGGGCCTGAAAGAGCCCAACAAAACCTGACAGGGATTGACAGAGCCCTAGAAAGCCTGAAAGAGAATGACAAAGCCCAACAGAGCCTGACAGATGGTGACAGAGACCCACAGAGCCCAAAAGGGGCTTTCAGAGCCCAACAGGGCCCCACGGGTCCTGACAGAAGCCATCAAAGCCCGACGGAGATCGACAAAGCCCGACAGGGGTCAAAAAAGCCCAACAACCCTTGACAGGGCCTGACAGAGCCCAACAAAACCCCACAGAGCTCAAGAAGGACCCACAGGGCCACACAGAAGACAACAAAGCCTGTAAAAGCCCTACAGAGGCCGACACAGAAAGACAGGCCCCGACATGGTCCAACAGATCTGGACATAGCTTGACAAGGCCCAACAGAGCCTGACACGGCATGACACAGACTGACAGGGCACTACATGCCCCAAAAAAGCCCGACAAAGACTGATATGGCCTGAACAGATCACGACAGAGCCCGACAAACCTGAGAAAGCCCAACAGATCCCGACAGAACCCGACAAGGCCTGAAAGAGCACGACAGGGCCAGACAAAGCTTGAAAGAGCCCAAGAGAACCTAACAGGAATTGGCAGAGCCCAACTAAGCCCAACAGTTCCCAACAAAGCTCGATAAAGCCCAACAGAGCCAGATAAAGCCCGACAGAGCCCGACAGAGCATGACAGGGCCTGAAAGAGCCTACCAGAAACTGAAAGAATCTGCCAGGGAATGACAGAGCCTGACAAAGCCCAACAGACCTCGACAAAGCTTGACAGAGCCCAAGAGAACCTGAGAAAGCCTGACAGAGCCCGACACAGTCTCACAGGGCCCGACAAAGCCCAGCAGGGCCCAGCAGGGCCTGACAGAGCCCCATAAAATTGACATGGCCCGACAAATCCCGACAGTGCCTGACAGCGAACGAAAGAGTCTGGCAGGGCCTGACAGAGCCCGACAACGCGCAACAGAGCCTGAAAGAGCTCAACAAAGCATTACAGAGTACGACAGACCCCGACACAGCTTGACTGAACCTTACAGATCCTGACAGAACCCGACAAGGCCTGACAGAGCACGACAGGGCCCAACAAAGCCTGACAGAGCCCAACAGGGCCTGACAGATCTGACAGAACCTGCCAGGGACTGACAGAGTCTGCAAGACCCTGACAGAGACTGACAAAACTCGACAGAGCCCAACAGAGCTCAACAAAGCTTGTCAGAGCCCACCTGGGACTGAAAGAGCACGGCAGGGCTTGCCAGAGCACGACAGAGCCCGAAAGAGCATGACAGGGCCTGAAAGGGCCTACCAGAGACTGAGAGAGTCTGCCAGGGAATGACAGAGCCTGACAAAGCCCAACAGACCTCGACAAAGCTTGACAGAGCTCAAGAGAACCTGAGAAAGCCTGACAGAGTCCAACACAGTCTCTCAGGGCCCGACAAAGCCCAAGAGGGCCTGACAGAGACCAACACAACTTGACAGGGCCCGATAAGCCCAACAGGGCCTGACAGAGACTGATACAACTTGACAGGGCCCGACAAAACCCGACAGAGCCCTGCAAATCCTGACAGGGCCTGACAGAGCCTCATAGAGCCCGAGAGAGCCCGACAGATCCCAACAGAGCCTGGCAGAGCCCGAGAGAGACCAACAGATCTCGACAAAGCCACACAGAGACCGACACAGCCCGACAGAGACTGACAGGACCTGAAAGAGCCCGACAAAACCTGACAGGGATTGACAGAGCCCTACAGAGCCTGAAACAGACTGACAAAGCCCAACAGAGCCTGACGGATCATGACAGAGACCCACAGAGCCCAAAAGGGGCTTTCAGAGCCCAACAGGGCCCCACAGGTCCTGACAGAAGCTGTCAAAGCCCGACAGAGATCGACAAAGCCCGACAGGGATCAAAAACGTCCCACGAAGCCCAACAACCCTTGACAGCGCCTGACAGAGCCCAACAAAACCCCACAGAGCTCGAGAAGGACCCACAGGGCCACACAGAAGACAACAAAGCCTGTAAAAGCCCTACAGAGGCCGACACAGAAAGACAGGCCCCGACATGGTCCAACAGATCTGGACATAGCTTGACAAGGCCCAACAGAGCCTGACACGGAATGACACAGACTGACAGGGCACTACATGCCCCAAAAAAGCCCGACAAAGACTGATATGGCCTGAACAGATCACGACAGAGCCCGACAAACCTGAGAAAGACCAACAGATCCCGACAGAACCCGACAGGGCTGACAGAGCACGACAGGGCCCAACAAAGCCTGACAGAGCCCAACAGGGCCTGACACATCCAGACAGGACCCAACAGAACCTGCCAGGGACTGACAGAGCCCGCAAGAGCCTGACAGAGACCAAAAAGCTCAACAGAGCTCAACAGAGCTTATCAAAGCTTGACAGAGCCCACCTGGGCCTGACAGAGCATGACAAGGACTGTCGGAGCTCAACAGAGCTCGACAGGGTTCGACAAATCCTGACAGCGCCTGACAGCAAACAATAGAGCCCGGCAGGGCCTGACAGAGTTCGACAAAGCGCAACAGAGCCTGAAAGAGCTCAACAAAGCATTACAGAGCCTGAGGGGGCCTGACACAGCTTGACACAGCCTTACAGATCTCGACAGAAGCAGACACAGCCCGACAGGGACCAAGAAAACTTGAAAGAGCCCAACAGGGCCCAATGGAGCCGGACACAGCTCGACAATACCCAACAGAGCCCAACAAAACCCGACAGAGCCCTGCAAATCCTGACAGGGCCTGACAGAGACTCATAGAGCCCGAGAAAGCCCGACAGATCCCAACAGAGCCTGGCAGAGCCCGAGAGAGACCAACAGATCTCAACAAAGCCACACAGAGACCGACAAACCCGACAGAGACTGACAGGGCCTGAAAGAGCCCAACAAAAACTGACAGGGATTGACAGAGCCCTAGAAAGCCTGAAAGAGAATGACAAAGCCCAACAGAGCCTGACAGATCGTGACAGAGACCCACAGAGCCCAAAAGGGGCTTTCAGAGCCCAACAGGGCCCCACGGGTCCTGACAGAAGCCATCAAAGCCCGACGGAGATCGACAAAGCCCGACAGGGGTCAAAAAAGCCCAACAACCCTTGACAGGGCCTGACAGAGCCCAACAAAACCCCACAGAGCTCAAGAAGGACCCACAGGGCCACACAGAAGACAACAAAGCCTGTAAAAGCCCTACAGAGGCCGACACAGAAAGACAGGCCCCGACATGGTCCAACAGATCTGGACATAGCTTGACAAGGCCCAACAGAGCCTGACACGGCATGACACAGACTGACAGGAAACTACATGCCCCAAAAAAGCCCGACAAAGACTGATATGGCCTGAACAGATCACGACAGAGCCCGACAAACCTGAGAAAGCCCAACAGATCCCGACAGAACCCGACAAGGCCTGAAAGAGCACGACAGGG